>NW_024066224.1:357500-848123 GCF_014898535.1 Botrytis deweyae | reverse complement strand
CCTCCCACCCATTCTCCCCCCAATACCGTCCTTGCAACACATTTTCCGGATGCGGCCAGATATACGTATTCGCACTGGGGATTTTCATCGGGTCCCCTTTCCAGTAGCCGTGCGGTCGCGGATACATCGTGTTGGATGGATGATGCAGATGAGAATGCGCGCGCCATTCGCTGTGTGTGCGAGGCAGGAGCCAGCGATAGGTAATGCAGTCTCCGGATTTGTGCGCGCTGCCGTGGCAGAGTGTGCAGGTGGATGAGCGGTAGCGCGCCTGGTAGATGCGGGAATCGGGGTGGTCGGGGTGCTCGGGGTTGGGGGTTGCGGGGTGGGTGAGGTAGGGTTGGGGGTGAGAAGAGTGGGGAAGGTAGTCGGGGGTGTCGGTTTCGCGGGTGGAGTTTGGGGTTTGGTTTTGATGCGGATTTTGATTTTGATTTTGATTTGGAGTCTGATAATTAGAATAAGAATACCGAGGATCGACATACTCATCCTCATACTCATCCTCATACTCAAACTCCATATCCGTCTCCGTCTCAAAACGCTGCTTTGCATGTCCAAAATTCACAGAAGGGCTTGCGGTGCTACTACACGTCCTGCCTTGTGTTTCTTGCGGAGCATGATATTGAACATATGCCGAGTCGATTTGTCCACTACTCTGACCATCTGGGAAAGCGACTTTTCGTGCGTGCGGCGCACCCGGGTTTGGGTTAGTGATGGGATGAAAACCCTCTTTCTCACAGGCATTATTCCAATGACCCGACTCTTTACATTTTCTGCAAGGCCGGTTGGGATATTTACCATTGGGAAAGAAGGGGGTGATATCTTCACCGGTTGGCGCGAGACATTCTCCCGAATCGGAATCGGAGCTGGAACTTGAGTCTCCTTGTCCATTTCCATTACCTTTATTATTATTATTACTCCCATTCCCATTCCCGCCATTTTTCGATTTCCAAGTCCGACACTGATCTTCCCAATGATTTCCCCCACACTCTCTACACTCTGGCGAATCCCTTCCTCTCTTCCCCTCTCCCGCGGGATTCTTGCGACAATCGGATTCCCAATGGTATTTGCCCTCGCAGATACGACATTCTAAGAATTCTTGGGGGACCCTACCTTTATTGTGAGTTCCTTCATTTTCGCTCTTGTGATTTCTTCCCTTACCTCTATCTCCTCCTTTCTTATTGTTGCGTCTGGGACTAGAATCATTAGCACCACCACCAGAATTGGAGTTCTTACGTCTGTTTTTATTATTTCCCATGTTTGCTTTTGTTTCTGTTTTGCTTTTCTCTTCTTTCGTTTGCGTGTATGAAATGATGAAAATATTTCTATGCGACCAGCGCTAGTATAATTGTTTAAGAGTTATGATTGAAGTGATGAAATATGTGTATAAGTATGATAGTATAAAATAAAAGATTTACTTACTCGAGTTATTCTTGTTCTGTTGCGTTGAAAAGATATGCGTGAGTAAAAGAATGGAATTGTTCGACATCTGTGTTGATGGAAGTATATGTATCTGTTCTTTAACAAAGAACAACGACTTCTTTATGAAGAAATCATGAAAGGGAAAACAAATACATTGTACGTTTCAGTACTCGTTCATTGTTCATGAAAAAAAAACAAAGCCAAAAGAATACTTCCTTTGTATATATCTAAGCGAAAGTCCAAATTCTTTGAGAAGTTTTATTTTCCTTTCATGCTCTGTTCAAATTTCTTTCTGTGTAGCCCATTCCCTAATGAACGCGATATTAGTGGCATGATAGGGAGACAAAATTGTGTAGATGTATTGCTTGATAATTTTTACAATGCAAATATACCGTTGTTCGTGAATTTCAGAACAAGTGCTCGTAAAGTGGTATAAATGCTGCGAGATTTTGATGTATATATCATCCATTAAGTACCGACCAAGTGTTCTCTCATATACAAACTCTACCTGACAAGATCAATATTCGTAGTAAGCTAGACTTCTATCAATACTCATCATCTCATCATTAGAGTTTAATTGTATCAGACAACACTAGAACTACACACAAAACAATTCCAAGATGCCATCCTGGAATTTCACCAGTGTTGATTTCGACAACATGCTTGAAGAACCATCTTGGGCCTTTTCTCACCTACCTCTCAACAACAGCTCAGAGTTTATTCTCGAAGCTCCAAGAGAGGGAGAGGAAGAATTCGACACAGTCCCACTAGACAATATGTATGATGGCGATGTCGAAGATTCCAACGAGGATGATTTGGATGATTTACTTCTCCAACTCAAACAACAAGAAAGATTAACACAAGAATTTTACAGTCGAGCAAAAGATAGCGAACAACCAAACTCCCTAAGCAACAGCTCAGACTACCCACGAGAATCTTCCTTCAACCTCCAGTGTCCTCCTCCAAGATTTAACATATCTTCAAACATTCGCCAAACCACATTCGTTATCGGCAATAGTAATGATCTCGACCGGAAAGGTAAAGAGAACGCCCCCAGGATATCCGAGGTACCCCGGCGAAAGATCCGAGCTCAAGCCCCCTTACTTGAACTCGATTTACCATCTCCAATTGATTTTGGCAAAGTATTCTCTCCAAAAACTTCTGAAACAACGGACAACGACTTTGTTCCCAATATGCTAGAAGGGTTTGAGACTATGAACTTTGGCGAATTGATAGAAGACTACGAGTCTGGCGACATTTTGCACCCAACCGAAGCCCAAAAATTCCGCTGCGACATCGAAAACCCGGAAGTATTCAGCATGGAACCTCATTGGTTCCACGACACTAAAAACACGAGGTGTTGGTGCATTCATTGTATTCAATATCGAAAAACACAATCCACAGGTGAGCAGATGGAAGCGCATGATTACGATTACCGTTGCCTCTGTTCTTCTTGCTCAGAGCTTTATCATCAAGCCTTGCCTGAAGGTACATATTGTAATTGTCCAGATTGTAAGATTACTAATGTCGATGAAGACCAAGGACTTACAGATCAAAATGAAGCATTTGCTGAACTCCAAAAACAGATCCAACTCCAATCACCCGAACAACGAATTCAAGATTCAGAACAAATGGTTACGGAGACCTCACCGAAGTTACCGTCAGACCCTCTTTATAAGGATTCTACAACAGTTTCAAGTGAGTCCGATGGTAGCCTCTCAGAATTACTTAGCATGATTCGTGAGAACTTATGGTTGGAATCTGATTCTGGTACAGTTGGTGATTTCGATGAGGAGTAGACTTTTTCATTATAACTTTTCACATGGTTAAATAAGGTAAGTCGTAGATATATCCTGGTGATATACTCTGCGCGGAGAAAGATAAACCCATGGAAGTCTGGCAACAATAAAACCCCCCCCCCATAAAAAACCAAACAAAGTACTGATTTACAAAAAATGATTTTCCCCAATGACTTAGGAAGAGTGAAATAGAAAGATGATTTGTGATTGTAGCAAAATGACCTAACCGGTATGAGGATGACAACAGAGAATGAATACTAGGTATTTCTTTGTTTTAGGGTAAAAATAGACCCAGCCAAGAAAACCTCGATAACTTCATTGGAACAATAAAAACCATATTTAAATGTGAAATTATGATTGTCTGGTACTCGAGCAGAATTCAAACATGGAGATTGTGATTGCATTTTACTCGTTTCAATTTGTGATGTAGAACGTGAGCTCGCGAATGCATACTCTCAAATGAGACGAAGAGCGAACGCAACAAGCTTTTCGGGGACTCAAGACTAAGAAAATAGTACTCACTGCGCATAAACTCAATTCTTTGTACTTGACCAAAGAAGCGACTGAACTATGCTCGTTGTCCTGAAGGAATTGGGTTGATTTCGGGGTTTCGGATAATCATCCCGTTCGTCTAGATAAATGATCAAATTGAGTTTGTAGAATGAAAAGTGCATCATTTTATTTTTGTGGATGTTTTGTAGCATCACTGGATTTCTGTTGGAAAATCAAACTTTTCTCTAAACTAAGAATGATGCATTTTGAGGGTAAAACCCCACGAGTTTGCATTATCTTTGAGAACAATGAGTCAAAACATTTGGGCTGCACCTAAATGCAGGTACTTGACTGCCTAGAGATCCCAAAGTTCGCCATGGTACTTGCACGGCGAGCGTTAACAGGTTTATGAGATGAAGAAAGGTATCAACACATCTGCATCGCCAACGAATACATAGCCACTTCGGAAATGGTACATTACTGACTTTTGTGATCGACATGAAGTAAATCCGTAAGAAAAAAAATATGTCTCAATGCCCAATATAGAAGCGATTGGTTCGAAGAGAGCCTAGGGATGCACATACATGCATGGCATGTTGACATGCGTTTTATTTTCGTAATAACCCTCGCTGATAGAGGCGCTTAGCAGCGTCAAAGCATAGATCCAAAGGTTAACCAGGGTGACTCGGATACTTCTATTATTGTTCGGTGAAGTGAAGGGATGTTTTTTCCCCCAATTTCTGCTGATGGCAGTGTTTCTCTTGCTTCTCCCTCATTTTGCGATATTCTCAAAGAGTGGCGCCTAAACTTGCTGGGGGGGGGGGGGGTTTATTGTTGGGCTGAAGAATTGTGATGAGAGTATATGAGCGGTTCGGGAAGGATAGGAATTCAAGACAATTTTGAGGATGTAAGATTTTTTTATTACGAAGAAAGTTCTTCTCTCTTATGAATCTCATCAAATATTGCGGGATTGCCGATGAAGCCATGGTCTTGACCACAAGAGACCGGATCGATCTAAGGTATAAAGGGACCAAGATTGAGACCTTAAAAAAGCATCATGTGACTATGAACGGATTAGCTGCATGAGATTTTGATCTGGGGAGGGGGGGTTTATTTAGCAAAATGTGGATATATGGAAGTGGATCCCAAACGCGGAGTATGTTCAAAGAGTTTGTGGCCGAATTAAAGCGGATCCCAGGTGACAGGATCATCTCTGGAGGGCAAGAGCGAAAAGAGGAGATTGGATATCTGGAGACTTGGAGAATGGAGAAGTGGGATGGGGTGGAAGGGTTTTTTTTTCTTTTAGGTGGAGATTTACGGCGTGGTGTGGTATTCTTGAAATTGTGTATGTAGGGAGATGTGTTGTGCATGTGTTATGACAGCAATGGCATGGGAAAGTGGTCAAGATGACGATGATGAAGGATTTTCCGTGAGTAGCAGCATATCATGCAGCAGATGGGATTGGATGTGTTTGTTTTTGTGAGGGTATATCGTAATAAGTTTGATGATTGGGAATGTTTGTGCAGCGTTTGATATGACATTGCTTAAGAGGGGTTAGAGGACTAAGAGAGGCAAGGGGACTACGAGAAGGAAGAAAAAGAAGAGATGGAAGAGATGGAAGAGGGCTAAGAAAAGAAAAGCAAGAGAACACACACAAAATACATTGCATTCCTCCAAGCCAAGAAAGTATCGTGTAGATAGTCGCCTACCTGGGCACGTGCTGGGGTATACGGTAGATTGTACGAAGGATGGTCTAGGAACCGGACTCTTCTCTACCTACCTAGGGAAGTCCTGCAAACTGTAAACTGTAAACTGTAAACCCCGCACCGATTTGCATAAATTCGAATTCATTGGCACATTCGTGCATATATCATCAGGGTTATGAACATCAGGGTTATGAATACCTTGGGTACCTACCTAGGTAATTAGCATGAACCGACCGGATGCTGACAGATGGAGGGAGGTGCTCAAGTGCCATGGAATTAATGAATGCTTTTCCTGGTGGCCTCATTGTGGACGCCCATCGTGAGACGGAAGGGGAGAGCACAAAGAGGAGAGCACAAAGAGGAGAGCACAAAGAGGAGAGCACAAAGAGGAGAGCACAAAGAGGAGAGCACAAAGAGGAGAGTGACAATACCATATACTACATAGTACATACATTGTTTGCAGGAGCGACGACATACCGAGTACATAGTCACACATTAAGTGTACAGAGTAAATACTAAATAGGCGCCTCTCTCCATGGCTCTTATTGCTTGTAGTGCCTCACGATCCCGTCTGCGTCATATTCAACATATTCAACAATCTTAAACAAGGATTAACATCTTTTATTTTAAACCTCCCAGAGTGAAGCGCCTCCTCCGGTTTCCCCCAATTTGCCATATCGCTTGGGGTACAGCCAATCAAAAGTCCCATACCCCTCCAGATCCATACAAAAATTCCATAATAATACCGTATCTAGCTTAGCGTCGTAGCCGAAAGAGGAAAAGCTTGGACCCGACCAACATCTGGGCCAACCTTCCGATTTCTTTTTTATCGCTCGATACCGGGAAAGGGAAATTTGGAAAAAAAGACGAAACAAAACTGGTGAGATATCTTCCAAGTTCCAATCCCAATCCCAATCCCAATCTCCCAAAAATTCAACCGTTTCTTCTTCTCAATTCTCTCCATCGTTAGGTGATCAACGACGTGTCCACGGAAGCAGAAGGGAAAATTTTTCTTCACTTATTTGTTGTACAATCATCTTGTCACTGTTACTGTGTCAGTCTGTATATTAGCCTCGGGCTTATCACATATCATCCATCGACAAAGTAATATTATTTATTCCCTTATCAACCTTCTCCCCATCCAATCCATCCACAAAATCCAGCGAGAGAACGAGTGGGAACCAATTGAACAACAACGTCGTAAGTATTTCCGCCCAATGTTCTGATTTCTAATTCACGGCCAAAGTATGGAGGGGTGACTGCCACTACTCTCCTCCCTTGACTGGTCTTGCTTTCTTTTCCCTTATGATCTGTACAACAGCAGAGGTCATTCGTACAGCCAGATTGACATACGGTAAACGCTAATGCAATTGTGGGGAAAGCTCTCTTAGTTCTACCATACCATTCCCATAAATTTCGTCAGAGGAGCTCCGAGCTTCCTTCCTTGATCACCACACAACTCTCATCCAAGAAGATTCAAAACTCGAAAGAAAGAAGCAACCAACAATTGTCATTTGCAGTAGCAGTAGCAGTATCACTTTTACATCACACATACATTCTGCTCCTCAACATACAGACTTTTTGGATCTTCAACTTTGTTACTATCCTCTCAAATATCTGCTCGCCTGCAGTTTCCCACCCACCCCACTTTAACAACTGATTCACATAGCGACATCTGTCGCAACCTGAGTCAAGATGTCGGGCAAAACAAACCGAGATGTCAAAAATCACTTTCTCTTTGAGATAGCCACCGAGGTTGCTAATCGAGGTGAGAAATAATCCTTCATGGCAAGTAACGTGAAGAACATATACTAACATTCTACCCTTTACAGTTGGTGGTATCTATTCCGTCATTAAATCAAAAGCACCAGTTACCACAGCAGAATATGGAGACCGATACACTCTTATCGGTCCTCTCAACAGGCAATCGGTAAGTTCTTAATATTAAAATCATTTCTAAAAGCATGGCTAACATTTGATAGGCGGCAGTGGAAGTCGAGGCATTAACACCAACGAACCCCCACCTTGCAGCAACGATAGAAGCCATGGAAGAGAGAGGAATTCAAATGGTATATGGCCGCTGGTTGATTGAGGGTGCCCCACGCGTTCTCTTGATAGACACCAAGAGTGCCTACAGGTTTTTGGATGAGTGGAAGGCCGACTTGTGGAATACGGCGGGAATTCCATCTCCGCCTGGTGATGACGAAACCAACGAAGCCGTTGTCTTCGGTTACTTGGTTGCGTGGTTCTTGGGAGAGGTGAGTGCATCTGCATTGCATAACGCCACGCATATTGATTACTAAAACTAACACGTCTACAGTTCGTCGCACATGAAAAAGAAAAGGCCGTCATCGCACATTTCCACGAATGGCTCTCTGGTGTCGCACTTCCTCTGTGCAAAAAGCGCCGTATCGATGTTACTACAATTTTCACTACCCACGCAACTCTCCTAGGAAGATATCTCTGTGCAGGATCCGTAGACTTTTACAACAACTTACAATGGTTTGACGTGGATGCCGAGGCAGGAAAACGTGGTATCTATCACAGATACTGCATAGAACGTGCAGCGACGCATTCTTGCGATGTCTTCACCACTGTTTCACACATTACAGCATATGAATCTGAGCATCTCTTGAAGAGAAAGCCAGATGGTGTTCTTCCCAATGGTCTGAATGTCACCAAATTCTCTGCCATGCACGAGTTCCAAAACTTGCATCAACAAGCAAAGGAGAAGATTCACGATTTTGTCAGAGGTCATTTCTATGGACACAACGATTTTGATCCCGAAAACACACTTTACTTCTTTACCGCAGGACGATATGAGTACAGAAATAAGGGTGTCGACATGTTCATAGAGTCATTGGCTCGTTTGAACCACCGCCTCAAGTCTGCTGGATCAAAGATGACCGTGGTCGCATTCATCATTATGCCAGCACAAACCCAATCATTGACTGTCGAAGCTCTCAAGGGACAAGCCGTAATCAAATCGTTACGTGACACTGTTGACGTTATTGAACGCGGTGTCGGAAAGAGAATTTTCGAGCGTGCCCTTAAATGGCACGAGGGTGAAGTGATGCCTGATGAGAAAGACTTGATCACCAGTCAAGATCGTATCCTTCTCCGCAGACGTCTGTTTGCTATGAAGAGACATGGACTTCCACCGATCGTCACTCATAACATGGCAAATGATTCTGAAGATCCAATTTTGAACCAGATCCGCAGAGTCCAATTGTTCAACCATCCTTCGGACCGTGTGAAGGTCGTCTTCCACCCAGAGTTCTTGAACTCTGCCAACCCAGTTCTACCAATGGACTACGATGAGTTCGTAAGAGGTACTCATTTGGGTGTCTTTTCTTCCTACTATGAACCATGGGGTTACACGCCAGCAGAGTGTACAGTCATGGGTGTGCCAAGTATCACAACCAACTTGTCAGGTTTCGGTTGTTATATGGAGGAGTTGATTGAAAACTCGACGGATTACGGTATTTATATCGTCGACCGTAGAATGAAGGGTGTCGATGACTCGGTGAACCAACTTACCAGCTACATGTTTGATTTTGCTGGCAAGAGCAGACGTCAACGTATCAACCAAAGAAATCGTACCGAGCGATTAAGCGATCTTCTCGACTGGAAGCGCATGGGAATGGAGTATGTCAAGGCAAGACAATTGGCATTAAGAAGAGCATACCCTGCATCATTCGACGGCGAAGAAGAGGATGATTTCATTCCTGGCGTGGAACAAAAGATCTCCCGTCCATTCTCAGTACCCGGATCCCCAAGAGATAGAACCGGCATGATGACACCTGGTGATTTCGCCAGTCTGCAAGAAGGTCGTGAAGGTTTGAGCACGGAAGATTATGTTTCCTGGAAGCTCCCGTAAGTCACACGAAGAATGATTAAAATGATCTCGTGCTAATAATTTAATAGTGAAGAGGAAGATCCAGATGAGTACCCATTCCCACTCACCCTCCGAACCAAGAAACCAAACGGATCTCAGAGTCCATATGGCGGCGCACAAAGCCCATCGGAGTATGCCATAACTAATGGAAACGGGATGAAGTAAATATAAAGAACAAGAAAATGGTTAGAAATGGTGAATACAGGAAGGAAATAAATGGGACCAGGATGACTGGAGGCAAACTACGAGGACGATAAATAATCATGTACCAAAATGTCTATACTGCTTTTCTGTTTGCATTTCTGCGTTGCTATCATGCTACTTGTATCTCTGCGTCACGCTACCGCTTGCAATTGTATATTCAATACCCTCTTCGTTGTGAACGTTGGTGGTTTTATTTATGCATGGGAATGGGTCGCAAGTATATTTGCGTTTATCATTTTAGTTATCAGGAGACTTTTTGAACAAGAAGAAAAGGATGTAGATGATGGATGAATGAAGCCAAGGCGATATATAATTGGGAGGAGGAAATGTATGATGTAATTGAGAAGGAAAAGCGTGGTATCTTTTTTCTTCTTATTCTTCTTGATATTCATTCAATATAACTTTGACGTTTTAAGTAGATATGAATGAAAGCATGATATGGGTAGATTGATAAAGAGATTGGATGTTCTTTTTTGATTGTTCTTCAAGTTGAAGTTGGAGTTGGAGTTAAAATTGAAATTGTTGGGTGTTTGTGTGTTTGTGTATTTGTGTGTTTGTGTGTTTGTGTGTTTGTGTGTTTGTGTGCTTGTGTGCTTATATGCTTGTGTGCTTGTATGCTTGTGTGCTTGTGTGCTTGAGTAGTTGAGTTGTTGTATGTTTTCTGAGTAGGTGTAGGTGTAGGTATTTAGGTATTTGGGTATTTAGGTATTTAGGTATTTAGGTATTTAGGTATTTAGGTATCTGTGTGCTTGGGGGATAAAATGATGAATAGATGGATGTTTGGGTATGTGTATATGTGTATATGTGTATATGTGTATATGTGTATATGTGTATATGTGTATATGTGTATATGTGTATATGTGTATATGTGTATATGTGTATATGTGTATATGTGTATATTTCTTAAATATATATTTAGTGTTTTGTTTGTAAAATGAGATAAGATAATATAATATAAGATAATATAAGATAGGATGAGATAGGAATATGAGAGTATGAGAGTATGGGAGTATGGGAGTATGGGAGTATGGGAGTATGGGAGTATGGGAGTATGGGAGTATGGGAGAGAGGGGAAGGGGAAGGGGAAGGGGAAGGGTGAGGGGAAGGGTGAGTGGGAGGGAGGGAGGGAGTGAAGATTGAGTGAGGGTGAGGGGAAGGTGGAGTGGAGGGGGTGGGTTGCGTATGGTATTTTGATTGTAGGGATGTTGGTTTTTGATTTTGTTTTGGTTTTGGTGGTGGCGGGGGTGAGGGTGAGTGAAGGAGTGAGTGAGGGAGTGAGGGGTGTATCAAATCAGATTGAATCAAATCAAATCAAATCAAATCAAACACTTGGAAAATACTTGGAAAACATATATGGGAAAGCTGGGGGAAGTTTTGTGTTTAGTGTTTGGTGTTTGATGGTGAGCGGTTTGGTTTTGGTTTGAGGATTGGTTTTATGTGGGTTGAGGGTTGAGGGTTGATTTGGGTTGGTGGAGAGGTTGGTGGAGGGGTAATTAGATAGGTAGGTGGGTAAGTGGGTAAGTGGGTATATATAGTTAATGGAGTATGAGTATGAGTAGCTGTTATAGGTATATGTACTGTAATGGAATGGAATGGAATGGAATGGAAGTGTGGAATTGAACTTGAACTTGAATCGAACTTGACCTTGGATTGGGCTGGAGGACTGGAGGAGTTGGTTGAATCGAACCGGAGGGTTGTGAGAGGAAAAGGGGAGAGGAAAAGGGGGAGAGGACAAGGAGAGAGGAAGGGGGAGAGGAAAAGGGGAGAGGAAAGGGGACGGAAACAGGGGGGACCGGAAGAGGGGAGAGGAACGAGCGGGAGCGGACCGAGCGGGCGAGCCAGAGAGAGAGAGGAAGAGAGGGCGAGACGGGACCTTTTAGGGAGGGTGGTGTGGTGTGTGATCGTAGGCTTCGGGATAGATTGATGAGATGATGAGGGTTTGGACGGGAGCAAGGAAGGGGAGGAGTTCTTTGTGGGCTAGGGCCGAAGGGTGATATTATTGCTGTGGAGAGGAAGTGGGCTATGGAAAGAAGGGATGGGGAAAGGGAAGGGGAATGAATGAATGAATGAAGATGTATAAGGGGATTGGTAATAGGAGAGGAAGAGGAGGAAGAGGAGGAAGCGAAGAATTGAAAGAATGGGAGGGAGAGGAAGGGAGGGAAGGGAAGAAAGGAGATTGAAGGGAAAAAGAATCGTCGCTTAATAGCTCTGTATTATTTCTAGGAGGGAGAAGATGGTTGATGTTTTGATATTGTATTATGTTAATCAGGAGGTGTTTATTTGATTTTGAATATTTGATATTAGAATTAGATGAGTAAATATAAAAAAGCTGTATTTTATTTATAAATTGTTCATCTATTTATTTATTTATTCATTCATTCATTCATCTCATCTATCTATCTATCTATCTATCTGGATACCTAAATATATATTCTACAATATACAATTCATTTCCCGCTTTCTCATTCTATAATACAACTCTCCAGCGCTATAGGTAGCTAACCTAATCTAGTTTTCTGATTCTTTTTATAAATAGGTAAACGAAGGAGAAAATTTATGATTTATAACTCAAAACTTACAACTTACAAGTCAGAATTCAGAATTCATTAGATTAGATTAAATTAAAGTAAATGATATTATTCATGTTTGAGATTTAGACGAAAGAGAAAAAAAGGAAGGGAATAAAAGGGAATAAAAAGAAGAGAAAAAGATAGGAGAAGATAGGAAAGGAGAGGAATTCTTGGTTTGGGGTTTGTGTGTATGGATTGGGGAGATTGATATGTGTTTTTTGTGTTTGAAGAGGTGAATGGATGGGATGGTATGGGAGGAGATGAGGAGAAGATGGGAGCGCAAGGTAGGAGAGGAGAGGGGAGAAGAGGAAAGAAATCAAGAAACAGGCGAAGAAAGATAAGCAAAGTAAAGAAGAGAAGAGAAGAGGTAAAAAAGAGGTAAGAATATACAAATATACAATACATAAAACAAACAATCATCCTATCCTCTAATCTATATTCTACAAATCTTTTCGTTCTTATAAGGAATCGGCATCTTGATTATCGAGATGAGATGAAATGATATAATGATATAATGATATAATGATATAATGATATAATGATATAATGATATAATGATATAATGATATAATGTATAATGATAATGATATAATGATATAATGATATAATGATATAATGATATAGCTGAATTCGAAATGGATGAAGAGGGTTTGATTATAATGTTGTTGTGGGTTTCTTTGTGATTTGGATGATTTGAATGATGTGAATGAAATAAATGAAATAAAGTAGCCCGAGTTGTGTGTTTTCTTCTGGGCTTAGTGGAGTTTATAGTGATGATGATGGTGATGGTGATGATGAAGGAGAGATGAGGGATGAGGGATGATGATAATAATAAAGGAGTATTAGAGGATAGTTAGCTAGCTATATAACATCATCTACTTTTACCATACATTTAGATCGAGCTTCATTGAATACAGTATAGTATAGTATAGTATAGTATAGTACAGTAGAGAGAAAAGCGAATGATATAGGTATATAAAGAAAGAATAAGATATGTAAATAAATAAATTCAAAAAAGTCGACGAATGAATTAATATATTGGAGTGAGTGAATGATTTGGGAAGTTTATTATATATACCTAGATAGATGGATGCGATGATATGTATATGAATGAGATGATTAGTTTATAGATTTGATATAAATGGGAAGGATATAAATGAGGGGTTCGATTGGAGGAAAAGGAGAGGAGGAGAAAAATAGTGTTAGTTGAGTGAGATTCTATTTTGTTATATTGATTATAATGTAATACTTTTATATCTCTTTTCAATAAATATTGTGTTTTTCTCGCGTTAGGAGTATCGGTGGGGATTCCTATGAGTGAAAGATAAGAACCCAAAGGGGGGGGGGATTAAAATAAATAAATAGAAATACGGGAATATATATATAATATAAAAAGGACGACTTAAAGAATTAAATAGAAATAAAATTGAATAGATGAATGATTAATATACTAATCTATCATACTCACTCGATTTCTTTAGCGAAAGAGGATAAGAAGACAGGAGAGAAAGAAAGAGGGGTAATCTGTATAGTATCTCTAAAGAAAGAGAGGAAGCATGTTCTGTCATGCTGATACCAAAGCTACATAGAATTTCCGTGTAGGTTTGTCCTTTATTTCTATCCAAGGTATCACTGATATGCCTCCTTATATCTTCACACAGCTCCTCTCATGTATGTATATATAGATAGGTATAAAAATAGTCTCCAGATGTGGATTGGCATTTGGCGTTTTGATTTATTGTTCCATTCTTGGTAGAGATAGATGTATAAAGTAATGTAGGTAGATAGGTGTATTCGGTGCTGTAGGTCGAATCGTGTTTGTGCGTGTAGGTGTGCTTCAAATGATAAAGTTTCGCATTTGTGCTGTCGCTGTAGATGAAGAAGTAGGATGATGATTAGCCAATGCCTTCGCAAAGTATCGTGTGGGGATTCAGAGACAGGTACTTCACGGCTGGAGCATGTAGAGATGTTGGAGGATATTATATAGCGAATGTTTGGTCATTTGTGATGATATTAAACGAGAACTGTGAGAATAGGTGATAAGAAATGAATAACTAGATGCGAGAGACCTAGCTGCGAGAGACGGGATTTATGGAATGAATATAAGATGAAGGCATAATAGAAATGAGGTGATTAGATGAACCTCCTCAAACTCCCGCCAATTTTCTCCATCGCAGACTTTGAAGTTGATGCATGGAAAGGAGGAAAGATTGGGTTTCAAGGAAGAATGATTGTGTGTGGTCGGTGGCTGAGGTGGCTCATGAAGCCTGATAAAGTCGATAGACACTCAAGAACGACCTTGGAGTCAACAGCATTGAAAGCATCACAATTCAATGAGAACTTTCTCGGGGACAAGCTACGACCCTGACCTCTGACGTACTCAGAATCATCATAATTGCCCTGAGCAATGCGATGGATATTCTCATCGCGATTAAGGGGGGCAGGCAACACTCGTCAATGCCAACATAGATGACCCATTCCTAGATGATGATCATCACGATAATAACAGTACACAATTACGGAACATCCAAACTTCCCGTATCAGTTGCAGCTGCAGCTGCAGTTGTATATTCCAATTACTTTACACAACAATATCAACTCTTTATCGAATGATATCTGCATCATATCAACGGATACTTCCGTAACATCTTGCGGTGCAAATACAATGACCCAACGTGAGTGGACTTGGTCGTCGCAAAGTGGGTCACATGATAGAAAATCGAGATTGAGATTTCCAAGATTCTCGACTTACGTCACAAGGATTTCTTGCTGCACAAGGTGTAGGCCAGGGCTATGTACTCCGTTACCCATACATGCAGATAAATTAATGAATGGAAGATATTAAGTCTCGTCTCTCGACGCACAGTCTGGTCTGTGAATATGTGGCACCTCTTCATCCTAGAGGTAGATCATTGAATTGTATCATACCAACCCCTATGAAAGATGTTTAGAGGCGATGCATGTAATCATGCCATCATTGTTCTGTTTTCGTCTGACATGTGGTGACTTTTGATGTCATCAGCTCGAAGGTTGGTGAAGTAATGATGATGAAATGGCGAGGATGAGCTGCAGCCTACATTGCTGTAGGTGGTGAGCACTGTAAGGTAATTGAAAAGTGGCAACACGAGCTGCATTTGCAGTGGGCAGTTTAATGGTCAGATTACTTTAATCTGATAACCTGAATGTGACCCATGAAACAACATGTATACCTATAACATTCCTCATTGATGTAATTTGAATGGGATGCAAGACAGGAAGAATAGGCTCAAAGCTAGATCTGTCAAGAATTTAAGCCCCAATGACATAGTTTGCCACAGCAGCCCAGCGGAATCCAACAAGGGATTTGATCCGTTGCCCTGTCCCCTCATTTTCGTGGGAAGTAATGCGGGAGTATTTCGTTCGAATATTATCAGCGCCCGTAGATTGTTTCAACTGAATGAACGTTCTCTCGGATAAAATGTGAAATCCCAACTGATGACCGTGAGTGGACGCAAGAGGCTACTGAAAAAGGAGACCTCAAAAAGACCGGGAGAGGGTGTAGATCAATTATTCAACGGTGCAACACATGTAGCCTCGTAGGGAAAAGGACGTTTGTGCTATGGCAAACATGACGCGCTTATTGAGAAAGACATCGAAGATTCGAAAGCATTGCAGCGATGCAGCGATGCCATAGGAGAAGCTCCAGTATACAAAAGTGGGGAGAATATGGATGACCAGCAGCTTGTACAGAAGCAATTACGGAGACACCTCCATGGAAGATACCCGCAAGCGAGGGACAAAAGTAACCTTACAGTACATCATAGTTGTCTCGGCCCTTGAATGATTTGCATCCCAAAGGATTTCGTTACAATAGAAAGCAACCAATGCAATACTATTCTTGCAAGTATGGGGTAACCAAACGGGAAATCGCGGTTTCAAAATCTTTGAGAGCATTACTGACCGGAGGATAATACCTATCCCCCTTTCACTATTCAGAGCCGGATCTTCTTTATCATCGTACCGATATTCGGGCGAATGAAGCTGGCCGAGTCGAATTGAATGAATTGAACGGATATATGTAGGTCGTGAATCGTTTGGTTACAATTGTCCTTGACCCGCCTGTATAGTTTCCTCTCTCTATTTGCCCCGAACCCTTGAAGACGGATGCATGTGTAAATCAAGTGAATAATTTGATGATTATCAATAACCTAGTCGGCCCCTTCTTGGCGAAATGACAAAAGTGTACCGAAATAGAGGGTGACTGGGTAAAAGTCTACCTAGTGGTTGGAAGCCGAACAGACTTGAGGTCAGTCGAGCAAAAGTCAGTAGTTAGTAGTTGTAAGTTGCAAGTTGCAGGCAGTGCGTGCGTGCTTGATTGATGGATGATGATGATGATGATGATGATGACGATGATGATGAAAATGATATAATGATCGGCGGGGGCGGCCGCACAAACCAACCATAACCTGCATAGAATTTGATGACATCAGCAAGTAAGGTTACACAATTCGACGTAATTATCCATGACCCTCCATTAATTCTGATGATGTCGTGATCTGATTGGTTGAATTAACGAGAATGATGTGTCTATCCGATAATGTGCCCTTCTCCCACTTTCCGGTACTTGGGAGGAATCCGAGTGTGACACTTGAATTGAACTGTGAACATGACATCGGTTTCACCTAGAGAATGGAACGGGGACCGAGACAATGACATCTACCTGGGAGTCTAGGTACTTACAGACTCAATCTACGTATCTAGATTCTAGATGTCTTTGAGTCTAATTTCTCTCCATAATTCTCCATAATGATGGGTCTTTGCGTACCTTGATCTCTTCTAGCCCAGATAGGTATACTTTGAAAATATGCGTCTTGACTCTGGACTCTCTCATCTTGGTGGTCTGGTCTGGCTTTCGACTTTGGCTGCTTTGCTTGTATGTAAGGTTATGTATGTACAGATCATCAGAGGAATCAGCTTGGTAGGGATTTTCACTATGACATCTCTGATCAACATCTCACAAGTCTGGGGTAAAATAATTTGATGATCTTTTTGTGAATGCCCTGCAGAGTATTCTCCTATTCTTTTTCCCCTGGGACGAGTCACACACCCAATGACGATGAAAGAATGTTGATGTGCCTGTGTTTGGTTGAATTCTCCCGGGGAAGTTGATATCGATATTGTTTAGGTCGTAAAATTTGAGTTATTTGTTTTGTAATTTGTGTTATTGCTTATTTGTCTTTTCAAATTAAAATCGTTAAAGTTTGTTTTTAGAAAGTTTACTGCGATGTCATGGGTTCCATGTTGGCAAGACATTGGGAATATGGATTTTAGACTCTCGTAAATGGGATTTTGCAAAATCGGGAGTTGGGAACTACCCAGTTCCTCACGACTCGGTGAAAGTTTATCTACCGCACTAGACGACGACGCTTGATTGAGCAGAATTCTTCGTTAGTTTGTATTACTCGAGTAATTGCAGTCTAGCAGATCTCTAGATTAGATTATCTACCTAGTGAGTTCATACATGAGATAGTTTTCTCAAGTACGTGCTAGCCAGGTTGGTAACGATTGTGTATTCTTTATCATCTTCGTTTCAATAACCTCATAGGTTGAGAACTGGCCAACGCTTCCCGTCCACGCATGACGCTTGTCTCATGTCACGATCTGCAGGGTCTTGCCGGATTTGGAAGTTGACCATATTTTTTAACCGTCTGGAGCTCTGACCTTGGGCTCACTACCATAACTCAGTAGATACTTGGATTGGATTGGATGATAAGCAAGTATGATGCATAATGAATTCAAGGATCTCTTCATCGACAGCCCAAAATCCCACACTAAGAACTTTTAGCTCCGTTCTCCTGTTTTTCAAATTTCAGGGTCTAACAGTTCACTAGTCCACTAGTCCACTAGTCCACTAATCTACTAGTCAGGGTAATAGGCTGCTAGGTTGTCTATCTGTGATCTAAGTTTGAGGGGAAACAGAATGTATATATTTGCTTGAGACCGCATGATATTTCTTTTCCATATCAAACAATCATCCAGCTTCACATCTACACACAATCAAAGCAAGCAATCAAACGTTCAAGAACGATAGCCACAAGTCTTTCAACACAATCAAACAACCCAAAACTTCAAATTCAAGTCTACCATCTTCAAAATCTCCATTCTCACATACAAAATGTCTTCCTCAACAGCCTCATATCCTTCCAACGGCTACATGTCCCACGAAGAGCATGAAAGCTCTCCAGATGCCTTCTCTCTCTTTGACTACGCCAGATCCATGCACGAGCACACCAGAAAACAAATGGAAGCTGCCGACAAATCCGCACGCCGAAGAAGTGCCAACTCCATGGCTTCAAACACACACGCCACTCTGAGAACCGGCCACGATGCCACCACTTCCATGGATAGCAGTAGCAGTAGCAGTGGCAGCTCAGCCTCTGAATCGCGATAAAGAGTTTTTTCTATTCAAGAAGTTTAATTCAAACATGCATGGGGGGAGAAGATATCTCAGGACATTGTTTTGCTGGAAGAACAATGTAATGAGAT
Organism: Botrytis deweyae; assembly: GCF_014898535.1. Taxonomy (NCBI): domain Eukaryota; kingdom Fungi; phylum Ascomycota; class Leotiomycetes; order Helotiales; family Sclerotiniaceae; genus Botrytis; species Botrytis deweyae. The sequence goes on along the minus strand of NW_024066224.1, from coordinate 829,513 downwards.
GAGTCTGGTGCATGCAATATTTCACGACGTCCGAAACGATTTTCCTCTGGTGTCGGTAACTTTACATACATAACGTATACGAGAATACTCCTACGGGATAGGCATTGGAAGGGGTTTTTGGGAAAATAGCATTTATATACGACAATGCGGCGTTTTAATACATGGGATTTTGGGATATATCTTGTATGAATAGTATTTATTTGAGCGAGGGAGTTGGGAGGTGTGATGGGTGGCTGTGTGATGATGTCTGATAACGACGATATTTTTGAGGAGAGATTATCTTGAATGATCTGCTAGGAATTCAGTCATTGTCGACTGGTGATAGGGAGACGCTTGATGAACTAGTTGATTAATATCATATCAATATTATATCTTCATCCACATACAATTTGCATTTTCGAGTGAGACTTAAGCTGGTGACAATTTACATTTTCAATAATAAAATCCCCAAAATCCATCATTTTCCCATTTCTTTTCCCCTATTAATTACTCTGTCACCACCTCCATCACACCCCGCTTACATAATCACCCTGTCCCATGACTTTTCCATTCCAACCCAGCCACATATAAACAGCGCCACACTGTTTCATCTAAGACACCCGTGGACCTGGGCATCCATGGATCGAGGTCGGTACATAAAAACACAGCCGCACCAACATCTGCCTTGATTTCTACACTGGGCATAAAGAAAACCATACCAATTCTTGATTTTGACGTAGAGTTTTTGGGATGATAGGTAGACAGGTCACAGGTAGACAGTTATAATGAGAGGTTGGGATGATGCGAGGTTTTGATGGGGTGGGGTCTTTGGATTATGTGGGGATGAATGAAAGCTGAGAGGAAGGCTGGGATGGATGGAATTTAAGGTTAAGAGTGAGTGAGTGAAAGTTGAATGAATGTATGATTTGTTGCACCATTTTTTATACCGGAATCTTCTTTATCCCGGATTTGATTGGTCGAATTTTTCATTCCGGTATGGATAGCCAAGTTCTACTGTATGTAGTTTTGATGTTGGGATTGGGGCTGATTTAGAAGTTCATGTGATAGGTATTTCTGCGTCTCGTGATCTTGGTCTTGGAAATTTAAATAGATGATGGGATGGATGGATGGATGGATGGATGAGGCGATGAGTAATCAATTGTAGGTTACGAGTAAAGATTTATGAATGGGGGATGGGAGTGACCGAGTGGTTTTTATTCTCTCAGAGGATGTGAGGCTGTGAGATTCTTGAAAGAGGGGAGTTAAATGATATACATACATTTCTTTTCGTCTGGAATTTGGATAGAGATGTATACCTAGTATCTTCTTCCTCTTCCTGTGATTTTCCTCTTGATCGCTATTCTACACTGGTGCGCTTGCGACATCGTTCGTGTACATTTTTATTTTCATAACTTTCTCCTTGTTGATTCTCTTGTTCAGGATAGATTCCTCTGTTTCTAACCCGGGTTTTACACAGTGATTCTCTTTTTCTGCAATCTAATACTAATACCTACTTGCTACATCTCCAGCGCCGTGTTGTTAGACCCTGATGCTACCTCTCAAGTCATATCATCACAGGTAGTAAACGCTTTACCACTATCCTTTCAACAATCCTTAACTTTATGGAGAGGTGTAGTGACGAGATTACATACAGAATGAGTCTAGGATGATACTCTAAGTCCTCGAAAGCATACCCTTTGAGATAATCGCGGCCTCTATTTTTGCTTCGAGTCGTTCGCGATTGGTATTTTCTGTTAGGACTTTAACAATCTCGGAATACTGATTCAAAATCTTATGATATTCGGCTAGTGCTTCTACAGTTATCATTACCCCCGATGTATATGTTTATTGAGAAGTTTGTGAGTGGAGTAATGGTGATGAATATTTGATCTATATACATAGACACATACCTACTATGTATACATAGACACATACATACCGAGTAGTATTGGCAGAGTAGCCATTTCCATTCCACATATATCATTTCTGCAGAGTTTAAGTCGAGAAAGCTAGCTAGCTGCTAGTTGGATGGGGAATTATACGTCCCCCATTACCCCGCAAGGTTGGTACATCAATACCTACTCCTTGATAATACCTACGCGATGAATGATCTGATGCCTGCAGATGAGAAAAATCTATTGCATCTTCCCAGCTATCATGAAGGAGTCATTAACAGCCAAATAAAATTGACGAGGTAATCTTCATGCGAATCTGATCTCTGGAAAGCAACAAGAGGCGTGTAGTATGCAGATGGAACACCGCTATTTAGCTAATAGTTGTTGAAGATTCTTTTGCAGAACCACTGCTGGATCGCTATATAAAGCTGGTAGGCGTGATGAAAATACACGTGTTAGATATTAGGTCAGGTGGAGAGTTGGTAGGATTGAATCACCAAGATACATATATCTATGGTAATCAAGAAGATAAAAATCAATAGGATTATATTCATTCACAAGAGATTGTGGAACACATGTAACTTAGCAACTCCATAGCGCATGCAGATACTGAAAGAATTGATTATCTGTCGCAAAAGTGATTGGTATTTTGTGCGTCGTCGAAATCCTACAAGATCTCATTCTACAACTATAAACCTCGAAGGATACGCTAGCAGAAGAGAGGGTGATTTATATTGAGCAGGCTACCATCGCTAGCAAAACGTCTGGCAATTTTCCCAAAAGATTATTTGATACGCCACCACCATTTCCAACCATTCATTCACTAATAAACCCCTCCATCCCTCCATCCCACCACCACCCTCTCTCACCCGACCCCTCTTTCAAAGAAAGCCCCACAAAAAAATCCTACTCCCCAACCTCAACTACAAAAGATATACAGACTCACTTATTACCATATCCATCAAGTATATACAGGATTGACTGTATACTAAATGCGAATGCACATCTTCCCATCCATCACTCGCCGAGCATCCTAAGGATTCGCTCGAACTGGACTTCAAGTTCCCCTCGCCCGACACCTTTGAGAAAACGCCTCGAATGTTACGTGAGTGTTTTCTTGTGGGCATGATCGATCATATTACCATTGCGCCACGGAGGTGTCTGCTTCACTGGATATTGTAGGGGGACAGTTCGGGGATTATAAAGGTGAGCGAAAATGGTGCCAGGGGTTGGAATATTCACTCTGAGGGTATGGATATTTCCGTGGCGATATGATACTTGGGGGTAGAAGAAACACCATCGGTCATGAGTGATGAAAAGGGTTATGTGAGCTTCATTTGAATTGATGGACTTTCTTGAACTGAGAAGAGATGAACAGATAGAAATTAGTACCAATATCCAGATTTCACGCTGCGATATCTTCAAGCCTCCGCGGCAAGAATCGTACCCATAAATTTCCAACCTCAACAACCATATAATCCTTCCATTCGCGTTCAAAAAGTACATCATCATGCGAGTGACCAAACTGGATATCAAATGTGCGGACTATACGCGCAATGACCAAGCGTAGTTCATGGAGCGCCAGGGTTTTGCCTACACACTTTGTATTTGTAAGTTTTATTTCATACCCGCCGCTAAAAATTCATAACGAGGGAAGTGTATAAATAAAACGCTCGAGCTGAGGATTCACCGTATCATAGAGACCTCAACTTACCGAATGAACACCATAACCAAAGGGTGTATACGCCCTTCTATCTCTCACCAACTCGGGTCTTTCACGTGTCCATCGTTCCGGAATAAAACTTTTCCCCTGAGCAAAATATCGCTCATCTGTCATGAGTACCAAATGCGACATCTCAACTTGTACATTACCTGGAATGTGCACGCCTCCAACCTCGATGCCTTGTGGATAAGTCGTTGCATGCGGGCCAGATGGAATGGGATTATATAATCGTAAAACTTCGTCGACAACCGCGTTAAGGTATTCAAGATTCCTGATAGAATCGATAGTTATTTCCTTGTCTCTACCCGTGACTGAGCATAGTTCATCAATTTCTCTTTGAAGTTTAGAAAGTATTCGTGGCTCCTTCGCAAGCGCCCTCAACGCCTGTGTCAATGTTGAAGATGTGGTATCTGATCCAGCTATGATGATTAAATTGGCATTAGAGTTCAACTCTTTTTGAGTAAACTTCTCACCACTACCTGAATCTGCGGACAATAAGTAGGAGAAGACATCTCGATAGGTTGAACCAAGTTCTTGTCGTTCCATAAGCATTGTTTCGCCTTTCTCGCGGAACATTCGAACATCGGAGGTTTCGGGCATGTACGTAAGAAGCTGTGCTAGATTTCGTAGGGATCCAATAATCTGTTTGTATGTTAATTGGGGTGATATATAGGCGGTAGTTACCCACGACAGCGAATGTCATATACTTATGGATATATGACATATATGAGTTGTCTCCTGTACCATCTTGTAGGCCAGCATGTTTTGAGAAACTCAAATCTGCCATGCTTGGAATAATTAGACTCTATGAGATATAATTTAACAGTACTAGGGTTTGATATACATATCGAAAGTAAGATCGTCCATTGCCTTTGACACGTTCACCTCTTTCCCGTTTGCTTCGAGCAATATTTGTATCATTTTATCCACATGCATTTCCACCCTCGTATTATACTCCTTGATAGCACTGCTTACGAAGCCCCTCTCCCTGCACAAATTTAGAATCGAACTAGATACAAAATCAAAGACTTACCAGATTCTTCTCCACTGTCAAAGTTCGTCAGCATAGAGTATCGCTTGTTCATATGATGTATAAAACCATAGAGTATCAAAACCACTTACAAGAGTGTGTTTTCCATAGTCTCTGGTCGTATTTAAATTGAGCTCTCCATTAATAGCTCCAACCTCATAAAATGTACCTCTCGGGTATTTCCCCGAAAATACCTTGGTTATCGCATCCGCATTGATGATGGAAACTTCGTTAGGACCTATTCTAACGACATCACTTTCGTATTTCTTATGGAGAGCCTCAATAGTATGGGATGTACGGCCGAGTCTGTATTCGTTAGCCATGAATAATTTCGTGAGAGCGAAACGTGCTGGTCCGGGAATGTGAGATAAAGGAGAGAAGTATAGCCGACAAAATGCAGTAAGAATAATCGCAGTAAGGAGAAAGGTTGCGTTCGAAGTAAAAATATGAATGATGACTTGAAAGATTCCGGTGCTTGTAAATGTAAGGTATAAGAAGAGAACGCAATTCGATGAGAGATAGATGGAGATAACTTTTATGGTGGATGGTTCGGGAATGGGAGAAAGAAGAACTTGGCATGCGACAGCTGCCATCATCGTTGTGAAGGTCTCCGCCATTGTCATTGTAAATGGTGATTAGTAGTGAGTGGAAGTTAAGTATAGGAGATGACTCGAGATAAATTGCTGGCATGGGAGGATTGAAGCTCTTTTACTTGGAGATTCTCTTGAGGTGAGGTCAAGCTGAGGTTACAATCCTGTAATGAAACACCATTGTCAGCCCACGGCAAGCTCGTTACACTGCAGAAGCGCCTATGTGTCTTATCATGTGCCAAAAGAAACAAATAACAGAGAAATCGAAAGGCTCTTTAAAATACTAGGTAGTATATAGATAGATGAAGAAACGCATACAGAAGTTCCACTAAGATCCCGTAATATCGACATTTCTCGATCTTTGCATCTTCTCAGTCGATAATGCTTGATGGCACTCCAAAATCTAAGCCCAAAACTGTGAAGTATAATCTGATAGTAAAGTCTAAATCGGTGCATTGAGAAGGACTTGGATGGAAAAGTTCATTCTCCACATATGTATGGCGATAAAAAATGAATCTTGAAAGGTAAGAACATTGTGGTTCGAACAAGACATCAGAAGGAAGGTGGCTGCCGACAAGGGTTTATTGTACGTAACATTGCTATGTGCGATGCTCCTTACAACTTGTAATATACACAAGTAGCATGATAGAAAATCGTTTCACTCTTCTCGATCGACTTAGATCCGGCAAACTGATATATAATTAAGGTTAAATGCCTAAGATTCTTCAGTACCAGAGATTAAATTCAATAATCTAGCACAAAATCGAAACCGAAGAATTACTACAGTATGGCGCATAGCATCGACACCGACCATTCACCTGTGTCCTTCTCACGGCTTCCAAGGGACCTTCGATATTTGATATGGAGGTTCGCAATTCCAGACTCGAGAATTGTATTCTTAAAAAAGCATGCGATTTCACGTTGTGAGCACGCCATGGTTAGAGTACGCTCAGATTTGGCTGTACCGGATAGATGCAAAGACGGTGCTCGCCCTGGTTCATCCAAAATTCTTTGTACCGGTATGGATGACATACTACCGCAAGACATCAAAGATTTGGAAGAAGTTCGGGCACGCATCAAGCATGATGATCAATGTGGTTTCTTGTCAAATGCACAAATTCCAAACTTGTTGCTTGTTTGCAGGGAATCATACAACTTCACCATCATAAAATATAATCGCGCGTTTCCGTCTGTTGGAGCTTTTGCTGAGACCTACTTCGATTACCAAAGAGACATATTATTACTTTTTGGGGAACAAATAGTATGTGTGTGCGGCTGGCAATGTCGTGAACCTATGACATCATACGAGGCATGTAAAATTCGTCATATTGCTTTTGAACATGAACCCATGTTAAAAGGGTCCGCATTTCATCAAAACGATAAGATAGCCAACAATTCCAAGCTTGCTAGACTATTATGTACGTTCTGCAATGTGAAAAGTTTAACGATTGTGATTGAAGACTATCGAAGTGACGATCACGAGAATGGCATAGCCGAGTCTCAGAGAGAAAGTGAGCTGGTATTCTTCGACCCAGTGAACATCGGTGAATCTCTGCGCATGTTGAGTTCACCTGTAACTAAACGCAGTGATCTTTATGGAGTATTGATTCCTGAGCATTCTTCACGAAATACATTAGACCTCGATAAGGAACTTCTCTTCGATCTTCAATCAGAAGACGAAGCAAAAGGCTTAATGTGGAATATGCCGAAAATCAGATGGACAAATCTAACGACTACCACGTTCAAAAGGAGATTCAAAAAGTTGCTAGAAGAATACGAGCTACGTACTGGCGTGACCTGTTACAGAATTGGAGAAAGTGACATTCTTTATCTGTATTCCGAGATCAACAGATGAATTCATTTTGTCAGGCAGACTCATTATTTTGAGTATTTTCAACCTTTGGAATGAACTCAAAAATTGAGATATTGCTATTGGCGGTCTGCTATCCGGAACTGTTGGAAACCCTGGTCTGATGTTTATTTGGGTGTCTGCATCCTACGGGCCGGGCGTGATATGAACGAAATCACCTTTGAATACTACGATCTTTTCTGTGCTATTATTTTGGGGAAGGGGAAGAGAAAGGGTTAGGGTTATCACTATACCTGTTATGAATAAGTTCTAAGGACCTTATATTCGTATTTTTGAAGAAGATAAACTCATAGAGTATATCTGGCGTTTGTCGGAGCCTTGTGTCACTTTACCGTATCGAAAGATTATTATGATTAAACTTCCCAAGACCCCTTGGAGATGAAACTAACAGTGGCGAAGCAGTATATCATGTTGAAGATTTGCAGGAACAGGCGAAAAGGGGCTGTTAAGAGCATCGTTAAATAATAACTATTGAACACTTGATTCGCGTTCGAGGGATCAAGTGTGGGGAGTACGGTTACCAATGTGAATGGGCAACTAAGCTCATTTTCTTGTGTAACTACAGAGAATCATAGAGTATAACGTCTCTTACTTACACAACGTACTGCATTGCTTGACACATTTTGCTTTGAATATGCGGAGAAGGGGGTAATGGGCGTACTTGATTTTTTAACTCGTTGTGGACTATGGTTACACTATAGCTGTACGAGCAAGAACGACATGCCATGAAGCAAGGTAAGGCTGATTCATGGCAAAATGCTACACCAATGCGGAAACTTGCAGTTCAACACCAAATGAGGGAAGTCTATCCCGAGACTAGAATCTTGGCCAGTAAATTCTTCTTATGCTTCGGCATGGTGTTTATGAGTATCCGAAGTCGGGTAGTCTGGTACAGCGAGTGTGGATGAAGTCATTAAGGCCACCGTGATCTTTCTTTGTTGCTTTTCTCTCTACACTCATCACACATCCTTAAACTTATATATTGAAGAACTTTTGAGAGAAGAGTTTGAGCGTTCCTCCATGGCATTACTTGGCACGACAGTGCAGGCTCGCCACGAGCAGCTGGGTGATCATTTGCGGGCGAATAAAACACGCCGGGTTTGCATTGTTGGCCTGATAATTAGCTGGATATTTGGCTCCGTGACCTTCGCGATTGGTGTATATTTTTATCCTAATCGCGGACGTTCTGGCAATCCAGGATATGACCTCAGTGGAATAGTCGGCGAGATTGTTCCTCTCATTGTTAATATGATAGTAACGCTTCTCAATGAAAGCATGGGTTATGTTCATAGTACATCGCTCAGGTGGTGTTTGCAACGGGAGGGACGACACGGTTTCAACTCCAACCTTCGCCTCTTTTCAAGCTCAAAATTTTCCAAGTCCAATTCAGTAAGTTCTGAATCATAATTTTCATGGTGATGATTGTATCTCGAGCCTGAATTTACTACTTCTCTACAGACGTATGCCAAAGGGTAGTGTTAATCGTTGCTTAGTGGTACTCTAACGCCACCTTCTTACTTTGTGTCATCCTATCTTATACATCAATATCGTCCTACTTCAACGCAATGGACGAAGATAGCACGATGAGTATTGTATCCCTTTTGATACTCGGATCAAGCATTCTTGTCCAAGCAGGACTCGCCACTTGGTCGTTCATCATGACCAAAATACCGACCTGGAGTTCCAGCCCACTCGATGCGACTTTTACCTGCCTCGAAGCATCAACCACACACCCTTTGTATAGGAACCAAAAGCGGTGCATGAAATCCGTCCATGATCGTCACACGATTTCGGACCCTTGCATCCCAAAGAAAAAACAAGGATCTATGTTGACTGTCCATAGTGACGTGAAATGGGTATTGGGATTGATGTGGGCAATTGTACCACTCGGATTATGTTGGTTCGGGGTCGTGCTTCATTTAGGTTACCCCAACACTTTAGCACAATGCTCCTGGAATCTACTGCCTTCTGTAGAAAATTTTCTCTGCGTAAAATATGCTATGTGGACCAATGACGGCACTAGTTACCAAGTGCACCTTGCGACCATCCTAATGGTATCAGCTTTCCAAGCCCCACTTACTATCGGGCTTCACTGTGCAGAACTCCTTTGTAATCTATCTCGCGATGAGAGAATTTTCCGCCAGGCAACATTTTCAAGAGGCACTAACCCACGCTACAACAGCATATCAGCGGCATTGAAGAGTTGGGAGACGATATTATTGTCCCTGTTCAAGGCCTTCATTCATTGGATGTTCGGTTTGAGCGTCAACAGTTACATGTCACCTGGACTAATCATGTTTACCATACAAATATTCTATTGCAACCATCTGTGCCTTGCTACTTGCGCTTTTTGCAACCTACATCAGTCTTCGACGACCATGTGGCCCACTACCAGCAACATACGGACACCTTCAGACAATAGCTGACTTGGTAGACGAATGGCAAGGAGATTCTCCAATGTTCTGGGGGCATAAGGTGGATGGATCGAATGGGGAGCCAAATTTTGCGGGCATGGGGAGTGATCCTATGAGAAAAATTAAGATGAATGAACTTTATGGATGAGTGGAACGGAACGAATGACATTGGTGGTTAGAAGAGGGGATTGAGAACACCCGGGGCTATCAAATTTAAGGAAAATGATATGAGGCTGAATTACACTTGAAATATGTAATATAAAAGAAAACTGCACATCGACACGACTTCATTTATTGCGAGGCTCAAATCTTCAATTTTTAGATTCACAGGATTGTAGGCTATTAATCTCCGCCTTCTTTCACAAGTATCAAAATTCTAGTTGGACAAGGTTGGTGGCACAAAAAGCGCCACGCATTGTAACACGTGAGAGAATTCCAGTATAGCCTTCTGTCGATATTAGGACACATGATATCCCTCGCACCCCGCAGTTGCCTCTTGTTCTGACATAGCCTTATTGAGCTCAACTGCTTTTCCCACTGATCACTCGTGCTTCTCATACGCAAAGAAGCCTAATACTTCAATTCAACTATAAAACTAGAGAACCGGCTCTTCACATCACTATAGAGAACACTCAATATCAAGTACACGAAGGATTCCCAGCCAAGCACCATCGGTGGAGAGAATGGAGGCACTTGCTGCTCTCAGCCTTGCGGGCAACGTTATGCAATTTGTAGATTTTTCTAGCAAGATAATATCCGAAGCTCGTGCAATCGAGAAGAATGGAGAATCATCATCCATTGCTGATCTCCAGCGTTTCGCACTAAGCTCTACGAAGCACGCAAGGATTATCAGATCTCGTCTTCAAGCTAGCAGCTACATAAGACCTCTCAGTGAAGAGAATCAGGTTAGAGCCTCAAAAACTTTTCAGTCATTCGCTGACTCCAGGACTGTAGCATCTTGTCGATTTGGCAGCAGACTGCGAACAAGCTGGACACGAGTTCGCAGTTTATTTGTCCACATTTTCGACTTCTCGAACGGCAAGAAATTTCCTACACATTCTGAAAGACACTATCAGAATTCGATGGCGACACGAAGCAATTGTTGCTTTTGTCGAGAAGCTTGAGAGCTTCCAGAGCGCATTGACACTTGCAGCAATACTCGCTTTTCAATCCAATGTCGACGATCGCAACGATGATATCGTATTGCACATGAAGGAATTGCAGAAGTCAAGCGACAAAAATAGCGCTGAAAGCATTAGACAAAACGAGCAGATCAAAGATACACTGATGGCTATGCAGTCACATTCAGCCTCGAATCCAGTAATACAGCAAAAGTTACAGGATTGCCTGGGTAAACTCAGCTCGCTGCATCGATCTACACCGCAAAATCAGACCATACTGAAATGGTTGAACTTTCGTCAAATGGCTTGGAGATACGAAGAGATATGCGCCGCTTATCAAGAGACGTTTCAATGGATCTTCAGACCGCCGGGTTTGGCCGATTCATGGGATGACTTTGGTAACTACTTGAGCGGAGAGGGCATTGATGCACCTTATTTCATCAACGGAAAGGCTGGAAGCGGAAAATCAACCCTTCTCAGGTTTATTGTCGACAATGAGCAAACGTATAACAAGTTGGCTCTCTGGGCGCCGCAGAACCAGCTCCTTGCGCTTCACTTTTTCTTCTGGAATTTGGGTACACCATTACAGAAGAGTCGGACTGGAATGCTCCGAGCTATCCTTCATGAGGCACTCTCCAAGCACCCCGAGCTCATTCCATCAACGCTTCCAGATATATACAGCAACTGGAAGGATTCTTATGTGAATGATGAACCGACCTTTGTGGAGATGAAAAGAGCACTACAACTCTTTGTAGAGAAAGCTTCAAAATTTCTTAAGATATGCATATTCATTGACGGTCTAGAAGAGCTGGCCGGCGATCATAAGGAGTTGGCGCAATTTATTCATTCGCTTACTGGAACGAATGTCAAGGTCGTGGTGTCCAGCCGGTCCATCAATCCAAGTGTCAACACCTTTCGGGGCTGTCCAACCTTGAGATTGCAAGATCTCACAAGACACGATATGGATCAGTACATCAGGGGGAATCTGGTGGACCACCAAGCTATGTGTCAAATGTCAAAGTTCGATCCACAAGGAGCAGGAAGTCTGGTTTCGGAGATCAAATTGAAGGCTGAAGGCGTCTTTCTCTGGGTTCGCTTAGTTGTACGACTTCTCATAGATGGTCTTGAAGCTGGCGATTCGATTATGGACTTGCAAGCAAAGCTTCAATCACTTCCTAGGGACCTGAAAACCCTGTATCGAAGAATGTTGTCCAGAACTCTTCCGGAGTACCAGGTACAAGCATCTGAAATACTGCAGATTTTTCATGTCTGGAATACATACACCTCGCATCAGCCACTCGGCGTGGTCACTTTTGCATTTGCTATGCAGCCCTTGAACGAGGCATTCACCCGCCCAGTCGCCCCTCTAAACTTGGATAACTACACATGGCTGTACAACTGTACAGAAGCACGAATTCAAAGCCGATGTTGTGGTCTTCTCGAAATTGGGAGAGATTGTGGTCCCACAAACGCTGCTTTGGATTGGGCCTCTGGCGATGATAATGACGGTTCGGTTGTGAGATATATGCATCGGACAGTTGGTGAATTTCTTGTTTGCGGCGAGGTGTGGGAAGAGATGAGTGAGATGACACAAAACTCTGGATTCAATCCAGCTTTGAGTCTATCATCAGCTTGTATTTCTATGCTCAAGTCGGCGAGTACCATCACTACCGCAAGAGCATCGAGGATACTGTTTGGTAATCTAATCAACCTTCTTGGTTCGTCCTTTTGCTTTGAGAATCGAGCCTTGCCTGAGTATATGCAATGTATGGAACATTCGATGAGCAAATATCAGGACCTCTTCAGCCATCTTTTTGGCAGAGAAGTCACCCGGGCAGAAAATTGGCTGCAATACTTCCGCTCTAATATCAGGAGAGCTATTAGCGATCATAATGCAGAACCATTTAAAATAAAGGGCAAGATTTCTTACAAAGTTAGCAAGCTTAGACGGAAGGCACCTCCTGGAGCCCCTTTCCATCGTTCACAAAGAGGTACTCATAACTTTGTAACAGCTCTTGTGTCTTCTACAGATAATACAGTCACTCAGAACGAAGATCTCGTTCTTAGTGGAAAAGGTTTTTGGAATGCACCTTCTATCCTTGAATCTCGCCAGTTTTCAACCTCTTCGCATGAGTGACCTTGTAATTTAGACTTGAAAACTAGTCTATTGTTCGCTCGTTTTGAATCGAGCCACAGTTATTCTTGTATCAGCAACAGTCTTCATCCTATGTAGGAACGCATAACGGAAGACACAATAGACAAAAACAGCGAAATACAAATGGAATGTACGACTATAACCAGATTAGAAGTGTGGCATGAGAAATGCCCAAAAATCAAGACAGAAACGCCGAAAACGATTCAAATTTCAAAATAAAACGTTACTTTAGGGCCTAGAACCACGAGAGAAACAACAGCAAGTAGAGGAACATCTCCAGCCGACACTAATGGCAATAGCCGTGAATCGACGAGACACCATCGCCGCACCAGCTCTCCTCCAAAGCTTAAGCTCTAGGCCTAGAACCCTCCTTTCTCCTTCCCCCTTCTCCCCTCGCAACCAAATCCCCGCGACTCCAGCGGCGCAGCGGCGCAATCACGTTTCAAACCTTCAGACAGAAACCCACAGCCCGGAATACGTTTCGAATTCGATCCGATCCGACTCATCTGTATCATGACCCCAGTTCAATTGTTTCTATTATAGAATCAACTCATTCGTAAACCATGAAGAATTGCGATGAACTTTCAAAGCGTATTTTTCATCTGTTGTAGTGTAGTGTATTTTTAATTTTGGGGGTTGAAGAAACATTGGCGATTGAAAGATTTTGTATTACATAATATGAAGATCATCGCGAAGCATTCCCAATTGGGTATTAGGTTACGATACAATACGGTTTGTTTGTGTTCCCGGATATCATCATGTTGTATACACACAGTACATGTTGCGATGTACATACCTATCTAGGTAATACAGACCGGCGAATACAACTCGGCTTATTTTCAAGCCACAATATATCATGTGTGGATGGTTTAGCCCGAAGCCTCGTGATATTTCCGCACAGAGTACGTAACCTACGTGCTACGTACAGCAGGTAGTGTTACCGCTATTTCACTACCTCGAGACTACATGCCATATACCAAGTAGACCAGACAAGGTGGGGTAAGGATACTAGCAGTGGTTTCCGTGATTTTGATGAATGGGATACCGAGTATGGAGTAGTTAGTGGTCAGCTTGAAGTCTTGGGGCCCAGAAGCTGGATGGAAGGATTCTTCCGTGAGCTTATCATTTGGTCATTTGGATGATAAGCATAGTTAGTTGGCCATGTAACGGATAACGGAAGACAAGACTTTCTTGGTTGGTATGAGTCCGAGTTATCCATATAGATGGAGATAACGGGAATTCTGAAGGCGGGAAAGATGGGGTTTGAGCCGTGTGTGTTTGGAGGAGGTAGTGTTTCTAGGACGATAGCTAGATATGAGAGTACGGATTAGATGTGGAAGGATACACACATTCTGTAGATATTGATCGAGCAAGTACCTAGGTAGAGATACCAATTAGTCTCCCCTCCAATATCATCCTCGTCAATTTTCCAACCTTCACAATTGTCAATTTGCCAACTCGGAAATCACTTACATACATGCATTCAGATCGACAGCGTTAATTATCACTCTACAGCACATCAATCAGCCCCGAACGACAACCCTTGAAAGGCTGCCGATCTATTACCCCAAACCGTGAAAATTATTGAAATCTGACAACAGGGTCGGCTAGACAGAGTAATTGAGCACACGACTGAGCACACGACTGAGTACGTAGAGTACGTACGCGACCACGAATCTAACGTAGTTTTTTATATTTAAGAAATGATTAGACTTTTAACGTTAACTGGTGGTAGATGCTTGGCATATTTAGTGGTGGCATTGAGATGCACTGTCGAGTCTTAAGTCTTGACTCGTGAGGCTCAAATGGGGTTAAAATGGAATATGATGTACAGGTGTACCTTTTTGATGGGATGAAGATAATTAATTGACTTAGATGCTCCTTGAACATCGGCTTTAGCTTTCCCGTTTCCATGTAAGATCTTACATTCACGAATCTACTTCAAACTCCAACATTGGCTGAATATAAAAAGCAAAAAAAAACTTTTCACGTCGTGGCCTCTAACGTTTCAACAAGTCGTACTCAAATCAATTTGCATCCTGACTTTTCCCGTAATACAATCTTGCAGCCAAAATACACAAGGGAGTGTTTATCCATCCAATTCATCTGTCGTGGAACGTCCTTATTATCCGAATTGGTATAGAGATGACGCGTACGAAATATTATTTATGATTTGTTGACTCCATGTTCCTTTCTCTTATTAGCGAGTTACATCTCTCTTTTTATCTATCTAGGCTATCTAGGTAATTAATGGGTCTGTGTTTCCGTGAACCCCTGAATAGGTGACGAACTTTGGTCAACTCAGCCATGGCATGATGAAACTTTTGTGTTTGGAGATGTTGTCTATGAAATTGAGAGAGTGAGAGAGAGAGAGAGAGAGAGAGAGAGGGAGAGAGACAGTAATGTAGAGAAAGAAAGGACTGTTAACGGTTAGTTGAGATGGTTTTGATGTTATATGTGGCTTATGATCTAAATGGGCTATTAGCTAACAGCTAAAGCAACCTTGGAAAGAAGGATTAACACGTATATGGTATTAGCGCCGGCAGGTAGCCAAGCCCTGGGCTGACAAGAAAACATGGCATTGGCCTGGTCATGGAACAAGTTATCGGTTACTCGGGCTGAACCTTGTCAAGAGCTTTACAAGGCTTAGAGTTCTATATCCTCATCTCTATCAATACAATCCATATCTACCTAGTAGGCAGATAAGTATGGACATGAATATTTGGACGAGGAACATCTATTGATCTAGGTAATACTTCGTAGAAACAATCACCATGAACTAGGTAGTCAGAATGGCATCAGATCTAATCATCTAATCCGCATTGAAAAGATTTCCATCTATTTAAAATAAGCCCTCGTGTATCAAACAGCTCAAGTACTTAAAAAAGCTTGTCTACGTAATCCATCTGAAATATCCTAATTGCACTTGCTTCACTTCGATCACTTGCCGCGTAGAACTAACCACCGATTGGCTGAAAACACTCACAAATCCAATGACTTCTCCAACGCTACCGCGGCTACATGACATTTCATATTGCTTGCATCCCAACCCATCTAATCAATCCATGACCGGGATTCATAATAATAAATCTTCTCGCTATCAACGAGAACTGGAAGGAAAGAAATGGGATAAAGTCCGAAAATTCGTTGTTTAATAGATCAGATACCACCACTCCTTTCCTTTTCTAGATCATGATCAGAGTGAAATGTCCACAAAACTCCTTTCGTCCCCACTCATACTTTTCTGATTCTACGTATTTGGTTTCTTGATTTGTTCTCGTCCTTTTCGTTGCCCTCTATCGCTTCCTCTCTCTCACTCTCTCACCACTCCCACTGAAATTGGTATCCCCAACCTCTCCAACGACCGAACGAGTACTTGCGCCGCAACAATTTCATCATCTTGCATTGCTGCATGCATACAACTTTGACACAATACCAAGCTCCTATCGATTCTTACAGCGCTCACCTCCAAAAGGTTTACCTCGTACTTCGCCTCGTATTCGATTTCATTTGAGTTGTCTCTTGGCTGCTTGGATCTTCTCTTGGCATTATTCGATCTCGGAAGTGAGGCACACGAGCATACTCCTGGCTTATTATATCAAGCACTTTCCCGCTGGTATCCAGCAAGGTATATTTGATTCAGCTATTGAAACCTTTTCTGCTTGAATAATTTGGGGAATTGGGTTAATTGGAAAGCGCGCGATTGTTTTCTGGAAAGCTTGTTCACTTTATTTTTTTCATATTCGCGAGTTTTGTGAAGAATTGAAGGGAGAAGGGAAAGACACAGGCGAAGACCAAAAATTCACTCGAAAATACCACAATGCGCCCTCCGACTTTTCTCGGCGCCATCGCCACAACATCTATTCTCCTCAACTCATTTACACACGCTTCCCCACGACCAAACGAAGAGCCATCCGCAGCGGTCGAAGAGAGAGAGCCCGCTTTCCCACCCAAAGTCAAGACTGAACACCACGATACAAAGTACTTCCACGAGCCAGGTGGAAACGATATATTAGGACATTACGACATACGGTATTTCCAAGGAAACCCAGTCACCTATGAAGAGAAGCAAGATTCTCTTCAATATCTAATTAAATCCTATCTTACCACTTTCCGCGAGAGAAATATCGAGACATGGATTGCGCATGGGACGTTACTAGGTTGGTGGTGGAATGGCAAAATTATGCCATGGGATTGGGACTTGGACACGCAGGTTTCGGCTGCTACGTTGGCTTGGTTGGGAGAGAATATGAACATGACGATGCATAATTATACAGGGAGAGCGGATGATGGAACGACTGTTACGAGAGAATATTTGTTGGATATCAATCCTAATCATGTGGAGAGAGTGAGGGGTGATGGCATGAATGTTATTGATGCGAGATGGATTGATGTGAGGAATGGATTGTTCATTGATATCACTGGACTTGCAGAAGTAAACCCCAGTACACAGCCAGGAATCTGGAGCTGTAAGAATTATCATCGTTACAGGACGAGAGATATCTATCCATTGAGAGAGACCGAGTTTGAGGGCGTGCCAGCTCTTGTACCATATAGTTTTGATAGGGTACTTACGGATGAGTATAGTCCGAGAGCTCTAACCAAGACTTTACATGAGGGGTAAGTTTTTTTTTCCCTTTCATCCCAACCCCAATATACCAAAAGTACAAAACTAACATCCCCAAAGCCACAGATGGAACCCCGAACAAAAAGAATGGATTCCCGAACCCCAAATCAATATCCACGAAAGTGGTCTTGAAACCCGAGATGAAAGCCACCCACACATGCCTCGAAGTATCCAATCTGGTGGTAGTCGCAAGGCGGGATTGAGAAATCTTTTGAACGTTTTGTGATTCTGGCGGGACTTTTCGTTCTATGAATAATTTTTCGGAATCTTGAAACCAGGAGGAGAAGTCTATGAAAAAAGAAGGGGGGAGAAAGAATAAAGATAGACAGAGGAAGGAATTGCAGATGAGAAAATGATACCCACACAACCTTTGAACATACAGCATAGTCAACATCATCACGCGAGCACATATTGGCATTGGCATTTTCAAAATCATGCGAAATGGAGTACTGAGTACCTGCAGGGCATGAATGCAAAGGGCATTTTAATAGGCGTATTGGAGTGCGATTCGTCTTTTTCTGTGGATGATTTTTTTTATTGTTGTATACATAGGTACCGATTGGAACCTGGTCGATGAGATGAGGGGAGAGTGTATATCAGATGAGATGATACGAGACGAGATGAGATAAGATGAGCGGAGACACATACTCACTCCCAGTGCAGGATTTTGTGGATACATCGGGATGCAAAAGTCATTCTGTCCAATTCTTCTTACACGAACGACTAGATAGATGGAACCGGCGATGGAAATAATAGGTTGGAAGAGAAGAAAGACATGAGATTCGTGGAGTTCTCTGTCGAGCTGGAATAAATGCAGGGGAGGAAAGACGGGGTCGATTATCGGGAGACTGTGTCTCTTGGGTTATATGTGTGGAGAGGAGAATTGGAGTGGCTGGTGCATATATATGGATCGTATATGGATATCTAGATATATTGTATACAGATCAGATTACAATGGATCGAATCAGATTTTCTGAAGCAGATTAACGTGTGCAGTAACTTTGGGTTAATATAATGGATGCTGTGATTGATTTGATAGAAATATCAGTGAGTGATATAAATAGGAGTAGCTGAGGATGTTGGTTGGAGACTACCTCAATTGTTTGTTACAGTATGTATGTATGTGGACGGTATCTATAATCCACTGGTCGACATGGCATCTGTACCAGGAGATTAACAGCTAACTACTGGGTTAGCAGAAGCAGATCTATCTGATGTTCAATGAGGAGGCACAGGATGTATGTGTGAAGATGGATGGAAACAGATTTGAGGCGGGAGGGAAGTGATGTTGTGTTGAGTATTGGGTTGGGTTGGGATTGAGGTGATGTGTATAGATGGATTTGGACAGGGAAGGGAAGGGAAGGGAGGGGTGGGGGTGTGTGTGATGGGTCGCTTGGGTATGATGGGTGTGGTTTGGGGATTATGGTTTGTGGGGTTTGGATTGGTTGGGATGTTGGAGTGCGGATGGGGAGTATGGATGGGGAGTATGGAGTGATGGGGTTGAAAAGGGGAAGAAGCGTGGAAGCGAGAAGGGGCTGAGGTATATTGTTGTAAGCATGAATTTTGGGTTGTGATAAGGGGGAGAATGTGAAGGGGTTTGAGAAGGAAAGGTATATGGGATATAGTGGGAATAGGATGGGCAGAGGTGGAGTACTGAGTGGGCGTAGATGAGAAAGGGAAGAAAGAGGAGAAAAGGGAAGCTTTGAAGAGTGGATGGATGGTAGGAGCTGATGTTTCTACATATAGTGCTTGGGCATAAGGACGGAGAACGGGGCAAAATAGAAATGTTTGGTGTAGAGAATTAAGGGGGAGGGATACTGTTGAATGGATAGTATCAAGAAATGATTGGCATATTGACGTAGTGGTGTTATATGACTTGTCGAAAGAATTTGCAATCTCAACATACGCTTGTACAAGACGCCTACGAATCAAATATAAGTATACACAAGTTACCAACACCTCGCTCCGATGACCTATGCTAAATAATCCGAATCCCAAAATGTAAACCGAACCAATTCCATCCTCATGTCAGACTCACAAGAGTTTTCTTTCCCGTGATAATATCGCTATATTTCCTTCCCACGACTCCTCAAAGTATTGTGAATATGAACAGTCTAGTTTTCATTATACTTTCGAACATGATGTTACCATCCTCTTTCTTTATATTCCAGTGAACAAGTTGGAGACATCAGAGCCTGATATACACATCCACACAATCCAACCTCCACTCTCTCTTCCCCAATAAATTTCTCAGCCATTCGACTCCGATACCAGTCCATTCTTTGCTGGCCAAGCTCTTCTTCGCATCTTCTAATGCTGTGCCTGCTAATGCTATTGCGGTCTTATTGAAAGCACCGGCGTACATTAAAACATTGTCTATAGTTTCGTTTGAGAGGGCTGTTTGATTGTTTATTTCTGCGGATGAATACGACGAGGAACGAGGTAAAAACCAGTTACTACTGAAGTCGAAGAAACAGTGATCGGCCCAGTGACAGGAGGAGGCGAAGAGAATGAGTAGGAGAATTGAACAGTAAACGCAGGGTCGGTTGAGAAAGTAGGTGCAGATGAAGAAGAGGAAGATGAAGATTGGAGATGCATTTGTGGGAATGAAGAGGAGGGGAAGCCAACTATTTCACGAGAGTTAGTTTTGTTGATAAAATAATCATCTAAATGTCCATTGATATTGTATTTGTTGATTTAGGCTCGCCCCAAATGGGATTGTATGAGTTCATGGCGTACCTTCTAAGACAAAACATTGTGACAGGACGTTAAATACGCAGTGAGATTTTGAACAACTGGGACCAAGGGTCGTTATTGTATGAAATTATGCGATCATCCGTTGAGGGCATGCAATGGCCCTTGGAATATGCAAACAGAATGTGATAAAGAATCACAGTATGTACCAAGTACTTAGTGCGATCGACAGGGGAAGGGTGGGGTCCTCTCCCGTTGGTGTATTGTGCGATGTGAAAAGGAAGATCCTCTTGTAATACTCGATAGTATGACTATAGCGATATCTTTGGAATTATAACGATTGGATTTGTTCAGTATATGAGAATTTGTATTCATGACGGTATACAAGTATCTCCTCGCACGATAAAATAAGATGGATGAACAATTGGTCGGTTTAGATAAGCGAACGATCCTTGACGCATCAGCGTCTATCATCCAATTATATCACTGAAACCACAACTTTATACGCGGGAAGAGCCAGGATATAGTCCAAGCTTCACTATCAATTATTTCCAAGGTTACCTACTTTACGCGCTCTAAGGTTTACCTCACAAATTCGCCTCACACCTGATCCGATCCTTCCTCACCTTTATCAAACAAAACTCTACATACCTACCTCTCTACCTCTACCTCCACCCTTACCTTTACCCTCACCCGTAACCTCACATCTTCAACCCAAAATCTCTTCCATAACTTACATCAACAAATCCTTCATTTGGTACTTCAACCTCGAAGCTTTCAATACCTTTGTTATTGAGGACAGTTTCTGCCTTGTCTCTATTTACAAGATTAGAGCTGTTGTCGATCGCTGAAAAAAAGTTATCGGCTATCTTCTTTTTCATCTTTGTTTCTTCAACAAATCCTTTCGTTACATACTCAAAACTTTCTTCTCGATATTGATCGATTCAATTTAATTTTCATTCAAAATATTACGCCTTCAGCGCGCTTCATCTTTTCAAAATGTCTGGATATCCGACAGGTTCTGGTGGTAATGATGGCCGTGGTTTGGATTCTCTATTTGCTCAGCTTCGACAACAGCAAAATCAATCGCAGCAACCGCAGCAGCAGGCTGCTCCTGTTCATTTAGAGCCAAGTTATAATTATTACAACAACAATAATCACAATAACAGCGGCTTCTTTGGTCAAAATCAACAATTGCCTCCTCATTATCAACAACCTTCTGTTTCCTCGCCACTTCCCACCCCTCCTGTACATGGTCAACAGCCTCATCATAGTTCTTCTATCATGAGTCCTGTTGATACCCCACATGCAGAACCCCGTCTTGCCAACCCAGTTGGTACCTCAACCAACGATAATCGTACTTCAAGCTTACTTAACCTGCTGAAGTTCAGCCAACCTTCTGCTAGCAAGTCAAATCATCAAGCAGCACCGATCGGCACACCACTTCCTCCATCTCGCGAGTCGTCCATGAGCTTCGGTGGAAACTCCGATGTTCTTGGTCAAGTCAGCGCTGGTAATCGTGGTGGTCAAGATCTTCTCGCTGCACTCATGGGAGGAGCACAACAGAAGCCAGTTTCTACCCCGCAAATGACTCAAACAAGTCCGCAATTTGCCAATGCTTCCCAACCCCAGTCGAGCTTTGCAGCTGCGACTTCTCCACCTGCCGATACGCAGGCTTATCTCCTTCGTCTTCTCAATCAACCAAAGCCACCTCAAACTGGCAATGAATCTCCACATTTGAATACTGAGAAGGCATTCTCACCTCAAAGCAAAGCAAACAGCTCTTTGGACGATGTTGGTGATTTGGCACAAACTCTGGAAGACACGAAGATTGACATGGACATGAGTATCATGGGATCTTCCGCTTTCGAGGGCAAGATTGATAGACCTCTCAGCAAGGAAAATATCACTCCTCAGCCAAGAAACAACCAGGGATTGTTCACCTATGTTAATCCTTTCGAGGAATTGGCAGCCTCGTCTCCACGTAATCGCACTCCGAAGGCAACCGCGGGTGGTCCATCAAGTTCAAACATTCCTGCACCTGCTTTCCAGATCTTGAAGCGACAAGATTCAACTGACAACAAGCGCAAGATGGACGAGAGAAGCAGCAATGATAGTCCTGGCCAGGTTTTCTCTAAGCGTAAGCTTGGATCTCCTGCTGTATCCTCTGGGCCACCTACACCACTCCCTGATGGGCGTACTCAATTGGAGGCTTTGATTGGAATCGGTGCCCCAAGCCCAGCTTCAGCTTCCAATGGCAAAGGCAAGGAAACTGTTAGCCATGCTCTTGAAGAAGTCGGTGATGTAGTTGAAAACCAAGTGCAAGAAGCTTTAGCTCGTGCCGAACAGGAAGCAACTACTGCTGAAATTGAGAAGGACTTGCGGAGCATGCTTGCTGCTGAAACCGAGACACAGTTCGAGGATCGTGCACAAGTCGCTGCTACAGCTATCAAGAAGGTGCTTGACAAGGACGAGACTGTTCTTGATGATTTGCCTACTCCAATTGCTAATGAAGTCAAAGAAATCATTGACGACGCTGCTAATGGCCACATTGCAGACAGCTGGGAGAGTGCAGATGCTGCCGAGGATGCTCCACCAAATTATGATGAAACTGTCGTAAAGGTATTCAACTTCCCCATGAAGCCATGGACTTCAATCACTATCAAAAACAGTGAAGAAGGTCGTCCTAGTTTCCGTGACGAAATCATTATGGATATCGCTCGTCTCAAGAAAGAGTTTGATCAAATCGATCGCACTCTAGTCACTGCCTCCTCAAACTTTATTGTTTATGGTATGTCAAAGAACGGAGGCATTCGTATCATTAGACAGGCTGATGGCAAGGACTCTCGACTTTTCACCGAGACACACGATCGTATCTTCAATGTTTCTACATCTAGTGCTCCAGCGGATCTCAAGGAAACTATCATCGGTACCGGTATTAGTGGCACTGTTTACTGGGCTATTGTTAAAGACGGCGAAGGGGACTTTATCGAGGAAAACCATCCTGAAATGCATGGCTTTGCTCTTCCTCCTATCCAAACTCCAGACAATGAGTCAGCTGGCGGTGTACTTAAGACCAGAGCTAGAAAGAGCTCAAATCATCCCGAATTTTTCGCCGTTGGACGCGGAAAGTCCATTCAAATCATCTATCCATCTGTCATCATGAAGAACTCCTTCCTGAAAAATGGAAAAGAGCGCATCGTTGATACAGATAGCTACCTCGCCCACCGATCTCTCAAGGTCAACACCGGCAAGGCAGGCAAAGACTTCACGTTTAGTGAGGATGACACAACCATTGTTTCACTTGACAAGGCTGGACGAGTCAAGTTCTGGGATGTTCGCCCTCTTACTCAGATTCCAGAAGATGAACTCCATCAAAAGGCTCCTCCCGTCGAGATCAAAGAACCGCTTACGACTCTCATCACAACTCCCGCAACTGAAAAATCATGGCCTACTTCGGTCTTGTTTGTTGATAAGCTTCGCCCTTATCAAAAGGGTGGTCCATTGCGCTACATGATTGTTGGTATGAAGCAAAACCATACGTTACAATTGTGGGATCTTGCTCTGGGTAAGCCTGTTCAAGAGATCCACTTGCCTCACAGCAAAGAATCCGATGCCGTTTGTAGCGTCTTGTACCACCCAGCAACTGGTGTTATTGTGGTCGGACATCCTACACGAAATTCAATCTATTTCCTCCACCTTTCTGCTCCTAAATACAACCTTCCACGCACTGTTACCCAAGCTGAATACGTTGAGAAGCTTGCAGCCAATGACTCCAGTGTTTCTAAGCCAGATTCTACTGCTGTTGTCAGTGGCATGAGAGAATATTCATTCGCCAGCAAAGGCAATCTTAGAAGCTTGGACATCTTACAGAATCCTGCTTCCCCACCTGCTCGTGGAGAACCAATTACTCTGTTTGAGTTGTATGCCATGCACTCGAAGGGTGTAACTTGCCTCACCATCAAGCAAGCCGATCTAGGTTGGGACGTCAATAATAAGTGCATCTCTGCAGTTGTGGCTGATAGAGTTGGAGCTGTTACTATCGATACCTTGAAGGAAATCGGTACCGCGCCAATCGCATCTGAGTCAGGCGAAACAGCACCAGAGCCTTCACCTGCGCCAGTCCCTACTCCTACTAGGATTATTCAACGCCCAGCTGCCAAGGACAGCTCTCCTAAGGAAACAAAGAAGGTTGCGCAGACTGAGTCATCTTCTTCATTGCCCAAGGCTGAAGAGAAGGCTGAGAAAAAGGAAGCTCCGGTCGCACTTGCCAATGGCAGTATAGCCGGCGCTAGCGGAAATGAAAATAAAGCCGAAAAGAAGAAGCGACGAAAGGCCAACTCAAATTCCGAATCTTTGTCAAATTCCTCTCAAACCAAAAACATCGCAACAGAGAATAATTTAGCTTCTAGAAACAACAGTACTTCTCGCGCAAATATGAATACTATTCCAGATGTTGGCAGCTCTTCAAGCTTGTCAGCACCTGGTTTGACGGATGAAGTTCTCAAGGAGATTGAAGGTCGCGTTTCTGGAGAAGTGAAAAAATTGCTCAATGATTCCTTTAACACTTTGGATCAAAGAATCAAAGATGACAGACGCACCCAAACTGCCGTCGCCGATGCCAAGCAGGATGCTGTCCTTCGTCTTGTCTCTAGCACTCTTACTGGCAATATGGAAGAATCATTGAAGCGCATTGTCAATGGAGCTTTGGAAAATTCTATTGTTCCTTCCATCGAAAGCATCACCTTGAAGACCGTGGATCAACGAGTTGCTCCGGCTATTGTTAGTCACTTGAATCAAACCTTGCCAAGAGAATTGCAAAAGGTCCTTCCAGATGCTGTCAACAAGGTCATGCAACAACCTCAACTTTTGAAGCTGATGTCGGAAACCTTGGCAAAGAGTGTTTCCTTCTCTTTCGAAGAGCAATTTGCTACTCTCTTGAACAACAGCATCACTCCCGCTTTTACCCAATTGGCCGTCAACACTTCTCAGCGTGTCGCAGCTGATGTTCATCGCCAAGCACAAGAACAGATTGGTAACATTGAACGTCAACGACATGCCGATAGCCTTAAGATCGAACAATTGACTCAACTTGTCCACGGCTTGACTGAGACCATTTCATCCATGGCTGCTGCACAATCTGACTTCCAAGCTCAATTCTTGCGTGTTCAACAGAGAGATAGACAGGGTTCATCTCACCGTGCTAGCCCTGGAATAGGTCACAACTCCAGCAGACCTTCTGTTTCCTCAGCACTCGCAGCTCCTCCTGTTGTCGAGGAGAAGTCGCCACAGGAGCTTGAGTATGAGGAGATGTTCAAGCACATTCAAGCCCCTATGCAAGAAGGTAGATTCGAAGATGCTGTTGTCCGTTGGTTGCAAACTGGTAGAGAGCAAGAGTTCTTTGCAAGATACTTCTGCAGATTCTCTCCAAAGTTCATCACTGAGCTCAGCCCACTTTTGCTCCTCAGCCTCGGCGCTATCATCACCATTGAGTTGACTGATGATCTTATGAATCAGCGTCTTGCCTGGACCGAAACCATCTTGAATTCCTTCCAGATCAAGATGGTCAGTGGATATCTTGTAAGTTTCATGTACTTCTTTGGTATTTATTGTATACTAATATTATTTGTAGGATGATCAAGTCGCCGATCTGGTTCCTAAGATCATGAACATTTATATTCAACGCCTCGAACATCTCTTTATGCGCATTACCAACGTTGCTCCTGCCGATCCCCTCCTCAAGCAACTTTCTCAGATGGTTTCCACTGCCAATCGCATTTTGGAGCTCTATCGTGAGCGACCATCTTCTCGCCACATGGCCGGCTTTTCTCAATAAGAGCGTCCGCGGTATTACGAATAATCATTTTATACACACTCCAGACATCTTTTTTTGAGGGGTGGCCAGTTTGCGGAGGAATTTTCCTAAATTTCCAGCAGCTACGCCAAATCTCTTCATTGAGACATTTCTAGTTCTTTATTATGCTTATTACTACACCAAATATCGAACACTGTTACGGCCTTTTCGCAAATAGCATTGGCTCTCGAGATACTGGAATGTTCTCAGCCTTGCTATCCATCAATTCTTTTTCTGCGGACCTTCCGGCTTTATGTTCACATGTCATTTTCAAAAATTTCTTTTTCTTGACTTTCTTTCAACTTATTTTTTGTGCCAATACCAGCGAACAAAATCGCGTTTCTGCCTATGTTTTCTACTACCTACATTTTCAGGCGCATGAGCGTCATACAAAACACTATCTGGTTATGAAAACTTCATACTTTGGTCGGTATGGGGAGCTATTGGTTGGCTCGGGTCGCTGAAAAGGGTTCTCTAATGGCTGTTCTGATCTTACGATATGATACCATCTGGGGCTTTCATGGGACTTTCTTTTTCTTTTTCTTTTTCCCGAACAATATCTGATATGGATGTGGATGGGGGAGGGAAATGGACGATTATTATGGACCGAATGAATGGATGGGTGGATTTTCATGCGACCCTGGCTCACCTCAGCCTGGATTTCGCTTGGTCTTTGATTAAATCTGAAGACACTTGCGAGCTATACCCTTGACGCCCTAGAATGAAATGATTGTGGTGGAGCTTCATTTGTGTGTATTTTAGACTCGGGGAACTTCTTTAAAGAAGACTTCGAGAAAAGACATGATTATTAGGCTAGTGAATACTATTCATTGCATTTATTACATACTTGTGCATCTTCATGTAACGTGAATGGGGTGACTGTGTGCTGTAATTTGATCAGCATCGAGTGTTGCATAGACTTCAGTGGGTGATGTGGAGGTAGATTAAACACGAGTGATGAGGTGCAGATGTGAGGAGCGTAGGTCATTTACCAGAGAGGTACAGAGAAGTATTTCCCAGGCGGCGCTCGTAAGATGATTGGATTCTGATAGGCTACTTGAATGCCAGCTGGAGACAACATCTTATCGTAGAAGTCCATTTTGCGAGTTTGTTGACAATATTACCAAGTGGATGAAAATTGTCTTTAGCTGCTATGACACCACTGGAATTCCCGAAAATATACTGTTTCTTGAGGCGAATATCATGACTTCCTAGAGGCACTCGCTCTGAAAGGGCTCATCACTGAAAGATGCTCATATAGGTAGGGTAGATACCTGCTGTCACATGGTAAACAGGCTTCGCTTACCACGCTGCAGAATTGTTATTTCAAAGATTGGAGAGTGAAAAAGCGGCTTAGGTAGACTTTTGGGCTGAATTGGGCATTTGTGAGAACCAGTTACCCGATCCGCCTACGAAATATTGTAAGTTAAGTACAGTTTAGTTGATGCGGTGATGAATTTAATAATGCTAAACTTTCCTTTGGGCCTTGGCTGTTTCTGGTACAATAATATATAAACCTAACCTAATCAGCCAATTTAGAACACTGGGCTTGCCGATTATTCCTCTTAGCTAGTTAGACCAGGCCACGGATCAACTGATGGTAATCGTGCTAATCGTGCGTGTTAACCGATAGGGCGTAGACTATTAGATCAAGGATATTGCGATGACCCTTTGTGGAAAGGGAGAAGGAAATATGTAGTCAACAACCCCTTTTTCAAAATATTGGCATGCAATCCTGGGATTACATGAAACATACCACAAACAACTTCCCTCTGTCCAAAGTAGTTTAGAACCTACCTACCATCCCCCGAGCGAACGAATCCCGCACGTGTATCATCCCGTAAAAATCTCTAGTTACATCGCTCGCCAAGTTCCAACCGACTCATCAACTCGGAATGATTATCGGAGTCTTTCATCCGATGGTCGCGACCGAATTATCTTGGTTGAAGAAGAGATTCCGGAAGAAATGAGTATCATACAATTGGACGCCGCATTCTTGGCATCATGTATCAGATATCGAGCTGGTATAAGTGCTGACTGGGTGGGGCATCGAAATGTCTCCCTTTCCAGGAGAGGAAGTTAACAATGTGCCTGGGTGGAGAAAGGTTACGCAAGGAGAGGGAAGATACTTTGCGGGAGATTTCGCAAGAAACCTGCAAATTTCCGATGAGACCATTTTCATCCTTATTCCAACTCCTTTTCCCCACCCAAATCCACGAAATCTACCTTTCCTCCACCCAAAAAGCGACTCCAGAGCTTCGCCCGCTCCCTAGCCGCATCTAGACCACAATCTCACCCCAATCTACCCCACAACCCCACACTCATCGCGATCCGAACCCAGACCGGAAGACTGATCCCCAACATAGCACCAAAATCAATGCTTTTCCTTCCCGCACTGCCCTTGATCTTCCCCTCAATTCTGACGTCCCACGCCTTCTAATGCCACCATGCCCCCCTCCTGTTTCCACAAAAACTCCGCTTCTCTCCACTTCTTGATCGAAAGGGGATGGAAGGGAACAGAGAGGTGTCTTTGTTGCACATCGCATTTTGTGGGCCGTGACACTTGTGTTGATTATGGCTTGCTTCGGGGGTTGGTTGGGGCTGAGGGTCTGAGATGTGGTGAGGGGGTTGAGGGGGTTGAGTTTATTGTTTCGATAGGGGTTCAGACGCTCTCGGCATATGTGGTGTATCTTTGTATTTTTGTTCATGTTTTTATTCCTTTTATTTATTTGTAACAAGAAGAGGTTTAATGTTTAAATTCGTATCGATTTGAATAAGAGACTTAAGAAAAGTATTCTCGAGTTTTTCTTTTGCTTAAAAATATTAGAAGTTAATAATATTTTCTATTATCATTGAAGAAAATATTGTAGTATCAAAATTTGTGAGATTATTCCACATGTATCTTTTTGGTAGTAACCAATGATACTTTGCCCTTTCAACAAACTACCTAACATTCAATGTCCTAATTAATACGTCCAATAATTTCCAATCTGTCTTATATCATCAACCAAAGCTGGTGGGTTATCCAATCCCGGAAAGTGTCCGCCGAAGTTATGATCTACGGTCTCGTTAGCAGGAATAAGGGAAGAGCGCCACGAGAATTGCATTGTAGTAAAGAAATAGGGAGACTCACAATTATAAGTCACTAAGTTTCCCACTCATGAGACTACCTTTCCTGTCCAGAATGCACCGCTGTATTTGAAGCTGCTAAACAGCATTGGTGCATCGGTTTGCGCCTTGCTGTAGCTTGAACTATACGCGTCGGTATTTTGCGGGTAGGTGAAAATAGATGATACAAAAGACTTGGTTAAGAAGTATAGAGAGACTTGGCGAAGGATTTCATTGTGTGTGAGGACAGATGGTGATGTTCCTGCTTGTGGGTCTGACCCTTTAGGCATTTCAGCTTGAGATGCAATCGGAAGATGGGGGGGGGGGGGTTGAAAATCTTACAAGAGATATATTTCTCTGCCATCCAGGACAATTGTCCGACGGGGTTATCTTGGAGCGCTAATCCGATGGTGTTGGTCTGTTTATTGATTCAGTTTGTATTTTTAATTTTATTTGAAAAGGAATAATATCAGGATAGTACTCCTGCATAGAATTCTTACCTTGGTACTCTGTTCGATGACATACCCTGTGTTGAAACCCAGGACCAGATTTTCCTGGAACTCCTCATCCGCATCGAGAGTGATGTTGTATTTGGGGAAGTCGACCGGGCTTAATGGAAGGAATGGTATACCGGTAAGATGAACTGCGCGTACTGACTTGTTGAAATTGTTGTATAAGTTGTATGCTACATTACTACCAAAGTCTGACCCATGAGCAGCATAAGTCTCATATCCCAACACGTCAGTCATGAAAGTGTTGAAAATGCGTGCTGTATCGTTTAGCGTCCAGGTGGCAGGTGGTGCACTGGAGAATGCGTAACCTGGTAGTGAAGGGACCACGACATGGAAGGAAGCCGAGGTTCTATTGGATGTGCTGGATGCTGTCGTTAACGGGTCGACCACTGGAAGAAAATCCATGAAAGTTCCAGGCCATCCATGGTTTAGGATAAGCGGTATTGCGTTTGGCTCGCTAGACTTCTGGTGGACAAAATGGATCGTTAAGCCTTCGATAATTGTCTTGTAATGATTGTACCTATTATGATTAACTGGGATATAATAACCGGTTCAAATCAGCCTGCTCGGTAGCCCAATCGAAAGTGGTAGTCCATTCCTTCTGCATCGATTTTAACACGTTCAGATCAATGCCGAGCGAACCACCGAGTCCAGGATATTCCTCGACGGCCGGTAGTTGTGTTTGGGTCACCAGTTGAAGCATTCGATGTGGCTCTAGGTCGATTGTAAAATCCTTAACTTGGGCGAGCGCCACATGACCGGTTAAGAACCCTAAGGGAATATTCATTGACTGGAACAGTTGCATCTTCTTTAATTATAACGCGGACGTTGTGATAATATCGCTGGATTTTACTCTTCTCGAAGTGCAGAAAAGCCAGCTTTATATATTGTCCCCAAATAGACTTTGCTCATCTTACGCGTAGTTGATTGTTTTGAATGTGAGGGTTATTGGCTCGCTTCGAATTCTCCAACAGTTGTTTCCAACAGTTGAAAAACATACATATACGTAAGACGCGAGCCCTTGCTATCTGATGTGAGAAAAGTAGACTACAGAGTATTAACTAAGGCAGTGTACATTGAGTACATGATGACATTAGATTAAAATAAGCTAGGGGTATGGATAACTATTTCTCTCTGCAATTTAGATTTTTCAAGGAGCGCAATAAGATATCACAAAAGATTTAGGAGAGAAAAATGGGGATGGATAAATAGTACGGGAATTCTGCTCCATTAAATTGCATATAGAGTATCATATACCTTATATAGATCGCACTGTGCCGAGGAGATAATATAGCTTGTTATTTCAGATAAGATTTGGTACAAGAAGAGAAAGCTCCACTGCTCTTAAGCTCTAAATCTAGTGTTCAATTGTATCGCTACTATTTCTCTGCTTCATCCCTCGCAGTATTCTCTTTCTCGTAGTCGTTAAAAGTCATGATCTCCTTAGGAACGCTGCTTTGCTGCCTCTGTTCATCCACTGAGGCTATCATGGATCCCCACAGGACGCTTCCATGACGGCAAGCTAACCATGCGCTGGTACCAAGCAGAGACATGAGATAATTCTCCGCAGATCTCGTCCCAAGACCAGCTCACGACTTCAACAATGCGCAAGCTGCATGGCACCAAGGCTAGATCGATGAGCACCATCTAGTCACCGACTAGCCACTGCGATTCTCTCGCGACGAGATTGCTTACGAGTAATTGAAGCACAGATCAGTTTTGATGGAGAGGTCGCCATGTTCAAGTGATTTGAGATGGGCTCAAATGAGATTGGTGATCTTCGGTTTGTATTAATATTTAATATGAATAAAGGAATATGATTTTGTGTTTGCAGTTGGAAAGTTGGAGAAAATTGGGTAAACGCTAGTAGAGGCAAATGGCTATTTGAAGCCGAAATAGAGCATGTCAGGATGCCAGGATAGACTTGAAGTGAAGTGAAGTGAAGTTCAAATGTAATACAAGGTTAGAAGTAGATTTCGTATGAGATCAAGACAGTGAGGGATGTAGGATGAAACGCTATATTGACACAGAAGTGTGCAGGTGCTCAAGCGCTAGCTGATATTCCCGATTGCTACATCTCTTGGCTTGCATTCTATATTTTCCGGCATCACTCTGTGTCACACGCTTTTGTCTTGGACACTCTACTTATTAGAGATCCATGATATGAGAGATCTGTACTTCTGAGATTATCACAATCATACTCATACGTTCAATGTGACATCAAAATAATTAGTAAGTTGGTATATGCTGATATAAAGATTTTGCAGCAAATCAAAAATATGATGAAATCTCCCTGTATCTGAGCTCTGTAATATTGCAACGTGCTGGATTTGTACGAGTACGATCCAATTTTGTTCTACACATGGTGTCTATCATATATGACCAATCTTCGATCTAAAACATGCACGAATTACTGCTCATGGCAATCTGTACAGGAAACTTCCCCCATTTCCAATCCTATCCAATCTATCTTCTCTATATCGCGCGTCTCACTACTTGTGTAGACATCCATACTTCTTATCCGCCATCACCTCTTCAGTGATGATATCACCGTCGTCACCAACAATCAATCCCAAATGCGATGAAGATACCTCTCGGACTCTTATTATCTTTTTGTATGTATCAACCCTCTCAATCCCAGCACATGTATTATCGAGATTTGAAGATGGCGGAGAGTTGATTGCAAGTACGAGAATCTCAGTTAGTGACTTGAGGATATTGTTTGTGTATCCGTGCCGAAAAACGAGCACCGCGTATATTAGGGCTGAAAACATGTGTAGAACAAGAATGGCTACTGCCAAACGTCTCGTGGAGCCTTGAAGAGAGTAACTGTAGCCATAACGGAAGCGCTTGATGTGGATATCTGTGACGTCTTTGGGAACATTGGATAAAGTAGTAAAGTTATGGTTCGGTGCCACTGTAGGAATCAAGACTTTGAAACCTATGTTCATCATGTATGGAATCCTTGACATTGCATCTGAAATAAAAGTTGTCGCTATCATGCCCAATGGATTATCGTTACTGGCGCCAAATGACGAGGATGCCAGTGGCAATATTATATCGTTCGGTGGCAAGGCGGCATTTGCCCACTCGACATCTATTTGCACTGTACGCATGGATCTCGTTGTATCGGTAAAATCTCGCATCCAATCATCAAAACTCCGTGTTGGATTGGTGGTACTAGGTGAATGAATATACCGATCTTTTGTGGGGTCGATGTAGAGTTTAGACGCCTACCACCCAGCGAACAAGGAACACGAGGAAACACGAACGAGGAACCAACTCTGTCTATTAGTGATGGAAGTGCGATTGTTCAGCACAACTAACCCCCCTTCGTAATGAGCAAACATCACGACTCCTATGGACGGTGAGTTGGCAGTCTTATTTTTTGGCTGCATCCATGTCGCTGAGGGCCCTCCCCGAGCGCTATCCAACATATTGACTGCATTTCGAACTTCTGATCTCCCATATCTACTCTGAGACATATCTATTTTTAAGAATAGCAGTGGTAGATCATCGAGCGTCTTATGTCCTTTGATTGATCCATTTGTTATGTTATAGTTCCTGTCTATGCAAGCTGCAACTACCTGTGGTGCTGGAGGATCTTCGCCGTTGATCGATATTTGAAATCTGGACGTTTCGTTTTGTGATCCTACCATCTGGGCAACTGATGTGACAAGTGAGCCTGTCGGCACGGATACAGTTTGACTCAAATGCCAAGTATATGCATTATAAAAGCCATCCGTCTTTAGAACTCCTTGAAAGTTTGATGTGCCGCCGATGAATCGATCGTAAAAAGTTTCTTTCGAGTTCATTGGCATGGTAATGCTCCACGAATGCTGTGATTCTCGTGAACTGGGTCTGTCAAGCCATGCCCGGATTGCCGAGAAGCCACCTGCTGCGCAATTGTCTGAGAATTTACTAGACTCGAAAGTGCAGAACGTGTCAAAGCTCGAATTGTCGACGTATTTAGGCCAAACTTGAGACTTTTCTGCGTTCAGGGTAAAATGCGTAGTAGACCAGGACGAATATGTTGTCGTTGGGACAATCCACCGGTCCAGGGATGGCAACATCAATATTGCAGACGCAGGTCCAGAGACAGCAGCTAGAATCATAGCAAAGAGTGACATGACAACAAACAACAAGCGACGCTTGAAGTGTTTTCCAAATGCACCTGCAGCCCACAACTCCGGGCTGAGAAGCGACCCAAGATCGGTGATTCTGAAAGCAATGAGAAACCCACCAAGGGGTATACCTTGACGTAAAGCTTCATGCTGTAAAAAAGACAATATAATTGTTGACAAAGAAATCCCGATAAGTATCTCATGGACTTTGGCCATGAATTGCAGTCCATTAAGCCGAGTATATACTTCTGCGTCAGCATTACCCATCGAGTTCGCGTATATTTCATGCCCATTCAAGAATGACAAAGTAATAGTGATCATGATAGGTAGTACATGTATACCAGCTTTTCGAAGGGCTTTCCGTCTATCTTTCCGGACTGCTACTTTCGGCTTCTCAGTCTTCTCCTTGACACTTTGGATTGAAATGGGAAGAGGCGGGAAAGACATTGAGATGGAGCGAAGAAAGACGAAGCAATGTTCAAATCAAAGCTTGTGTAACGGATAATTTGGTGAACGAACATTTTGCTGGCCAATGTCGAACAGAAGACACTTTATATTATTGCATTTACTGTGCCTTACACTTGAGCTATGAATCGTTATTCTCAAGGCAGAAAACTAATCTTTTTTCCTAGAATATTCCAGCGGTGTCATCCGGGCATGTAGCTGAAAGCCTGGCAGTTGATCGATGGGGGCGAAACCCAGGGAGACAGAGCTACCAATGGCCTTTGCAATACCTGGATGGAAGATTCTTGCCATTTGAAAATCTTAGATAACCAGCGAAGAATAAAGGCTCACCGGTATCGAATACTCGAATAGAGGCATATATATCTCAAAGCTAAGGTGGCACACGGCGACACACTTTTCAGCCCTGATTAATCGTCGGAGCCCTTGGATTATGCATATCTTCAAGGTTTTTATGCTTGTCGGTACAATTATAAATCCACAGGCTGACAAGAAGTACATGAGACGTAGCGATGAAGACTTGAGATGGGGAAATTCACAGGGAGCGCCCACTCGTACCAAATGACTGGAAAATCAAAGCCTTGAGTGTCTGATATCACGATTGGGAGGATCAGTAGCATCAATGCCATGTTGTGCCATAATGATTCTGAAACGATGAATATGAAGAGAAAGATGTTGTGCTTATGGAGCGTTGGCAAGGCGTCATTATTCCAAAAATCTGCTTTCCTCAGAGCAACCTTTACCTTGAAATTAACGATGAGAACGCATTCACCACTTGATGTCGTCGTCTTCGTCTTTGTATTTTCCTTTCACTAAAAATATAAGAATCCTCAAGTACACCATCTTATCTCGCATGTCACATCATCCAACCAATCACTATCAACAAACATCCCCACCTCCAAAGCCATGCGAGCCATGGGAGCTAAATCCCTACCACCAATCGCCATCCGCCATCCTCTTAAAATGAAGCTTCTTCACCGCCCCGTCCAACCACCTTAAACCACGAATTCATCAACTTCTTTCTCACACCCTCACCTCCTCTTTTTCCTCACCTCTCACAAGCTTCATATTCTGATAGTCTGGGTCCATCTTTCCATTAAGGCCCATCTTATACTTGTTCGAGACACACATACATATACATACATACGCACAACATATCTGCATATATCTCGAAAATCCGGGCTTCAATTGATTGATCTGATTAATTAAGGATAAGGATACAGACACCGACTCCGCAGAAATGGAGCGATACCCCACACCTCCCTCCACGAGTTCTCCCAAACACGGATATCACGATGATCATAACTTAAGAGGGGCACGAAACGAAGCTCCAGCGTCATATGCTTTCCACAACGATCACAACGATCATAAATCTACCATCTATTCTTCCTTCACAAATGCATCAACTATCGTTCCTGCCTCCACAGAAGCATGGGCATCCGGTTATCCAGCTACTAGTTCCAGTAAACCCATCGACAAACACCCCCAAGATTTCTTCGGCATCACATCTCAAGACCCATCTTATAACCACCCCAATCCAATTCAATTTGCCGGTCCTCCCCTCCCTACCACCACCGAACCTTTCAAAACGCAAGGCCCCAATGCAAAAAGTTACAGCTATGACAATGTTCCACTAGCCCATCGACCCGCCCAAGAAACCTACTGGCAAACAACATCCGACCCCGTTTCTCCCTCCCAAATCCCCCAAACCAACCCTTACCCCGAAACCTACAATCCCTCGCACCCTTCCCATCCCGGACCTCCTCCCCGCCGCTCCAGCTCTCCCATCCCCAACACTGTCCCCTCCACAACCGGCACAAACCCCTACTACAACCCCCCCTCCCAAACCTCTCAATCCTATCCCCAACCCCAGCCTCAACCCATCCGCCGCCGTTCCTCTCCCATCCCAGGTCGCATCTCCTCCCCTCTCAAAAGACCTCTCTCCCCCTACTCTCTCTCCCGTCCTAAACCTCGTCCTGGTTTTGTAAGACGCGTTGCCTCGCGCTTCACATCCTGGATCCGCTCTCTCTTCTCCTGGATACGAGCAAATCCTATCAAAACCGGTTTATTATCCTTCATCCCCATATTACTCGGGACCGGAGTAGTCAAAACCGTGAAAGGAGTGAAGCATTTCCTTGGAAATCGGGCTTCTAAGAGAAACGAGAAGAAACACGAACACAAACTTGAGAAAGAAGCAAAGAAGTTGGAAAAGAAATGGCACGAGGATATTTTTGGGGATTTTAAGGGATTTGCAGGGACTACGGGTGGACCGCTGAATGGAATTTTGAAAATTGTTCATTTGTTGGTGTAGGTCATTTTTCTATGCTCTTTCGCCTTGCGTACTCGATTTCTTCTTCCTACTTGTTCTTTCTTATCACCACCTCAAAACACCATGGTCATTTTCATGAACCCGTCGGTCCCGAAGAGTCAAAATCAGATGACCTCCTTTTTCCTCTTTTCCTTCCAACTATTGCGCCAACCTGAAACCTCCCATTCCTCATCATCGATTTCTCCACAAACATCATTTTCCTCATCTCCTTTCTTCAAATCTAACTCCACACAGAAACCACTACTGCAGACTCACACCCTCCAACTTCCCCCGCGCGGCTTCTATCCTCCTCGAACTCTATTTTCTCGACATGAAGAACCTCTAGTCTATTTTCACCATCTCGGAAACCGTCTATTTTTCTCTCTTGCCATATTTTCGTTATCTCATCTTATTTCCCATTTTAACGACCAAAATGTACACCCGTTCCAAAACCCATGATATCTCATCATATTTCTTTTCCTTTCCTGTCCTATCCTTTCCTTTCCTTTCCTTGACCTTTTAACGACCTAACGCATGATCCATAACGCATAACGCAGAAACGACACATGAAGCATGAACGAAGCATGAAGGAATTAGAACGGTAGCCTAGGTATATAACATCATAACCTCGAAAACTTCAAACAAGAACTCGCCGCTCGCGGCTTTAATGATAAAACAAAATGACCACCAAAATACATATTCTTTTTCCCGTGTCCTTGTCCGTGATGTCGTAACGTGTTCGAAAGGTAAACTCCCATCCAATTGCGTCTTTAATTCCCGTTCTGGTGAAAGATCCCAAACTCCGAATTCTCACTTGATGCCTGTCTGGAGTCGGTTGTAAAATACATGTAATATATGTATGTTTATCTAACGACAAAACGGAAGTAAGAAGATATACATAATAAAAAATCGTCGCTGAAAATAACACAATGAGCAAACCCCGCTCAAGGAATAGGAAAATCCGAGTCTCCATTGCATGTGACATCTGAAGAACTGCCATTTGTGCGATTTTTCTTCGAAGGACTCCTCGACGAGACTGTTGTGCTCTTTTTAGAAACGTTCTTCTCCGAAGAATTCCCATTCGTACATTTCGCACAGTGTGTATGTGGATTTGAGAGATTCGTCGTACGTGATGGATTCTCCGTCCGAGTTTCTGCATTCGAATTCTGCGTCTCGCTCTCAGTCTGCGGATACCTAGTGACCAATGTCTCGATCTGTTTGAGCATATCGTGGATCCGATATGGTTTCGTCGTTACATCGTC
This sequence comes from Botrytis deweyae, assembly GCF_014898535.1. Lineage (NCBI taxonomy): Eukaryota > Fungi > Ascomycota > Leotiomycetes > Helotiales > Sclerotiniaceae > Botrytis > Botrytis deweyae. The sequence continues at coordinate 791,785 of NW_024066224.1, read as the reverse complement.
CATGCCCGCTTCGATCGTGCTCATTATTTGATCTATTCCAGAATCACATGATTGATTAGCGTTAAGTTCCAGTCCTGTCCGTTTACAACCCCATTTGTATCTAACTCAACCCATCTGATTTTATAGCGGGATTGGAAACACATAGTGCATATAACGAATGAAGTATATAGATAGAAGAGTAAAGGCCTACCTTTCCTGGCATTGGCCGTTACAGCAATGATCGGGACATGTCCTTTTATCATCCCCTGAGCCTCCCACTTCCGGATCTGTCTTACACAAGTGATACCATCCATAATGGGCATTTCCAAATCCATGAGTATGAGGTTGAGTGGTTGTTTCTAAATAGTACGTGTTAGTGATATACACTCTTGTTCCTACTGCCAAATCATTTCCCACTGGCACTCTGCATACTTATCCGCTAGTGCCGAAAAGTCGTTAAAAAGAGGGGGGGGGGGGGGGGGGGGGGGGGGAGTTAAGAAAAAGGAAAGTACATACGGAGTTCTCTTCCTCGCCACCATCCCCAACCCAGAATGTCGTCTCTTTGAGAAATTCCAATGCTTCTCCACCATGATTTGCAACATTGACCCCATATCCTTCCTTCCTCAAACTTTTCACCAGCACTTTTTGATTCAATAAATTATCTTCCACAACCAACACCTCTAACGGTAGCTCCTCTCCTTCTCCACCATCATCTTGATTTCCTTTCGTGCTTCTTTTAATAGTCAAAGGAGACAGCCGAGAGCTTATCCTCCTCATTGTCAAAGGTCTTATGGGAATCTTCGCATCATTTTTCTTCACCGCCATCCTATCCGTCACGTTATGTACCGTATCCTCATGACTCAAACTCGATATTTCAAATCCACACGCCTCTCTGAGCGCGTCATCCCTCAACGCCATCTGTAAATCCTTTTTCATACTATCTTCCGAAGCTTGCAAATCAAGGGGCGGAGTCGTCCTCCTTGTCTTCAAATAAAATTGAAATGTGCTTCCTTTTCCCCGTTCGCTATGAACTCCGATTTCACCACCTTGCATTTCAGTAAGTTGTCTCGAGATAAAAAGTCCCAATCCACTTCCCCCGTATTGCACGTGGGTTTTTGGAGACGCTTGCATGAAGAGATTAAAAAGATTCGCCTTTTCGCTTTCCGAAAGGCCTCTACCAGAATCGGTGACGGTGATAGATATATAAAGGACTTCCCCATCTCCCCATTCACCTTTTACAGTTTGATCAGAGCTGCTTTGATGCTTAGGTACATATTCGACAATCGATTCTTGGGAAGATGGCCTTTCGAGAGAGGCGGCCATAGTGACGGTGATCCGACGGACTTCTTCAGTTCGGGTAAATTTAATGGCGTTAGTCATAAGATTTAAAAGAACTTGCAGAACTCTGCTTGGATCTAATAAGGTCCAATCTACGTGCAATTTTCCGATGGAATCATGTTGGACGAAATTCAATTTGGTATCAGCTTGTTTGAGTTCTGATTCAAACATTTTGAGAGCGTTATGGATGATGTGTACCGGCTGAGAAGGTTCGGGGGAAACAACAAGAAGGTTGCTGTCTAATCTTGAAAGAGTCAAGATATCATCAATAATACGCTTTTGATGCATGGCACAGTATATGATTGTATCTGTAGCTTCAATGGCACTACTTATTAGATGCGTTGGCGGTTCGGTGGATGTTGATTCATGGACTTTCTCAAGGCCACTGAATTTTTTAATGGAATCTTCATATTCGTGCAGTGAAGAGAGGATTTCATCGGCACAACCGATTAATGCTGACAGTGGGTTGCGCATTTCATGGGAGGTCATATCAATAAATCTCTCTTGCTGCCTCCTCATTTCCAGGGCTTGTTCCATTTTCGCTCGTAGTTGATTTTCCGACCACTTCAACTCTGTAATGTCCGTAATACAACTCATGATCGTAGAAACATTACCTTCATCGTCCAGATCCGGATATAAAGTGAGTAAGAGATGAGTCTCCGTCCACTGCTCTTCACCATCAGTAGTCAGCTCTGGGGCTCTCCACGGCTTATCAATTCGTGTCTGAAATGTGAGAGGCTTTTTCTCTTCAACACAATCCGACCAAGCTCTTGTCACTGGACCGAATTCTCCGGCCACTAACACTTTCTCCCAGTCGACCTGCAAGCTTCCAACCTCTAATTTTGTCTGGGATCTCCAGAGATCGTTTGCTGTCAGGGCAGTTCCATCAGTCTTTAGGATTGCGAGCCCAACAGGGATTCGTGTTGCAAATCGTGCAAAGTTCTTCTCACTTTCGGTAAGTTGATGTGATAGAATTTCCCTATCTAATGCCTCCTGTTTCGCAAGTGCCAACCGTCTTTCCACTTCCTGGCGGAGTATGATAGCAGAGAGCTGAGGAGTCGTTACTTGCTTTGACAAAATTTGTATCCACTCTTGATAATCTTTATCATAGGATACTCGAGGATTCAATGCAATGACAAGAAAAGCAAGAACGTTTTGTGCCTTGGAATCCGTTATCGGACAAATAACTACATGAGTTGGTTCGCCAAATCCTCGAAACTGTATCCCATCCAATCTTTGCTTCATCTCGGGATCCATAGGCACTAATACGCTCTCCATTGTGTTCATAGCTTGATTAAATGGCTCAGTCATCCAGTTTTGGTCACATGCTAAATCAAAGCCCGAAGGTGCAATGGAGTGTCCTTCGGGTATGCCAACAGAGCCTTCAAAAACGCAAGGTACAGTTGATGGAAGTGGACTTGATGCTTCGGAAGATTCAGAAACCGAATATAACAAGCAAAAAGGCGCGTCCTTATCAGCCAGCTCAAGTCCTTGGATCAAATGATTCCAAAGATCACGAATGCTTTGGGCTTTAGATAAGTGTTCGCCCAGAGCACGGATGATGGCCATTCGTCTGTATCCAATTACTTGACGTGTAGTTTCATCAATCGTTGTCCGTACAGCAATAACATGTCCTTCATCCTCACAGATGATCGGGATGAATTTATAAGTCATGTAAGTTTCCTCTTCAAACCCATGTCGATGAAGGAGAAGAAGAACATCATTCTGGATAAGTGCTTTGCCTGTCTCCTTTTGGGCTTCGATAAGTACGTCGAAATAGTCCCATACCTCTGCAAATCCAATACATATATTTTGCCCTTGTGATGCAGGGTGTTTATCACCGATAAGTTGAGTAAATGGTTCATTGTAAATAATGGTGCTATCATCCCCCCACAAAATTGTGGCCTATCTATTAGATCAGCTATGACGTCCTCTCACATATAAAATTGATCAACAACCAGAAAATAACTGTCAAAGCCAGAAATTGTAAATGAAAGACTCACTGGGGTTGGATCTGCAAAACACAAAAGTACCATAGAACGAAGCTGCTTCGACCATCCATTCATCGGACCCAGGGGACTTTTTTCCCAGTCGACATCCACGGTAAATTGTTGAAATGGAGTCAACTCCATTGTCCGTGGTTCTGATATCCAATCGAAATTCTTCCGTTTTGACTTCTTTGCACCCCCTTCACGTGCTGCTCCCAGCGTGGTATGTCGATCCATGTTACAAGTTGAAGAAACTTCTTCAAAGAAGAATGCCTTGAGTCCCGGCTGGTGATCTGATTCCGCATAAAGAGTTGGCCCTGGTATCAAAATGTAAGGAAATCTGGGAAGACAAAATTAACACTTTGATGTCCAAGCCGCGGTCGAGGATGTATTCGGTCAAATTGGAGCATCAGTGGCGAGCGTAGAATTAATCATCCAACAATTAAATCGGTGAGAAAGTTCAGGTTATTGTGATGATAATAAAATTGACATGATTATTGAAAAGCGATAATAGAACATAAAAAATTTCAGCTTGTCTAAAGAATGTCGACAACAAAAAGGAGGTTAGGAACTAGACTTGTGCGTGGCCGTGGTGGTCGTGTGAATTTGGAAACCTGGAAAAGCACTAATGAGTGTTCTAGAATGGCCTTAAGCTCGATTCAGTCGGAGTGTTCAGTCCGTTTCAAAACAATTCTCGTGAATGGGGGGAGTCTAGATCATATTCCAAATTCATCTAAGTATCCACAGAGTATATCTACACATACTTACTTCACTTGCTTTATAGATTTGATCTTGATAAGGTTGTTGATGCTAACGTCCTTGCTGACAGGTCACAAAAGTTCTTTGCATAGATACACACAATATTGTTCTCGAAAATGATGGCAAGAAGTCCCAAGCGTAACCCAAAATTGGAAAAGTAATTGATGGGGAAATGGTTGATACAAGTAACATGACATTGGCCACCAATCCGCCTCAAACCCTTATTCATTTTCATCAGTAGAAAGGACAATTCTCCCATCATTGTTGAATGGGTGTTCCTTCGAATAGCTCTCCTCATGAGGATGATCAGCTATACCAAATTTCAAATTATCCCCCTGCAAACACGAATGGCCAGATTGATAAAACACAGGATGAAAAAGGTGTGAATTGCCGGCGGCATTGCGCCTTCTCTCAGTAATGATAGATATTGCATCACCCAAAGTTGCCGGAGTATTGTGACGTCTAAAATCAAACCCCCGGGAAAAAATATATTCTGTCCTTTCCGACTTGGTAAAAGTTTGGTCGTAAAGATAGATAAAATCTGAAGGGTCATATCTCAGAAGATTTCTCACAAGACACCGGTACCATTCTCCATATCCCCACGCAATCTTCTCAATTGCTTGAGGTGTAAAATTGTACTGAGATTGTATGGTCGAATCCGATGGAAAAAGATCTATTTCAATGAGCTTGACCACATGCTGTAGAAACTCAGTGAGCTGCAATATTTCAATTGTATCAAATGATTCTATCAGACGTAAGCGAGGGTCAGATATGACCTCAACCGGAGGAGAAAACCAAGAGCCCATGCCACGGGAGCCTGAGAGACGACCGGGGTTGAACTGAACGTAGATTTCGTCGTGAAAAAGAGTAGCATAAGTCCAATAATTGTAGATAGCCCGACGTAAACGCTGTTGCTCATGAAGCCAAAGAAATCTCCTGTCCTGGTAATCAAGACGCCATCTAAATTGTGGAAAGATTTCGACAAATCTAGAAGCAGCTTTGCCGAATTTCATCATTTTGCTCAATAATTGGATCGAGAGATGGGGCTCGTCTGGAACTTGTATAATACGATCGACGGTAATATTTCGGCGTGCTCCTGTGCCGACAAGACTTCTACCTTTGGTTGAATCATCGCTCATGACCAATTTCACCAGGCTAGGAATTGGACCATATTCATTATCCAATGCTTGCCTTATGATGGGCATACGTCGTCCACGTAGCGCATTGTAATTCTGTTTGGAAGTCTGGGACAAATGGAGAATACCAATGAGGTCGGAACACTCATATATTCTCTGTAGTAACTCGGTTGAAAGATTCGCGATGGACATGTTGAATATATGTTTTTGGTACGTTTGGGATGTTTTGTTTTATTTTGTGTTATATGATGAAAGTTTCTGAGAACATGGACAGATTGTCAGTATGTATGCTAAGAGATTTGTTGGACCTGACTTTACTCACCTCTCTATTATGTCGGGCAAGCCTTCCGCTGAAGGGGTTAACTGTTGTTAACTTTCAATTGCTTCAACTCTGTACTTCCCGCTCTATCGCCAGAGAGTCGATTGAATAAATTGGGCTTATCGGTATGTGATAAATGCTGCGCTATTGAAGAGCGCGAACCGCAGTGATGGATAGATAACCACCAAACGGCAACGGATTTATAAGAAACTAGATTTGGAACACCCCGACATTGGGGCTATATGAATTGCAGGTGGCATCTTTTAAGCTTCTGCGGTTTGGAAATGACAGTCTGACCCGACCGAAAATTGATTGATAAATCATGACGAACGTAGTTGCAGAGAAGGAAGCACAATAGATTGAGGAAGTGATGATGTCTACTACCTCGCTTATGTAATAATTAGGATAGGGATCTCTATCGGGGACATCGAATACGAGATATCCCAAAGCATCACGACATTTCATAGAATGATTTTTAGTATTCTGTTATTCCACCCAAGGGCTATAATAATCAGACACTTAAACTCTCTATCTGTGCTTGAGTGGGTTATGATGGGTTAGACAAATGTGATATATATGGATCAGCATTGCACACAAATAAAACCAGCTCTGGGAACAGCAATTTAAAGATAGCTCTTTGCGAAGCCAACAGGAAATGCAGACTTCTATGAGAATGCCCACTCTATCGAAAAGCTTTCAGTATCTCAAACATATCAGAGTGAGCAATCAAAATGAGGACTGATTTAAATTATCTTGTACCTTGACTATAATAAGCTAATAAGACGCCCCCAAAATATGCAATCTCCAAAACATGGCATGACCAGCAAATTCTAATATTCCCCCCTCGCAATACATGCGCAGCAAATCCTTAGGAATAGGCTTGTTGACTATTCTAAACATTCTCCCCAACCTTTCAACTAGACTAGCTCACGATCGCTCATGAGTTCCATCACAGGGAATTTGCAAACTTCAATCGTACCTGAGCGAATAATGATATCCCTTGCCCCAGATTATTTACACAAATTGAGTCTCCATCATTGTTGACATATTACCACCATCAATATCAGTCGCCGGAATCTCATCCCCCATCACCATAACCTGGTCATCTACCGCTTTCTCATCAAACTTTGCAAGCATCCACTTCTGTGCCCTCGGCTGATGTATCTGCAACATACTTGCCAAGTCTGTCTCTTCACTTCGCACCACCTTTCCAAATCGCTGTTTTTTAACCTTCCTAATGCTTTCTTCGTCATTCCAACACGCATGTTTGCCAGCAACGTAAATCTCACTATTTGCCTTGTACCAACTACTTAGAGCTGAATCCGTTTCGCTCTTAACAGGTCGAAGACTACCAGTTATAAAGGCAAGTATCCCGGCGAGACGATTACGGCAATCTCTAGAGGTTAGTAACTGTTTGATACCAAGATACGAGTCGCCAACGCCCATAAGGATGATATTATCTGAGTCATAAAGTTGGATGAAATTGTCCCAAATATAGCAAACAAGATCTTTCATTTGACTTTCGAGCTCAGTCATACCAGGGTGGGAAGGGTAACGACTGGTGGCAGGAGGGGCGATGTCTGTGTTCAACGGGATGTTGATATCCATTACACCAATTTTGTTTTCAATAGCCCAGGCGATAAAATCATTAACTGGAGGTTCGACCTAATTTGATTAGCTAGGCAGATACTGTATAGCATAAAAGGAGAGACTTACAACAAAGGCGTTATGTAGGGCGATTTGAGCTGTGTCTGGATCAGGGGAAGCGTGTAATGTCGGACTAGAATAATCAGCAGACATCATTAATAAAAATGAAGAGGGGCCTTACGGGTCATGAACGATTATCAATAACCTTTTCGCAAGATTGATATATGGGGTAACCATAACTTGATTGTCAAAGGATCTTGCAAGTTGATGCCGTTGAATCCACAAGGAAGTCATCCGGTAGTTCGTCTTCAAGGTATTGCTTTGACCATTTCTGATTTGATCATCAAGACGAAGGGCTCTTCTAAATTTTGGTTCCTTGTAGTCAACGACTCCAGATCGCATACATTGCCAATATTTAGATTGATAGTACTTGACTTCTTCGAAGACTCCAGCAGCGGTTCTATTCAATGGTGGAATAGGAAGCCTAATTGGTGGTTCTCCCATCAAAGTTTTGGCGACTGCAAGAGCAGATTGTGATATTGCTGCTAAATTATAACCTCCCTCGAGACAAACTGCCACTTTTCCATCAGCAAGAGACATGAGCATATGGGTCATGTGAGAATAGCAGGCTGGTGTTACAAAACATCCTCCAAGTTCGTCTCCCGCGGCAGCGTCAAATCCTGCAGAAATAATGACAAGGTCCGGATCGAATTCTTGGGCAATAGGCATGACAATCCTTTGGAATGCTGCCATGTACTCTCCATCTCCCATACCTTGAGAGACCCATCCGATATTGACATTCTTGCCAAGGCCGGGTCCACGACCGACTTTATCGTTACCGCCATCGGGAAGGCTAGGATCATCAGGTTGACCAGGATAAAATTGGCCATTGTCATATACATGAAGTGAGATATATAAGACGTTTGGATCGTCGTAAAACATGTTCTGGGTGCCGTTTCCATGGTGAATATCCCAATCCAGGATCAATACCTTTCTACATATCTCAGGATAATCCGCCATACAGACTTTGGCAGCGATAGGCACGTTATTGAAGACACAAAATCCTAGTGCTTCATTCTCTTCGGCGTGATGTCCAGGTGGTCGAATGATGGCAATAGCATTTTTTACATTCCCCACAACAACATGTTTGCAAGTTTCTATCGCACCACCTGCAGCGACAAGTGCAGCGTCGTAAGTACAAGGTCCAACATAAAGAGACTTTCGGCCAGTATCATATCTTTGATTTGCCTCGCGCAATTCTTCAGAGGTCATGCTTAACAAGGACTCAACCCAGTCATAATGGAATGCAGTATGTGCCAGACAGATCTCGTCTTTTCGAGCTAATCTTGCCATGATACGCTGCATGTACTTAGTAGGTGATTCCTTGAGAATTTTCTCGACGTTTTCTGCACTACCAGTATAGACTAAGCCAGCGTCTTTAAAGGCTCTCATTATATGTTCTATCCGTCGAGGGTCTTCTGGGTGTGCCGTATTATCTGAATAGTCTCCAGAAGTGTGTAACTTCATTCGATCGTCATAACAAACCCCAGAAGGGAGATATGCTTGGCGTGGAATAGCTATAATCTTTGTGTCTTCTGATGATGACGAATACAAATCATCCTCTGGGTCATGATAGTCATAGGTTATTGCCATGTCTTCCGTAGTAGTTAGGACCCTGGGGTCAACAAATCCATTACCATTACCGTTTGACAACACCCCGTTGATAGACCCTGCATGGACATTTTCATGTAGTTGAATCTGTTGCTGTTGTAAATGCATAAGTTCCTGTGTATTCGGCTGCATATCTAGATCACTGCTTGACTGCAGTAACGGGGGTCCTAATGTGTCCATTATTGACCGACCAACCCGTCACCAGGGCTGGTATTCAGTAGATGTTGAAAATAAGCGACTGAAAGGTATGGCCTGTCATGCAAGAGGTCGAAAATATGCGACGTTAAATCAAAATACAAGCCCTCGAGCCTTAGCAGCAGACAAGGAGCTCTTTGGGTAGTAAACACCAAGATACTGAAATGCCGTAGTCTTTCTTGAAATTGCGAGAATAGGTCTGGGCGGTTGAGGTCAAGAAACTATGAACCGTCAGGATATTTGTAACTTTATCATGCAAACTTGAAAGGATAGAGACACCCAACGCCGAAAAGTACGGTAGAAATGGATAAATACGGTCAAAGAAGACAGGAGCTGGATCATTGTAGATGGATCCACTCCAAAGCAGCGGGAGATACCTGGGGATGTGATATAGAAGCAGTCTGATAAACTGCATATATACACATCATCATCATCCGGAAAATTCCAAGAGTACTCCATTTCCATATTACACGATAAGTTTTGGATCATAGGTGAATAGAGAGAAAAAAGAGGAAAGTCATGTGACCCGAAATGTGAGGGAAGGACAGACATAAGTTCTTTGATATCTCTTGTAAAACCTAATAACATAGTTGTACTTCTATAGAGGTTTCTTGAATCCACTTGATCCATATAAGACAACGATAATGGAGTGCGAGGAATGATTGTTGATTGAGGACAGAAATGAAGTATGTAAACTTACCGAGACAATGATGAATGGGAATGGGATAGCGGTTATCCGAAAGAAACAATAGTTTCCAGGTATTGGGAGCCGAGAATAATGTAAGAGAATGGCTGGCTGTTCGAATGTTTGGAAAAAATGTTATCTCGAGTCCGACAATACAATATTGTCGAGTTCACAAGTTTATGGATGGGTATTGTTTGTGAAGTTGCAGGAGAAGGAGAGATGGATTCCAAGTCGAAGCACCCGAGCCGACGAAATGTTGTGGCCTGGAATTATAGGCAATAGAATTAACATTAGCACGTAAGTGCCCTCTAGCATAGCAAAATTCGGGACATCAAGAGAATGTAATGTATTCTTTCAATATTTGACATCAAATCGAACAGTCGTTATTTAGATTTGAGATCAGACACAAATACTCAAAGGCTTTTGCTTTTTCTAATGCTCATAAAACTGGGCTTTAAAAGGTCTATTGATATTACAATCCAAGATCGAAATGTTAGTCTAAGTATCTGATTTTATTTGAGTGATTTAGTGTACCGCTTTTTTCGTCCATGTGGAGAGGGGCTGTGACTTTAAGGGAGGATCTAGCCCAATGTAAATCCAATCAAAGATTTCTTACTTCTCCATATTTTGAGCCCCTTTAAAGGTTCTCATACAGTTGTCATTCGGCAATTGCTTGTATCAGCGGTTAAGCTTGGTTATCCTGCCGAGAGCGATCGTAAGAAAGCAAAGGTCCAGGGTCTTCAATCCATTGACATGAATCGATTCGAAATACATTGACGACAAAGATTACTTTCTGTATTCAGCAATAGAAGGTTTCATTACAATTGAAGTCCTTATCCCAGTCGAAGGAAAGGTCAAGGGACGCGGCGGTACTATTGTTTATAGGATTCTACTCCAACATACCTTCTGAAATGGCATCAGGCAAAGGGTGTGGAGAGTTGGTAGACATTCGTGTGAGCGCAAATCATGATCTCATACATCACATCAATAACAGCACATGTGAAATGTGAGAAATTCACATGATGAAGACGGTATTATGTTCTTGAGCTTGTTTTCATTCTTAACGCTATCATAAGGCATTCATCGTTACTCGGTAATAACTATTCATTTTAATGAGATTTGGCATCTGACATGGTATCAGAGCTTGCCTTTCAAGAATTCTCTGCCAAATATTGGTCAGAGTCTTCACTACTTCCTAAAGACTGAGCAAAAATCTCCTACTGCTTGTTATCAACCTTGGAGATGTAGTGGAGGAGATCAAGGACACGACGAGAGTAACCCCACTCGTTGTCGTACCAGGAAACCAACTTGACGAAGTTTGCGTTGAGGGAGATACCGGCCTTGGCATCGAAGATGGAGGAGTGGTTGTCACCGTTCATGTCAGTGGAGACAACATCGTCCTCAGTGTAAGCCAATATGCCTGTATTACGATTAGTAAATTAAAACGGAAGAAATATTAATAGAGTAACTCACCCTTGAGAGGACCATCGGCAGCCTTCTTGATGACGGCCTTGATCTCATCATAAGAAGCACCCTTCTCAATGCGGACAGTCAAGTCAACAACCGAGACGTTGGCAGTTGGAACACGCATGGACATTCCGGTGAGTTTGCCGTTGAGCTCTGGGATAACCTTTCCGACGGCCTTGGCAGCACCGGTGCTCGATGGGATGATGTTTTGAGCAGCGGTACGTCCTCCACGCCAATCCTTAGCGGATGGACCATCGACGGTCTTTTGGGTGGCGGTGTAGGAGTGGATGGTGGTCATCAAACCTTCGATGATGGTGAACTCATCGTTGATGACCTTGGCGAGAGGAGCCAAGCAGTTGGTTGTGCAAGAGGCGTTGGAGATAACATCAACATCACCCTTGTAGGTCTCGTTGTTGACACCCATAACGTACATTGGGGCATCGGCAGAAGGAGCAGAGATAACAACCTTCTTGGCACCACCCTTCAAATGGGCCTTGGCCTTCTCGGTGGTGGTGAAAACACCGGTGGACTCGACAACGTAGTATGCCTCAGACTCAGCCCATGGGATGTTGGCTGGGTCTCTTTCGGTGTAGAACTTGACCTTCTTGCCATTGACCTCCAATCCATCGGAAAGGACCTTGATATCACCCTTGAATTGACCGTGGGTGGAATCATACTTCAACATGTATGCCTGTACATAAAATCAATTAGCTCGGGTCCTTGAAATCTGCGGGAGGTCCGATAGCGGAAACTTACAGCATATTCAGTCTCGATAAAAGGGTCGTTGACAGCGACGATGTCAATGTCATCATGCTCAATAGCATTTCTGAAGACGATACGTCCGATACGTCCGAAACCGTTGATACCAACTTTAGTAGGAGCCATTCTGAAGGTAATGTTAGAAGATGATTTGAAGAAAGGTCTTTCAACTCGTTTGTTGACCAAGATAGCTTGGGAAGGCTAAAATATAGCTTCGGATGTAGCCGTTGAAGCTATGGATGATAAAGAAATGACGGCGGCGTTGAGGTTATGATGAGATGGATGTAAGAATACTCACTTGTATGATTATTTTGATGATTCTTGAGATGATTTTGTAAAGGGAGACTTGATTGTTTATGTAGGAAAAGGAAGAAACGGAGGGGAGGGGGACATAAAGTTGGTGGGGTCATTGTTGAATCAATTTTACGGTAGCGCCCCTCCTTTAGCGTGGAATGAGTGTATGTGGACCGTGCCGTGTATTGGATGATCTGGATTTCTGGATCCCTCCCTCACTCGCCCCTCGTCCCTCAAATAATGATTCAAATGCTGGTATGTACTGGGTGAGGTGTGTCCTCTGCAACGCCAAGTTTTATTATCAAAGTCAGTGTTCACTTGTTGAAGTATGAAGTACCTACGTGTTACTCTTGATCTTCTTGGGTTTGTTTGAGAGGTTGAAGTTAATACCCAGCTAGGTATCTAGTCTGAAGATTACTTTTTATATCCCTAATCATGACAAGGTTTGGTTACTCGTTATGATGGATGATAAACTTTCATGGCATCTGTTACTCGAACTTACTTCTCGTTGATGTCCACCAAGAGGTGACATATGGGACATATGGGACTTGCGAGATATGGAACATATGGACATACGGGATATACGGGACATACTACCCAAGCACCTACTGACAAGCTTTGAGCACTCCTATTTGTACGTACTGGGTAAGCAAGCTTGTTAGGTATTGAGCTGTGAAGTATCCAAACGGGTGTCCAGACAGGTACTTAACGGCCACTCCCACATCAGCCGTTTACAATATCGTTACCACTCCTACAAGTTATCGCTCGACTCCTCGAACCCCTCAACCCCTCAATTACCATAGGTTGATATCATGACATATCGGAATCAGTCGCTGGATGGCTTTTAGACCACGGTAACTCGGGTATGTAGAGTGAGACAGTCTATTAACGTTTATCCGTATTATCGCGATCCGAGGCGAAAGAATGTATCTTCCATGGGATAGTTATCTGATTCTCATGGTATTTATAGAGAAGATACATAAAGTCTATACATCCGGACATGCAGACATCTCGAAATCCCAAAATCTCACCCCATCTTACCATGGTTCAAACTTTCGCTTCTCGGATTTCTTGGTCTTTGAGTCCAAAGCAATGCTCTCGCACCGTATGGTGTCAGCCAATACTGAGCGCAATGAATCACTCCACTCACTTAATACACGTGCTGCTTCGAGATTTTCTTCTTACATGATAACTGTTGAGTGAGTCAAATGGCTTTATAATAAGAGTTCTAATCACAATCAATTTCACATCATCTCGTAAATTGATGAGGATGAGATATTGAGCTTTGCTGAATAAGGGATTAAATCTCTGGACTCCGTTCTCCTACGGCCTCATTTTCGGACTTTCTATTTTTCTCTGATAACGCCCCACGTACGGTGGCCAAATTGTGAAAAGCTTATATTTAAGGGTTGAGAAAACAGCTGCAGAGAAGGCTCTTGGGAGCGTGAAGGGGAAAAGATTTGCTTGCTTGTACAAAGTGTAATAAGTGGTAGCCCTGGCGTCTGGAGATGATTGAATTGCATGTACCTCTACCTACCAGACTACCACGCGTGAAGAGGAACAGACACTTCTAATAAGTTCTCACACAATATATGGTTCAAGCTTCCAGTTCCCAGATAGAGAAGATAAGCAGATGCCAGCAACCCAAATGTTATAAATCACAACTGTCACTTCATATCGGATCACTCTTGCAAAAGGTACCTAGGTATTAGCAGCAAATTGTTCATTAAGGTCACGTTTCTTATGTTCACATGACCATCACCAAATGTTCTTGATACCCTTGCGAGGAAGCTGTACATATCTACCTCACCTACCTACCTAAGGTAGTATCTTAACTCACTCCTAAGTCCTCACTCCCCTCTTCCACTTTCAGGGCAAAACTCGGGTCTCAAATAATCTATTTCATTCGATCAGAGACAACTAGATCGATGGCCACTAAACTTTTGCACCCCAGGTCAACAGCTGTCGAAGGATATATCTCGGGCTAGCAACCATGTACCCCACAATTGAAGAACTCGTCCCCCATTTCAAGGTGCGGAATTGATACCAATCTATAAACAATCTACGATAGAGTACTTGATGAAGATATATCGAAAATGATACATTAGTATAGAACTCGAAGACGGTGCCGGATTATCCAAAAGGTGACTGGGTCTATGCACCCGCTGACAAATGATGCAATCGCCAATCGCGGGATCTATCATCCATGCCGTCGGTAAATAAATAAATTTATTTTGTTTTGTCTTTCCCTCTTTTTCGATGTCGGAATATCTAATCATATCACAACGAACGAACGTTGCTACCATGGCTGGATACCTCACGGTGTACACATGTACATACAAATAGATGTCCAATTCTTCCAAAGTCCATTCTTTGGAGAGCAGAGTTTTTATATCCATCTCAAAATATCCGATATTGTTTCACAGCAACCTCACCATCCAATCGACATTTGATAATTTATAAACGTGCAAAAAATTTAATCATGGCCAACCGGATGACGTTGATTCGTCGAACCCAAGAGTCTTGAATCTCAACCAAATGAAGTTGCAACGAGATCAAAAGAGCTTCAATCATGGCTTAGTAACTCATCATCTATTCTAGCCCAGAAAAATAAAATACTTCATATCCCGAGAACTTCAAATCCCCCAAACTTGAAGATATAAACTCACCACGTGACTCTACAAAGTGGACCTCTAGTTCGCTTAACGAAAAGCGTCTCCAAAGTCATCCGATGCCCCATCCTCCACCACTTATTCTAACTCGTACGTAGCTCTATCCTCTACAATTTGTATCAACACTCGTCCGCACGCATAACACCTCTCGAAATCTCCAACCCATAATCTCCCCCGTCGCAAACATGCTCCGCACATCAATTGTCCGCGCCGCCACGGGCTCTGTGGTTCGAAACCAGGTTCGATGTGCTTCCACTCATGCGATCAGTAATCCTACTTTGGCCGATATCGAGAAGAGGTGGGAGGGTATGCCACCGCAGGAACAGGCCGAGCTTTGGATGAGCTTGAGGGATCGCATGAAGATTAATTGGGCCGAGTTGACTTTACAAGAGAAGAAGGCTGGTACGTGAGATTCTTTTTTAGCTGGGACATTTGGGGTTCATGTACAGAGGTTTTGGAGGGAGGTATATCCTTGGATAAATTGCAGAGAGCTGCAGATTGAAGCCACTTACCTGATGAGCTGTTGGGTGGGAGGTTGCGGAGGTACAACATACTGGGATGGGCATGGAGATTAAAACTGGGATCGAGATTGAGATGGAGGAAAACAACAAAGCTAACAGATATTGCGAACAGCTTACTACATTGCCTTTGGCGCCCACGGACCAAGAGCTCAAACTCCCCCAGGAGAAGGATGGAAGGTCTTTGGATATACAATGGGTGGAGTTGGTGTTTCCCTCGCCCTTTTCTTGACAATTAGATCATTCGCAAAGGGATCTCCATCTACCATGAACAAGGAGTGGGAAGAGGCTACAAACGAATACTTGAGAGTATGTACAATCTTTTTGATATTCCCAAAAATCTCATTCTCAACCGGGTTTTCCGTCCTTGAGCTTGGGATTTATCCAAAAGATTCAAGAATATAAAACTAACAACTCTCCACCACAGTCTCAAAACTCCGAACCCATCAGTGGTCTCTCCTCCGAAGGATACTCCGGCCCTGGTCAAGTCCAATCTGCACCAAAGAAGAACTAAATTCTCCCTCATACCAACTATACATAATGCCAGAAAAGAAAAGAATACATACCCTACTCGGAACGGTGCTATTCGAAAAAACTACCTGCATACAAACTCTTATTTCTTTTGTTGGATGGATGTGAGCCTGGAGATGGATGGGACAGAAAATGAATGGGATCTGCATGAGATGATGAAGAGGGGAGGTTTCTTGTAAAGGAAATCTTGGCGGATGGAAAGCATTGTTTTGTGCATAGAATTGGAGGGTGGGAAAATAAATCGGAAGGGTGTGGGAGAGAAGTGAGCGAGGGAGATGAAAGATCGAATCTTACAATGAACCTTTTTGTACAACAGTTCGTGAATGATTCCCTGGTTTTTGCGTGCGCGTGCTTAAAAGAACTGGCTTTTGTGAATGCTTGGATTAGGTAGATTGAAAAGTTGACTGATTTCAAAACGGGACTGGGTTTTGCAAATCATATCCTCCATCTGTAGTATTACATCACAGTATCGTATACACATGGATACGAATGATACACATACACAGCCGTAAGAGTCAAATATCATTTCCTCATTTCCATATCTAGCTACCAGGCTATTCAAATACACGATTATTCGCTCATCATCACCATCACTATCACTATCACCTGTTTCCTGCTCCCCTGCTCCCCTGCTTCCTTTCTCCCTTGTTTACATCAAAAACCCGCAAGTATACGCGCCAAACTCCCTCCCTACCTCCGTACCTGTACAGTGAAATCTTTCATCCATGTTAAAGGTATGCAAATAGTGCAGATGGATAGATCAGGAAATAGAGGATGAAATTAGGGACGAAATTGAAGACAAAATAAAATCAACAATAGATACAAAAAAATCAGAATCGGGATTAGATTAGATTACCTAGATTGTGGTAACCAGCTCTCCTCCCTCGCGGGTTGAGATACGAGATTATTCGAAGACCTAGGTATTTCTTTTTCGAATCAATCGATGAATCAGCCCTGATTTGGAGTCTGGGTTCTCTTCTTTGCTTTGTGTTCTTTTTCTTGATATGTTGGGCTGTGGATTTAGTTGTTCTTGGCTGCTGGACGAACATGGTTTCTGCGGGATGTGATGGAGACTCGAGGGTGAGCTTCCCATCTTCCAATTTGCATTCCATATCTCAGATCTCACATCCCGCTCTCAACTACAACTCTATACTCCTGGAAACTGTCCATGGATTTGTCGTCATCACCATTCTCTCCTTTCCCATCCTTTTGCTTCTCCGAAATTCCATTCCGCTGTTTCCATAGCTCTTCTTCGAGCTCGATTGCTTCTTCGAAGATATTTCTCTGATTGCGTGGAAAACAGCGGGGGAGACGGGTTTCGCCCATTCCATCTATTCCTTCATTGTCGATACTTAAGGATGGTGTGGATGTAGGTTCGAGTCCCTTGACAAATGCTTCGTCCACGAGGACATAACGGATATTAGGTGATGAGGGACCTATAAACATGATTTCCTGCAACACATTTTCCATAATGGAACGGAGACCTCTTGCTCCAATGCCTGTTCCCGTTTCTCCTTTTCCTCTGTTTTCTTTAGAGGAAGGAGAAGAGGAACCGTAGAGAGCTCGAGAAGCAATGGCTTCTAGTGCTAATTTGGTAAATTGGAGGATGATACCATGAGAACCGTAAGTTTCAAACAGTGCTGTGTACTGCTTGACCAAAGAATTGCGGGGCTCGGTGAGAATGGATACTAATTGAGGAAGGGAAAGGGGAGAGAGCGACGTGGTGATTGGAATTCGGCCAAGAAGTTCGGGTATGAGACCATAGGCTTGGAGGTCGGTGGGGGTGGCATGGACAAGGATATCCTTTTGGTTTTCTTTTGATGGGTTGGAGGAAAAGAAGGACGAAGATGAGGAGGAGAGGGAGGAATTAAATCCGATGGATGAACCGGTTGAAAGTCTTTGAGAGATTATTTTCTCGAGCCCGATAAAGGCGCCGGCGAATACGAAGAGGATATTTGAGGTGTCAATCGTATATTGTTCGCTTCTAGCAGGGGAACTTGATTCTCGGCCTCCACGGTCCATGCTTCGGTTTGAGTTAGAAGCGTTTTTATCAGATTTGGCGTTTACAGTGACAGTGGTTCCTTCAATCATTTTGAGAAGACCCTGTTGGACACCTTCGCCTGACACGTCACGGCCATGGGTCATAACAGCCGGTTTGGCTAATTTGTCGATTTCATCGAAGAAGATTATTCCCGTTTCACATTTTTGGATGGAATTGGACGAAGCTAAGAGCAAACGTTCAATGGATGATTCAATATCAGTTCCAATGTAACCAGCCTGGGTTAGGGAAGAACAATCGACTGTTGCAAAGGGAACTTCGAGAACACGGGCTAGAGTCTGGAGTATGTAGGTTTTCCCGACACCAGACGGTCCTAATAACATGAGATTTGATTTCTCAATGATAGTACGGTTTTGAGAAGGGTCTTCTAGTGGTCTGGAACCTAGCTCGGGTTCTTCTTCATATTCGCGTTCACGGTACGAAGCATTCAGGTCGGCGGTTTGAATGGCGTGACCAACGTATTCATCTGGTATCATGTTAGAATTGGGAAATTCTATGTGAAGTATGGGAGCATGATTACTATCAACGGGATGACTATTACGCTCCCGTTCATATAGATGCCTCCTACTATACTGATCCCTCCTTTCCTGTTCCTCTGCTTCCTGTCTCCTCAACTCTCGAACCCGTTGATAATGATTATAGATAGCCACACATGTGACTTTTTTTGCCCTATCCTGTCCGACGACGAATTTATCCAAATGATTCTTCAATGACAAAGGAGTGAGGCTTGGAACCCCATGTTTAGAAGCTTGAGATAGGGGACCTTTTGTTGGAGCACCTGGCTCATATGATGAAGTCCAACCTTGCCCGTCATAATCAGAGCGTCTGAATTGTGCATCTCGATAATGTCTGATGGATGAGAAATGGAGAGACCGGTGGCAAGTTCTTAGAAGTCGAGGATTGGAATGGGAGATCCGGTTGAGTCCCGATATCGGGGACATATTGTTGAACTGTATTTTCTCATCTGAGCAACAAATGGCCGTAAAGGGCTTGGGTATCAAAGAGCACGATTATCTATCAACTCTGATCATAACATGCTAGAAATCATTTGAACATTTTGAGGCTGTACAGCAATAGCAATGCACGTGAATGATCAACATCAGAAAGCGTGAGACAATGATATGTCGATATCGGCGGCACTACGGTAACCGACGCTATGAGCATCTTGTTGCGGGGTGAGAGTTTTCTAATTGGTCCGAGCTAGTGTTAAAAATCTGGAGTGTGCGGACTAAAACGGGAAGTGGGATGAAAACAATGAATGCTGATTTGAGTGAGGGATGAGTGAAGAGAGAAGAAAAAGGGTTCTTGATCAAGTTTTAAGTTTTTTGACATTTGCATTTTGATTTCATACCTATTCATCTCTAGTAAAAAACCTATAAGTACTAGGTAAGTAAGTATCTAATAGTTAGATATATATAAATATAATTAATATAACTTCACATTCCGGAGAACTTCTATTGCTTCCACCCTTGGAAGGGTATCACTACCATTTCTTCGAGAATCTTCATACAAATTCATGGATTGAATGAATAAATAGTTCAAGAATGGTTCAAGAATGGTTCGTTGATTTTCTCATATGACAGGGATCGACGTCACTAATGCCAAACACGCACGATCAGGATGGCTTGCAGGCGTTTACAACAAGGTCCAGTCAGGTCAGTCCCTTCACTCCAAATTCGCTTCACTCTGCTTTATCATTTATTTTATCCCTAGGTAGGTCGCGAGGGTCGGTACCTAAGCTCGTAATAAGGACGTCCAGGTTTATTAGTTGGGCTTGGGTTCAGGCTGGAAAAGGCGCGAGATGGTTAAATTCTGTCAACAAGTTCATCCAGAAGTAGAAGAATTGGCAGATCCTTAGGGAGGGAGGGAGGATAGGGGATCAATTCAAACAAATCAAATACACCAAACAAATCACTTCCTGCATTATCAATAGCCACTTGTTACTCGTACAATGGCGAGAGAGAGAAAAAAAGAGTAATAAGAACCCCGCAATCTGCACCGGATTTCTCTGCAAAAAGAAAAACATCATAAGTTGACGGAATATTTTCTTTTCTTTTCTATCTTCACTGTCAACTTTTCTCTTCATCTCTCTCGACCTACCTACTTTAGTATCTCAAGTTGAATCGTGTATTAAGCGCCCCTCCCTTATCTTGTTTGCGCGGTTAGAAGAGAGCTAAACCATACATACCATCATACCCCCATCATCATAGCTCCTCAAATCCGGAGAGTAGAGTACTAGGAACTAGGTACGTACGTACTAGCTCGACTTTCTCCAATAAAATACTAAATCAAATTCCCCAGCCTCATACAATCTGTCAAAAACATTATCTGCAAGAATGGCTAATGTAAATGAACTGGCAACTGCTTCAATCATGAAGAACGAAGCACCAAAGGGAATCCCAAACGATGGAACGGGTAAGTTCAACGGTCCCCAGACGGTTCTCAATACTGACCAATTCAGGTGTTATCCAACTTGATCCATGGCTCGAACCATTCAGAGATTCTTTAAAACACAGATATTCAAAAGCACAGCAATGGATTAAAACCATCGACGATACCGAAGGTGGTATTGAGAAATTCAGCAGAGTTTGTGAAGCTCCTGTAGATTTCTTGGTCACAACTAACCATACCAGGGTACCGAGAAGTTTGGATTCAATGTCGATAAGAAGAACAACATTACCTACAGGGAATGGGCTCCGAATGCAACACAAGCATTCTTGATTGGTGATTTTAGTACTTCTCCCCCTCGTTCAAAACTCTCGGGACGTCGAATATTAACATCGTGTAGATGATTGGAACCGCGAGTCTCACCCTATGAAGAAGGATCCTTATGGGGTTTTCGAAATTGTTCTGCCTGCAAAGGATGGCAAACCAGCCATCGCACATAATTCCAAGATCAAGGTGAGCGACTCTGGCTACCTATTTTATCTACCCCCGCTAACCCCACCAGATCTCTATGATTACACCTTCTGGCGAACGAATTGAACGAATTCCTGCATGGATCAAATATGTCACACAAGATCTCTCCGTCTCCCCAGTTTACGATGCTCGATTTTGGAACCCACCTGAGTCCGAACGATACGTCTTCAAGCATCCCAGACCAAAGAAGCCAGAAAGTGTTAGGGTATATGAGGCACACGTTGGTATTTCTTCCCCAGAACTACGGGTTTCCACATACAAGGAGTTCACAAAGAACATGATACCAAGAATACATCATTTGGGTTATAACGTTATTCAGCTTATGGCTATTATGGAGCATGCATATTATGCAAGTTTCGGTTATCAAATCAACAGTTTCTTTGCTGCAAGCAGTCGATATGGTACACCTGATGAGCTGAGAGAGCTCATAGATACCGCACATGGACTTGGTATCACTGTGCTGCTTGACGTAGTTCACAGTCATGCTTCCAAAAATGTATTGGATGGGCTCAACGAGTTCGACGGAAGTGACAGCTGCTATTTCCACGAGGGTCCTAAAGGAAAGCATGAGTTGTGGGATAGTAGACTTTTCAACTATGGATCTCATGAAGTCTTGAGATTCTTGCTCAGCAATTTACGATTCTGGATGGACGAATACAACTTTGACGGGTTTCGATTTGACGGTGTTACGAGCATGCTTTATACCCATCATGGAATTGGAACGGGGTTCTCGGGTGGTTACCATGAGTACTTTGGCCCATCTGTTGATGAGGACGGTGTTGTCTACCTCATGATTGCCAATGAGATGTTACACCAAATTTATCCAGAATCGTTGTCTATTGCAGAAGATGTTTCGGGAATGCCCGCTTTGTGCTTACCATTAGCACTCGGTGGTGTAGGGTTTGATTACAGACTTGCTATGGCCATTCCTGACATGTGGATCAAGATCCTCAAGGAGAAGAAGGACGACGAATGGGATCTCGGAAATATCTGCTTTACTTTGACGAACAGACGTCATGGTGAGAAGACTATCGCATACTGCGAGAGTCACGATCAAGCATTGGTCGGGGATAAGTCCATTATGATGCACTTGTGTGACGCAGAGATGTACACAAATATGTCAAGACTTACAGAGTTTACGCCAATTATCGAGCGTGGAATGGCATTACATAAGATGATTCGCCTCCTGACATCCGGTCTTGGAGGTGAAGGTTATCTCAATTTCGAGGGTAACGAATTCGGTCATCCAGAGTGGCTCGACTTCCCTCGTGAAGGCAACAACAACAGCTTTTGGTATGCTCGCCGTCAATTTAACCTTCCAGATGATGATCTTCTTCGTTACAAAGCACTGAACGAGTTTGATTCCCACATGCAACATCTTGAAGCAAAGTATGGTTGGTTACACAGTGATCAAGCTTATATTAGCTTGAAGAATGAGTCTGATAAGGTTATTGTCTTTGAGCGAGCTGGTTTGTTATGGATCTTCAATTTCCACCCAACTCAAAGTTTCGTAGATTACAGAGTTGGTGTCGAACAAGAGGGTACTTACAAAGCTGTTCTCAACACTGATACCAAGGATGTTGGAGGATTCGAAAGAATTGACTCTTCAACACGCTTCTTCACAACACCTTTTGCATGGAACGACAGAAAGAACTTTATTCAAGTATACATTCCAACCCGTACAGCAATAGTAAGTTTCCCTCTTAACATAGCTGATGCAAGAGACTAATTATATACAGGTTTTGGCACTTGAATCTACGCTATAAAAATTAGTAGATAAAATGGCTATTCGGCGGGCAAACAGGTTGAAGAAATGAGTAAAATAAAACTGGAATATGACTGAGAGATTGGAGACGGAAAAAGTATGCGGATTCTGCTTTCAATACCTACCTCTTTATGTCGATAGATTTATTTTAGCTACCTATGTGAGCGAGCCTTTGCAGCGAAGGAAAAAAAAATAGATTTTTCGGTTTTCTCCCCCGCCAATTAAAAAAAGAAATTTTGGTGGGAAAATAAATTATGTGATGATTCTTTGTAAATCCGACCAAGTAATACTACGAACGTACCTAGGTAATAATAAGTATCATTTCACAAAAATCGAGTGTGAATTGAACAGTTGTCCAATACATCTACAATGTATGATTTTCCAAGCTTTGATCTCGTCTCTCTGATATCGACGTTGTTGTTGATGATCTCAACTCGGGTCAAAACGGGAAGTCGGAATTTACGCCATCACGTGGGGGTATACGCTAACAATTAGTCGAGAAGCTCATTTTGCTGCTGGCTTCAATTTACCTCCTCATTTTGCAATACCATACCTCCATCAATCTTTGTATCTCCACTCACATCTTCAACGCTCTTCTCCATCCGTAAAGATGTTCAGGAGGTACGTACTTATATTTGAAAATATTTTGCCCTGTCGCAATGGGTGGCAATAGTCCAATTGAGCTGACTCTAAAACTTTCTATAGCGCCATCCAAAACTCTGCCCTCCGGGCTTCAAGAAGCGCCTTCAGACCAGCTTTGTCAACTGGCTTGAGAGCTGCTTCTGCTAGATTTGCTAGTGATAGTGCAGTACATGGCAAGATCCATCAAGTCATTGGTGCCGTCGTTGATGGTAAGTGGCATGGAAAATTCTTTCTCGGCAACGACGTCAAACTCGGGATCTAGGGATTACATGGGGGACGAGCTTTCAATACCCTGCAACTGCATACTGACCACATCTGAACAGTTAAATTCGATACCGAGAAGCTCCCACCCATTCTTAACGCCCTCGAGACCACTAACGGTGGTAACAAACTCATTCTTGAGGTCGCAGTACGTCAACAATACAAGGAATAAACAACCGTCGAATACGGACTGACAGGGAAAACAGCAACATTTGGGAGAGAATGTCGTCAGAACTATTGCTATGGATGGTAAGAGAACTCGATCTTGAAGGATACAAGCACAAAGATTGACTCAACTCGTTTATAGGTACCGAAGGTTTAGTCCGTGGTCACCGCGCAACCGATACTGGATCCCCAATCTCGGTACCAGTTGGTGTAGGAACCCTCGGTCGTATCATGAACGTTACTGGTGACCCAATCGATGAACGTGGACCCATTAAGTGTGACAAGAGACTTCCAATTCACGCCGATGCTCCAGCTTTCACCGAACAATCTACCGCTGCTGAAGTTTTGGTCACTGGTATCAAGGTTGTCGATTTACTCGCTCCTTACGCTCGTGGTGGAAAGATTGGTCTTTTCGGAGGAGCTGGTGTCGGAAAGACTGTGTTCATTCAAGAGTTGATCAACAACATTGCCAAGGCACACGGTGGTTACTCTGTTTTCACTGGTGTTGGTGAGCGTACTCGTGAGGGTAACGATTTGTACAAGGAAATGCAAGAGACCTCCGTCATCCAACTTGATGGAGACTCCAAGGTCGCTTTGGTCTTCGGTCAAATGAACGAGCCCCCCGGAGCCCGTGCCCGTGTTGCTCTTACTGGTTTGTAAGTACTCCTTTTCGATACACCACCTCCTCTCATTACATCACCTCTTTTTAAGATGTGACCACCCCTTAATGTACCACCTTTCTTCAATGCATCATCTCCTTTCAACGTTCCACTTCTTTTCAATTCATGACATTGCTTCAATGTACCGCCATTTCTTGATACATGACCTCATGTCAATGTTCAACCTATTTCCAAACATATCACCTCCTTTGGGTTCTATGTGTCTTCAAAACATTACATGACACCTGATCATGTTATGAAACAGAACGCAAGCTAACCAGGATCTTTCAATAAAGGACCATTGCTGAAGAGTTCAGAGAGCAAGGACAAGATGGTAAGTTTTTCTGGATCTGTTTCCATCAAAAAGTGAAATGTGCTAACTTTCTTCACTAGTCTTGCTTTTCATTGATAACATTTTCAGATTCACCCAAGCTGGTTCTGAAGTTTCTGCACTCCTCGGTCGTATTCCTTCTGCTGTCGGTTACCAACCTACTCTCGCCGTCGACATGGGTCTTATGCAAGAACGTATTACCACCACCACCAAGGGATCCATTACCTCCGTCCAAGCTGTCTACGTACCAGCTGATGATTTGACTGATCCTGCCCCTGCTACTACCTTCGCCCATTTGGACGCCACCACTGTCTTATCCCGTGGTATCTCTGAATTGGGTATTTACCCAGCTGTTGATCCCCTTGACTCTAAATCCCGTATGTTGGATCCCCGTGTTGTCGGACAAGATCACTACGATACCGCCACCCGTGTCCAACAAATGTTGCAAGAGTACAAGTCCCTCCAAGATATCATTGCCATTCTTGGTATGGATGAATTGTCAGAAGCTGATAAGTTGACTGTCGAGCGTGCCCGTAAATTGCAAAGATTCTTGTCTCAACCATTCACTGTCGCACACGTTTTCACTGGTATCGAGGGTGTTCTCGTTGACTTGAAGACAACAATTGCCAGTTTCAAGTCTATCATGAACGGAGAGGGTGATGATTTGCCAGAAGGTGCTTTCTATATGGTTGGTGACTTTGCATCAGCACGTGCAAAGGGAGAGAAGATTCTCGCAGATTTGTAAGTTATCACCATCTGAACATCTCTTGTGTAATTGCAATATGCTAACGTTCATGATTTATAGGGAGAAGCAATAGATGAGATGATAGAAAGGGGATGATGTGTATAATTCCAGATGGATGAGAGATGAAGATGAATGAAAAGGGGAATGGGTAGGCAACGTTGGAGCTTGGGCTGTGTACAGACTTGGGAAGGTCCGAGACAGAAAAATATCCTCTGATTATCGCATCGCCTTTTTAAAAGCTAAGCCTTGTAACAACTCACCAACTATTTTCTTTATTGATGTTAAATGATTTGATGTCTGATTCCTTACTTGTTGGAGAATGTTTTATGGGATGTGATTTGATGTATTGTGAATGTTCTGAAGTATTGCGTGTATACTAGGTATTTATGCCATCACCTCAGACGTATGATACCAACAACTTTAAGCTTTTTATATAGCCGTCGTCGATACAACTTTGCTGCTGGGGGAAAGAGTGAGATACTAAAGTTCAATATCCTAAGTTGAATTCTACATCGAGATGCTTGGAGCATGCAAATCCAGATGCGAAAATTGAATACTTTGGGACGCTTCGAATTGTCTGGTATATCCATGGATTTGTAATGCATTGGATCATAGAATGTTTTGAATCTATCAGACACTTTGAGTGTTTAGAATATTTTGAGTGTTTGGAATACTTTGAGTCTCTGAGACACTTTGAATGTTTCAAGTTCTTTGGATCTCTCGGGTTCTTTCAATGTTGAAAATGTTTGAATCTCTCGGGTCCTTTCAATGTTGAAAATGTTTTGAATACTTGAAATGTTTTGAAAGGTTGAGAAATGATATCTTGTAGGAAAGTTTTTACACTTGCTATATAGATAGTCATGTCGAGCTACGGATGGTTGTGGATGAACTTACTTGATATACCTAGTAAGTATACTTGTAGATATAGCATGTGTAGATAGGTACATGTGTAGGTATATGTGTAGGTATATGTATAGGTACATGTGTAGGTACATGTGTAGGTACATGTGTAGGTAGGTATATATATAGGTAGATAGATACATGTAGATTCTAGATTCCATGAAGGTCTGGATCTTTTCTTTTCTTTTCTTCGGGATTGTTATTATTATTGTTGTTGTTGTGGTTCTCGTTATAGTTGTGGTTGTGGTTGTAGTTGTTGTTGTGGTTGGAAAGTGTTCTGATGAGAGAATGTATAGGTATCCATGGTTATGTAATCTTATAATGTACCTAATAACAAGATGAACAGTTCGTCGATCAAGCGATTGAGAATTCATCTGAAATACCTACGTCACGTCATGCTAGTCTTGGCTGGGCTGGGCTATACTGCGGTGTGGTATGGTATGGTATGGTATGGTATGGTATGGTATGGTATGGTATGGTATGGTATGGTATGGTATGGTATGGTATTGTGTTTGAGATGGTGATATATACATCTTTAGATGTAAGAAATCTTCCTTTCTTCCTTTCTACGAAGTTAGGGTCGAGGTCGAGGTGGAGGTGTTGGGATTGAGATTGGGATTGTTTATTGTAATGACAGTGACAGTGATATAAATTGAATGAAATGATTGATTGGTTGATTGATTGATTAGTTTATTGCCTGTATAGTTAGTTATTTGCTAGCTATTTGTTTATTTATGTATCTAGATCTAAATCCGGATCTGGATCTGGATCTGAATTTGAACATAAGAGGTAGTTATTTGGCGATGGGCGATTGAGTAGGTTTGAGAAGGGGGGTGGGGATGGGAAATGAAGGTGGAGTTAGAGGTGAAATGGATAAGTATGGATGAGTGTGAGAGTTGAGGTTGGGGTTGGGGAAATATGATGAGGATAGAATGTGAAGTTGAAATTGGAATTGGAGTTGGGGTTGCGGTAATGTGATGATGTGGTGTTGTGCAGTTTGATATATATATATATGTATGTATATACATATGTGATATTGATAAATATAAGTATAAGAGTAACAATACCTCAACACTTCTATAGCTACCTAGACAGCTCTTACTCATCTCGAATAGTTGAGTTAGTGATTCTTATAATCACACAATGAATGGGTTAAGAATGATGGGATTGCTATTATATCAAACATAGCTCTCCATGTTCCTTCTTCAGATCCTGCCACAAAATTTACAACTACCTGATATCATTATATCATATTCCATATGTTTATATTCATATTCATATTCATATTTATCTTTATCTTCGTTCTCCTTTCTCCTCAACCAGCACTCCAACTCCAGCACTGAGAATATGACCCAAATTCTCCCTACAGAAAAATGTAGCTGTTATTCTCAATCTCAATATCAATCTCGACATCCTCTTCAATCCCATCTTTAACACTCAGTTTAATCCTCTCATCAAAGAACGATACTATAGAGACAAATACCAACACTACTACTAACCCCAATCGCAATGCTAATTCGAATCCCCCTAACGTCAACATCAACACTCAATCTATTCTAAACCTATTCAAGCTCCAAGGATTTAAGAACAATAAATTGAATCAGATTGTATGATATTGTATGATATTATATGAGATAAAATAAAATAGAATATTAAACATCCTCATACCACCTAGATAGTGGATCCTAGATAATTCTATTTTCTTTTCTAGAATAATAAAAGAGATAGCTTTTGATATTAAGTAAATATCTTAATATCTCAAGATCTACAAAAAGAAATATGAGTATATATATATATGTATGTATATATCCATTTATAAGTCTCAAGATATATACTATACTATATACTATATATTATATATAAGAAAAACAAGAGAACAGAACGCTCGTCGGCGCCCGCCTTCTGTTGCAGCGTCGTGCGCCTCTAGTTACCCCCTATCCCCCCACCCCATGCAATAAGTAATCGAAAAAGGAATAGAAAAAGTCTAGTGAAGCAGCGAATGAGCGAACCATCGTAATTACGAACAGGAATGATAATGAGCTAATCAAAGATGTGAATAGTGAGTATCGAAATTAACATTTAAATCTAAACCAGCTAACGAGCTAACCACTAAGCAGCTAATATCTAATCATCTAATCATCTAATCATTAATGATCTAATCACTAATCACTAATTATTAATCATTAATTATTCATTATCTAATATTAATTATTGAATATGGAATCATCTAACCACCGTAATATCTAAACTCATTAATTATCTAACTAACCCAATCATCTAAACACCCAACCACAAAATACCCCCTCCTCTCCTCTCCCCTCCTCGCTTAACAACTAATTAAATACATACTAGATATATAACTATACTACTAAATCACTCCAAAATCACTCCAAAATCACTCCAAAATCACTCCAAAATCTATACACAATATCCATATCCATATCCAAATATACTAAATACAAATCTTCAACATCATTCAAATCCCACTTTTTGAATACTAGATACTTTTACTACTTTTCATTTTCATCTTTCCACATACTATATGCTTAAGCACCTCTCTTCCAACGACTTTTAGTACATTCACTCTCCAGTATTTTCATTTCATTCCATTTCATTCCATCGATTCCTATTCTATTTAATGCATACCATACCATACCATACGTAGAAAATCAAGCGTAGGTATGTACATCCTCACCATCTCGCATGCATATACTATATCTAATCCACCCGTTCACCCATCCATATGTCTTTCTTTTGATCACTTTCATCCACCCATCCATCATTCTATGATACACCCCATCAATCCCCCCAAAATGCATCAAAAACCCACAAAATCCATTCATCCATCCAGTTATGCATCCTAAGCTCCTTCCTCCCATCCCACCCCATCCCATCTTTTACTTATCCCACCCAAGCCCCATACAACATCCCTCAAAAACACTTAATTCCCTAACCACATTCCACATTCCAACTCCTCCCACCGCAAGTCAAAAAAAAAGCAATTGCAACATCTCTGGGTATAGTGCCATTTCTCCCATCCCAAAAAATAAACCGTATAATGTGCAAAAGTTCAAGTCGAAAAACAAAATCAATATCGCAAACGCCATCTCCACCCACACCTACACCATCCCAGTTTCCATGACCATCCTATACTATTCCCACCGAAATGCTTTGGGTATTATACCTATAGAAAAAGTGTGTAACAACAAAAAATATGAAGAAGTAAAGTTATAATAAAGAAGCGATTCCGAGAAATTATATTTTCGTATTCGTGAAACGTCGGATTTTACCATAAAGAGGATTGTATCGTAGGAATCGTAGCAAGGTAGAATAACCAGCATGGAGTATAAAAAGTGACTAAAAGTCAACTTGCTTTTTCCAACCCCATTGATCCTTCTTGTTGAATGCTGTACAAACTTCCATGCAATATGATGTAATTGTATCAACACTGGTCCACGGTCCAATAATTGTAGGTTCACCCTTCAAGGACAAATCTTTCAAAAGTTTGTATCCAACATGATGACTTTGTCTCCATGCATCATGCCTTTTCAAATCTTGTGATTGTTGTTTAGACCAAATTCCACGATCCTTTGCTCGATCATCTTCAGTATTACCTGGTGAAGTAGGCATGCTAATAAAAGCACGAGTCGATACTTCAAGACAAACAGCATTAAGGTGAGCAGATAATACTTGAAGAACCGGAATATCTTCACTGATATTTTTAAGCCAAGCAAGCATTGGAATAATTGTATCCCAATTTTGAGCATTCTGACTTCTTTGACTGTAGCTAGTTTCCCTAGGACTAGCACAAGGAAGTCTATTGAAATATCTCATGTACTGACAGATACTTTCAATTACAACTATAACCCCAGCCGTTCGTTCAGCAACAGGCTTAAGTTGATGTTGATTACCATTGATCCTTGTCTCACGTTCGCCTCTCTTCTTGAGACTATAAGCCAAAGTTTTAAGTTGGTCAGATCTACTCGTAGAGATACTCTGAGGAGTCGTTACAGTGATATTTGCGCCCGAGGGAGTTTGAGGATTTCCATCACTAGAAGAAACTCTGACCATAGCGGTGCCCCTAGAACCCTCATTCTTCTTAGGAGTAGCAAGTAAACCTTTTTGAGATGGTCCAGGGCGCGTAGGAGATTTCAATGGACTAGGGACAGTCTTTCTAGCCGTGGTAACATCAAGATTCTCAGGACGTTTAGCCCGCTTTATTGGTGGCTCAGCTTTTGAAGGTAGAACATCACTAGGGCGTTTCCTAGAGACGGTCTTTCTGCCTTGAGTTGATAAAGGTATATCCTCTTCAGATTCTGATACCGATTGATCCATAACAATATTGGCAGATAAAACAGGAGCTTTCTCTTTCTGTGAAAGATCATAAGCCATCATAGCTTCAAAGCCTTCCTTCTTTCTAATATTCTCAAGTCTGGTAAAATCTAGTGAAGGTCTTGGTGATAATCTAACTAATCGTTCAATAGTTGTAGCTTTCCTCCTCGGATAAGGTAACTTGACAATTAATGATTGATTTGTAGTTGGAGCTTTTGAAACCTCACGAGGTTTTTGTAGGGGTGTATTTGAGGCAGATCTTTTTGGAGGATGACCGACTTTGGCACCAGTAACAGTCTTACGGGCAACACCAGGTGCATCTGGTTTACGAGCTTGAGTATGACGTTCTTCAACGGTCAATGAATTCGACTTTTCTTGACGATGCTCAGGTGCAGAAGTAGTCTTTTCTCCTTCCCTTTGCTTATGTTCCGCCAATGCTGCTTCGACAATGGGAGGAAGTGTTGGTGAAAGTAAAGGTGGAAGTACGAAGGGGGATACAGTTCTTGGAGGAGTTGTTGGTGGTTCTTGTTGCAATGATAACTCTTTAGGTGGAGGTTTCTTTCCACTGACGGAAGTCTTGGACTTTGATGGAGTGTTTGACGTGGATGCCTTTTGATCCGATTTCTTAGGGCTATCAAACGTGGTAGGAGTTGTTAAATCGGCGGGAAGTGGTGATAGTAATGGTGGTAAATGATTAATAGGTTTTCCTGATGATTTGTATGATTTCGTCTCCCCTGCTCCCTTGGAGGATTTGGATGCATGGTCATCTGACTTGCTCAAATTGGAAGGAGGGGCTTTTCCCTTGGATGAATTATTATCTGGTTTGACGATTTTTTGAAGATGCGAATTCGCTCGATCAGTTCTGGCACGCTTTTCTGCATGTGATGGTTCATCTGATTCAAGTGATCGTTTATTGTTTCTGCCATCTGAAACCACTCTTCGTGGAGACTGTGGCCGAGGAGGTAAGCTGTGCTTCATGGGTGCATTCCATGTGGGAATTGAAGGGCTCATTTTGGAGGATGATTTATTTTGTGGTGCATTTATTTCCTTTGATCTCGAAATATCCTTTGTTTGTTCTGTGCGAGTTTTGACGCCATTGGTGCCATTGGTGAGATGATGTGGTCTGGATGGGTTGCTTCGGGAAGGGGGATTTCTATGACGTTCTTAGCGTTTGCTAGTAGTATTATGGATATATCAATCATCGAACATACCTATCAATGCCATTCTTGACTACATGCTCTGATCTGCTCGCAGAGTGTACCGCAGACCCATTCCTTTGTACTTCGCCATTTGAAGAACTCTCGAAAGATCCGCGAGCCGTTGGAGTCGCATTGGAGATATTGCTTGTTGTTCTTGCATGCCCTTTCGGACGCACTGAATCCGGGGTATCAGATGTTCTTGGTGTAGGCTTGATTCCATCTTTCTTCATCTTTTGGTAAGCCGCGAGAGAGAACTTTTTGTTTGGGTCTCTTTGAGGAGTATTCAAACTACTTCGACCTGCACTATTCGTTGGACTTTCGACTGGATCTTCATGATCAAAAGCTCGCGGAACCTGAAGGTCGCGATCTCCTGTGGAAAAAACAGTCATGTATTGAAGCCTGCGAGCTTCTGAATGTTCGTTGGGTAGGGTCCAAGGTATCCCTATGAGTTCTTCGTGTGATCGCGAATTCCATCTTCCTTTGTCGGCATCGATGATTTCCAAGAGGTGCGGCATCTGCAAACAGTCAATAAACGTGGTAAGACATTCCTCGAATGTGCGAGCTCACTTCTGGGAGTTCATCTTGGGCAAAATCACGAAATAGGTTTTGCAGACCCCCGATGGTAGCTGTGTTTCTCGAAGCGACTTCCATAGCTTTCCTCTTTTCCATCCTCTCTGTGGCAAGCATATCAGCAATCACGAATGGATCAAATCTCTGCTTCACTATCCGATCGCGGTGTATGGACGACATTCTTGGCGGGAATCTGTTTTGGTGATATCTCATATCTCTCATCGAAAACAAAGATGGATGAATTGAAGAGAGTGAAATGGGAAACGTACCAAGATTAAAACGAATTTATGGTATGCGCGCAACGTGAAGTTATTTGGTAGGGGAGTTTGACAATAGACCGGTTTGAATAATTTTTTTTGCTATTGTGACGTTTCGTAGCTATTGGTGAATATCACGGCCTAATCATTGTCGCAACAAGACCATATGCACCACAACAGAGTCGCGACAAGACGAAATTATGCGGGAAAGGTGAATTGAATTATTTCCCAGATTGAAGGGGAACCTTATCCTTTCGCGATTCAATGAATTATTGATCTTTCTTTCTTTCCAATTAAAGGTCCTTTTCTCCTTTTTTTCTTATTTGTTATCGATTGCGTGAAGTCTGTCGAGGGAGATTGAAATTGTGATCTATGGACGGAGGTAGGATTGTATGTAGTAAGTAGTGAGTAGTCTGTGGTATGGTCTGGTATGGTATGGTATGTGGTATGTAATTGTGTATGGATGGATGATTTGCGTGCGGTACGGGGGTAAGGTTACGAGGAGGGTGGTGGTTTGTTTGATGATTGTCGTGGTGGAATTGTTTGGTCGGGGCGTTTCTTTTTTTGGGGGTCCTTGCTCTCTGGGTGCTTTGGGTAACAGTGAGGGAGGGAGGGAGGGAGGTAGTCTGGTCTGATAGTAGTCTAGTACGAGGATAATAGTCTGGGAATAGACTTTCACCACTCACCCACTTTTTGATTGGTAGAGATGAGTGTCAAGGGTTGGTGAGATGGAGATGGAGATGACGATGAAGATGGAGATGGGAGGGAGATGAAGATGGAGAGGGAGATGAAAATGAAGATATACCTCATACCTCGATATCCTTACCATTACGCACATCGTCACATCTCGATTATTCTCGTCCCATAGAGGTCAATTACAACCCATTTACCACACAATTCATTATCAAAATATCAAACCATGTTATTGATATTATCTCATCCACATAAAGAATACTACCTCGATACCTTGTACATATATAGATCCATGGATAGATATATACATTCAACATCTCTGGAAACAAGTTACGGACATCCGTGAATTTCTCCAAGGTCAGGTCTGGTGGTCCAACGATAGATCTACATCTTGTTCATGTGTCATGCATATATAAACGATGGCTAAGTACCAGATACCAACACGCATATTGCAGAGATAAATGTAGAGTTGATATATATGTAAACGTGATATACCATTCAAACATCACAATATATCATGTGAATCAAAATTGACTGGACCTACCTAGTAGGTAGGTACCTCCAAATATATATTTACCTAGGTAGGTACCTTCCTCAAACCACCATATACATAACATAACCTCCCATCAACCCCCCAACCCATCACCACTCCTCCAACCCAAGACAACACAACGAATAAGATAGTACAGAAAAACAATTCATTCCTCATGTGATGGCGATGCAACTTTTCTCCAGACATGTAATGTAACACTTAGAGATGTCTACTTAGAACGCACCCACCTAGGTAAAGGACAAGCAGACGGTTTGATCGGTGAAAAACTTTAACGTGTATATGTAAGATCTTACCTACCTACCTATATAGAACTGGAACAAGTAACGAGCGAGTAATGTAATTTGCGTAGGAAAAGGGTATCAAATTATCAATACCCAGATTAAGTCATTTCATATACATACCTAGGTACCTAACTATACAAGAGTAAGGAAATTGGGAAGTACCGGTACCTAACTAGTATATAGAATGCATCATCATATACAACTACATTCTTCTAGGTGGCGAATTGAAATATATACACTGTATCGCTGTGATTATCTACATTTTGGTGTTCAATTAAGTATCCTCTATTTCCTGAAAGATTTTCTTTTCCTCTCTTTGCTTTCCCTCGCCCCTTTCTAATGCGAGCTGCCTACACATTTCGCCTCTGTTGTAAAATTCGGTTGTGCGAATAATTTGTGAGTGCATTACTATTCTCCCCTAATGGTTGTTCTCCCGATGCTTTTGCATGACATCGATCACACAACCAACTACCTCTCTCGACTGGGCGTCCAAATTTCTCAGCACACTCCCGATGGTAGTCACCATCAACACAAAGCTATAAAGCAATTAGTCTGGTACACCTAGATCAAACACATGATAAATGAACTTACTCTGCCACTACATTGTATAGCATTACTTTGCCATACTGAAACTTGATGACCACACACGCAATCATGAGGACCTCTCATCATAGGCTCGACGTCTGCGGGCTCCACGTCTGGAGTTGACTTTGATTCCGAATTCGACTTGGATTTAATCTCTTCTAATTCCTTCTTTCCCTGTCCAAACATCTTTTCACAATAAGACATAACTGAACCAACTTTGAGATCACCTCTTGCTACCCACAATTCAATCTGCTTGCGCCATTCTTTCTTTCGAGCCTTCTTCTCGGCAAACCAAACGCGATTTCTCGCTACAAATCTTGTGATGGTTTCCGGAAGATGAGATTGATTAGTGAGCCGCTCGGCCATGATGAACTCTTCCCACTTAATAAAGTACTCCTTTTCGTCATCTTTAACATCCGTGTAATCATTAATAATCCATTTTCGTTTATGGAGAAGGTAAGATTCGTCATTCTCATCATCGGTATCAGGTAACTCATCTCCAGGTTTCAAAACCCGCCTTGTGCGGTAATCATTAAATTCTCGGGTTTTGACGTCAGGTGCATATGCAGATCTAGGATATGGACCATGTTTAACATCAGGAACGTAGTGCTTATCCTTGGTTCTGGCTGGCGAAAGAGCCAGGCGTTTAATATAGCCAGGTACCGAGGCAGAACTCTCACCCTCGTTTGTGTCGGGATCATTGTTCGACATTTCTGGCGAGGTTTGACGTGAAGTTTGGCGTGAGGTTTCGGGTGATGGAAATGAGGTAGTTTTGAGGTTCAAACGAGCAAGGATTTCTGAATCTGGCCATTGATTATTTAGAGGTCCTTCCCTATTTTCCGCCCAAGAATAGTCACCAGAAAGATATTTCTCCATATCCAACAAAGTGTTGACTTGCCCAAACTGGATATTTTGCAAAGGGTGAATCTCCCTCGACTTTCGAGACTCTTTGTTGATTTCGATGAAAAACGAAGACTTGGGGCGAAGGTGAAATGTAAATCGCAAATGTGTGGTTTTGAAATGGAGTCGAAGACTCCCCATAGATTTAGTATCTACATTGCATATAGGACACGAGAATCCTGCTACCACATGCGTTTGTTTGATATTATATGCTTCCGCATTTGCTTTGCTGACCGTATAAGTCACAGATTCCCCGGCGTCAGTCGCAGTGAAAGGAGTTTCCGAAGTTTCTCTAGCCCAATGAGCTCTTAATTTCTTGCCCTGAGCTTTTGCACTCAACGCTTTGAGATTATATGTTGGGACGTTTGCACGAACACGTCTTTGACCACGGGAGGGGCTTTCGGGATCTATCGTTGTTGCCTTTTGCGGAGACAAAATTTGAGCCAGACTCAACTCAGGAGCTAACTCTGGAACCGGCGTCGGCACTTTTGGTACTTCGATATGTTCTTCTTTTTTATGTAGATGACTTGGGAGTGACCATTGTATATCTAATTTCAATGATGCAGAAGTTTCAATGCTTTCCCCATCATGCAGTAGCTCAATCTCTGCTGTACTTCGCTTGCTATCCCAATCAAATAACAAAAACTCGCATCTTATTTGACGCACATCAGTAAGTTCTGATTCTCCTTTGAATATTCTTTTTGCGAGGCGACTGTCATGTGGTAGACTGGAAAACGTCAAAGGCAACCAGTCTCTTCGATTGGCGCGGAATGGCTCGATCAAAAATTGAACTCCGTATTTCCCAAGCTCGTTTGGAGCTTTTAGTTGATCAAATGGATCATGAGAGTTTGGATCTTGAGAGAGGACCTCTGAGGGTATTATAAAGGGTGGTAAGTGTATGGGAAAGGTGTCATTTTGACGACCTTCAGATATCATTCGAATTCTCCCAGTCTGAGGTTGTCGATAGATATCTGTAGATGACCCATCTTCCGAAATACGGAACAAAACTAAGGTACACTTTATATTGGAGTATTGACTCGTGTTTCCATCGCCATTTTCTTCAAAATTTGAGTTTTGGATGATACTGGCAACCTGGATCCGTAGCAATTTCCGGAAGTCCACGGGGTTTTTTGTTAATTTCAGTACAGAGTCAATACGAACTCGATCGGATCTTGATTTTTTGAGACCGTAAAAATCTGTGGGCTTGATCTTATTCACCTGAGATTTACTAGGTAAACGTGGCGGTGGAGATTCTTCACTTGTAGAACGATTAAGTGAAGACGGCTCCATTATTGAAGCAATAGTAGAAGTTGAAGATATGGATCGACTTGAAGGATCAAGAGTCGAAACTGGAGCTAAGTCGGTATTGGTCGTCTTTCTTCTTTTGATAGGCCTTATATCTTCATCCTCGTCGTCTTCCTCATCAGATGCCAAAATCTCACGTTCATGTTTTTGAGGCGGTGTGATAATCTTGAGAGATGAATATGAGGAACCCATCTTGAATTTCTCTCGGTATCTTATAGCCTTTTCGAGGTTGCCTCGTAAAAAGGGGCGGAAAGGTTGACGATGATTTGATAACCAATTTTCAATCCCGATTCCTCCTCCATTGATGCCTGCTGGTGACATTTCATTATCGTTCAACCTTTCACTGGCCACTACGCGCCTTTCAAAAGAAAGAAGAAATGGTAAGACGAAGTGAATTCCAAATTCTAACCGACAGGGGGTCCAGCAGAACAGCCAATGCTGAATTCCCAAGACTCGTAGTTACTATTTGAGTACTTCCTAGGTAGGGAGGTATGTACTTGGGTTGGGTATCCACAGTATCAAAACAATGAAGCTTTTTGAAAATATCGCACGCGTAATGCCGTGTTTTTGTAAGGGTAACTCGAAACCCCTTACAAATAGGAAGGAGTGTTACACGATTGAACAGAAAAAAAAGAACAAACAGCCTTGTGGGTAAAGAGCGTGTGGTTGTAGTATCTGAGTACAATATTAATCGAAAGAAGTGGTATGAAGATTGTGTGAGGTAAGGAGTACGTACCTAGGTAGAAGATATAAAGCAACGTGCACTATCAAAGTGTCAGAGGTAGGTAGTAAAGGATTATTCAGAGGTTGCTCAAGAGGGCGGGAGAAGTCGAACTATTTCTTTGATTGTATTGATACATATTTTTGGGGGGTGTCACTTGTGTTGTCGTGTCGATACTTTGAATCAAATATGTCAAATATGTCTAAATGAATATGAGCCTCTCTTCCTCTTCCTCTTCTGATAGATACCCACATCTACCTGCGAAACGAAGGTAATAATAGGTGATACTCTATTTCAGAAATCCACATGCATATCTTCAATCAAGCTGAATAATGGCTCCCATTCCAGCATCGAACCATTTATCAATATTTGAATATTTCTTGCAGCATGAGATGCAGGTCTCCTTAAGGAAGGAGTTACCGAGGTAAATACAGGGGTTATGTGCTCTTAGCTCCAACCTTAAATTTCTTATCGGATTAACCGATATCGCGCTAGTGTCATCTTGTCTACAGGTAAGAAGATCAACATCATTGAACATCTAAGTGAATCATCTCATGGTTTGGTAAAAGTAAGGAAAGCTCTTCCATTCAATACTTGTCCATTTATCATCAAAACCTTGAGAATTCTTCACTTTCAATCCAATACATAATTGCATTCAAAACTCACTAGCAAAGAATCATACTGCTGCTGTATAAAGATATACTGTCTTTGCAATTGTCCATTTCAGCTTCTTTAACTCACAACATCACCTTCATGAGTTCCAACCAGCAAACAACTAAGTTTTATAGGCATGGCTAGATCTTCGATATCTACTCGAGCTCTGCGGACCCCACCTCGATCTACCAGAGGAAATCCTGCTTTTTCATACGCAGAACCTCCGACCAGCGATGACGATCTAGAAGAGGAAGCAAACGGCGATGTCGACGAACAATCACATAGTGATATCTCTCATGCGCCACCTACGAGACGCTCTCGGGCACGCACCCGAAATGTGCGGGAACCACGGTCTGCGAATAATAAACCACAAGTAGCTATCACGAAGAGCACTCGGCAGAAGCCGGTAATCTCATACGCAGAATCATCGACTGATCATGATTCGGAGGAGGAGGAGGAGGAAGAGGAGGAAGATGATAACGAATATAATAAACCATCCTATAGTGGCGCAACTCATACGCCCCGCGCAAGACTCTCTCGAAATGCTTCACACTCTCGTTCTTCTGCCAAGCGAAGCCAATGCAATTCCCATGAATCAACGCCGAAGAGAAGAAAGCAGAATAAATCAACCTCTAACAAAAGATCCCGAGTTCAATCGCCAGCTATGCTCGTAGAAAATCCTGAAGATATTCCGCCATGGCAGACTCTTCCATATCATGTCCTAGTTCAAATATTCGAGTACGCCACATATCCACTGTACGAAGAAAGAACCTTTCAACCTCTTCCATCTGGGAGATGGCTACTAGATGTCGCATATCTTTGTCGGGGGTTCGCCGAGCCAGCCTTTACAGTATTGTACAATTCGCCTCCCCTTGTTCCAATGGATAAAGCACATCGGTAAGTAACTTTAAAAATCCGGATGCAAGCTCCCTAGCTAATTGCATGATTAGACTTGTAGATTTACTCAAATCTGACCCTGCGATGTTGGCTTTTGGCTACAGGCAAAAAGTTGTCAACCTTCGTATTGAAGTCAGGCAAGTTGCTGCCTATTCTTTACCTGGCAGTGGACTTCTGGATTTGCATGGCTTAATAAAGGACTTGCCAAGATTGGCGGATCTGGAGTTTTACGACCAGAAAGATTCGAAGCCTTTCAAACAACTTGACGAATCGATTAGATGGGAATATCCAGTTGCGGTCTTTGATGCACTAGAGCATGTTGAACCGGCTGCAGATATTACCAAAGGAGACAAAACCAGTCTGTGCAAACTAAGAAGCTGGCGTTGGTCGTCCAGACTAGCAGGTAAGAGGTGGCCCATTGAAAAGATTCGCGAGGTTCACCTTAAGCCATCTTTCATCGGACTAAAGAAGATTGCGTTTGTCAATTACCAAATTCGACACCCTAAAAAAGGCGAGGAGGATCCAAAACTTGAAGAATTATTGGGTGGAGCGATTTCCGCCCTGGAGGTACTGGAACACTTGATTTTTGAATCATCAACGCTACTTAATGCGAAATTGATGCCCCTCCTACCATCAAATTTGCGAAATCTGGAAATCACTAATTGTTGGGAGGTCACTGCTGAAATGCTTGGCGAATATCTCCTGACTAGTGGCAGACAACTTCGCTGTCTCACGCTCAATCATAACTCTGCCTTAAGTCTAGCCTTTCTGCCATCACTTGGTGCAGCATGTCCATATCTGGAAGTTTTAAGAATGGACCTTCAATATTTCGATGCACATATCTCATACCACAGTGCTGAGCCGGATTATGATCAGTTACTCGCGAGTGATCAAATTCCTGAATGGCCAACCACACTCCAATCCCTTGAGCTTCTTAATTTACGCAAATGGGACAAACAAGCCGCAGAAATGTTCTTTCAAAGCTTGTTGGATAGTGCAGGCGAGCTTTCGGATCTCCGAATTCTGATTCTGCAGACAAGTATTAATATCGCATGGAGAGATAGGGCTGCTTTTAGAGATAAATGGATCGGCACTTTGGGACAAGTTTTTAAGAGGGTTTGCGATCCCCCAAAGCATTTTTTGAAAGCCTCGCAATTACCAAGAGTTGAACTTTACAAATCGGAAACAGATACCCAAGATACCGATCAGAGCCAACGTCCCGCAAAGAAGCAAAGAGCTCGACCAAAGAGAAACTCCCTCCCATCCCGCCACAGCACACGCGCTAAACGTACAACTAACTATGCTGAAAGTCCCGATAATTCTAATGATGAAATTGACAACGAAGAAGATGAAGAGGAGGGGGAAGAAGAAGATGATGATGATGGTGTAACATCCACCCCTCCACCTCCACCTACATCAATTCCTTCAGCCCGCCAGGCTGCCCGAAGTCAGCGCGCTTCTCGGGAAATTCGCTTGTTAAAAATTACTGCGGGGATTGATGGATTTCCTTCTTCGCCACCTCAGACTCCTAGTTTAGGAGATGAAAATGGAGATAAAGATATAAGTGATGAGGATATTGATGGTGGAGGTGAGAGTAAGGTTATGAATCCGAATGCAAATAGTACGGGCAAGGGAAAGGCGAAACAAAAGCGAAATGTGATTCAAGGAATGTGTGAGGTGGTTAATGTCAGAATTGATAATTTAAGACCGGCGGAGACGCAGTTTGGCGAAGCGGACTTTCTGGACAGTGAGCCTGAAGGTGATGATGACTGGGATGGAGATGACCTCGATGTATTTGTAGAGGAGGTAGTGGCTTGGTGATCCAGTTTGAGGCGCAACGGAAATTGGAGCATGGTTTGCAATTTTTTTAATCAATTAATTATGGTTAGAGGGCAAGCAAGGGGAGTCAAAGGGTGCATGAGGATATGGCAGGATATGGTAGGGAAAGGTTGGGCTTGACTCATATGCATTTGATAGATGGATGGACAGGGCGCTACGAATTATGAACACACGAATAGGATGGCATAGGAAGGCTTGGGTATCACAACTCTATGAATTGTTTAAGGATCGGATAGCTTCTTTGCGGAGCATTGTTGAATGCGGATACACATATGAATCACGATTACATACTAGGTTGCTAGCTTTTCTTCCGCGTTGTATTATAGTACGAATACAAGGAATGGCTGTATAAATATAATTTGGCTTTGAACATATCAAGATGGTTGGCGTGAGAGTGGACTTGTATGGTGGTGTGATGGGTTTCTATACTCGTATTGCTGTGTGAACTATGATTTTTAACGAGAATTTCAGAGCTCACCGGGGATTCAATCTCAAACTTGACCTCACCAAAATTGATACTAACTTAAGAATGTCTTCATGAATACCGTCACGTGTATATATTCCCCTTGATTTCAACTTCAAGTTTTAACCCCCTTTCGAACTTCACACCATATTTAAACCAATTGGAAGATCAAGTTCAATCAAATTCAAAGATCTACCCTTCTAAATCAACACCTGCACCTGCACCTACACATTGCATAGCATTGCATCTGCATTAGATATCAATTATTCAACCACTATGTAAACCTCATATCGCCATCCCATCCCACCCCATCCCATTCTATTCTTTTCTCGTACTGCCTACAGGAAAAGGTCAAGCGCCGAACCGAAAACTCCACTCTATCAATAATAACAAGCAATTGACAGAGTCAGTCAGTGCGACTCTAGAAACCATATTCAAGATGTTCTATTATTGTCCTAACGCCCATTACTCCCTTTAATGTGCATTTCGTGCGTTCCTCAGTTGGGGTATCTATATATGTATACCCGACACTTCGTGGAGTGCCTTGCTTGCTTGCGCATGCGCATTTTCGTTGATATCATAAGTACCTATGTAGGTAGGTATCTATCTAGCAAGTAAAGGAACTAGAATAGCATAAAATAACTGAAAAATCAAAAGCAGAACCAAAATCAAAATCCATCTCCTCTATTTATGAAACTCCAAATGACAGACACTCTAGTTGACAGAAATTCCATTTCCATTCCCGTTCCCAGGTCCATTCGCGATAATCTCTCTGGGTTTCCAAGTATCCTCCTGTTTCGTTCCAGGCGGTAGCCAAGAAGCATTACTACTACCCCTCAGCCTCCCATTTCTGTCAAATGAATTGTCATCTGATCTCTTGTTATCCGAATTTCCAGACGACAATGAGTATCCTCCACCTCGTGCTTGGATTGGAGATTCAAAGAGGACTTGGGCTTGAGTGTCGGGTGTGAGTCTACCGGAGGTTGTGTTTAGAGGGAGAAGAGATTCTTCTTTAATATTTAACATTTTGGCTTTGCGGTCTGCTTTGTTGGAACCCTTGGTCCGGTCATAGAGGTAGAGACCGAAGAATGTGAGGGCAATGCCCAGACCTTGAATTTTGGTTGTAGGGTTTTGGAACCAGATTATAGCGATTACAACGACGAAGACACGTTTTATGAGAGAGGCAACAGAATAGGTGACGGGAGAAACCATGCTAAGGAGAACGAATGCGATGATGTTTTGACCAAAGTGGAATGTTCCGTTGAAAACAAATTCGAGGGCTAGACGTCCGTGGTCGAAGGCTTCGGGGTGGGAACTCAAATCAAGAGATCCATCGTGAAAGAAATCACCTAAGAGAGTGATACCTTCTGACCAGAACCAGATAGGTGATGTAACAAGGAAAGCGAGCCCCGACGAGTAGCAGAGGAGATTGAGCTTATCTAATTTATTGGTACGCGGTTGACCTGCTGCTTCTGCGATTGCGGCTTCATTGAAGAGCCTTTTGGAGAATATATTTTGGGTGACAAATATTATGGCTGCGAGGAAAGCGTAGATTATACCAAATATATTTCCTCTAAATTCTGCGGAACAGGCGAGCATGACACCGAGTGTGAGAGGAACGAGGGAGAGATATGTAGCCACTGGATAACGAATATTATATATAAGTCGATATGCGACCACTGTGAATAAGGGGGAAAGCCCTTTGATTGTGTGAACTAGTGAGACCGGAATTTTAGCTGTCGCCGTGGAAGATAGAAGATGACCACCGATTTGGAAA
Source organism: Botrytis deweyae (assembly GCF_014898535.1). Taxonomy (NCBI): domain Eukaryota; kingdom Fungi; phylum Ascomycota; class Leotiomycetes; order Helotiales; family Sclerotiniaceae; genus Botrytis; species Botrytis deweyae. Next base: position 748,355 of record NW_024066224.1, on the reverse strand, counting down.
GCCGCTAAAGGTAGTGTAGTCATAATGACTTCTCTTGTGGGATATCGAATTCCATGTCGTAGAGCTGGAATTGCCTTTTTGAGTTGTGGAAAAGTCGCGGAAAGCCAGGAGAAAAACAGACAATAGAATGCGACAAATGCAAATTGAATGAGAGTAAGAGTCGCAGGTTTCGGGAAAGCATTCAGAATCGATTTCGAAGATGTATTTGTCAAGGCACTTGAAAGATACCATACTATACATAAGACCTGGACGAATTAAATTAGTATTTGTTAACGATGCGTGGGAGGTGTCTACAAACAATTAATTTAGGAGAGACTGGAGCCTTTAAGGCATCCGAAATTTCATGTACATTGGCACTCATACTCCCCTTTCTCGACTTAATTGTCTTAAATGCATCACTCAAACTCTTTTGTTTTCTGTGTCCTCTGCCATTATTCGATTCTCCGTTTGTCCAAGAATCCCCTCCCATTCTACCATTTCTTTGTGCCTGCCAACGATCCAGTGGAGGAGGACCACTGGGATATCCATTGGACTTTCGTGAGTTATGAGGATGTTGTCCATCATATTGATCGAAGGTATCGGAGGTATCGAGATCTGGAAACTTCTCCATGGATGTGCGCGAGCTGGCCTTCGTATCACCAGGAAATTTGAAGCTCGTTTGTGCAATTCGACCAGGCGAAGGACCTCGAGTCGAATGAGGCATTGTCGAATATATATCTATAAATTGGAATTATCATCCGAAATATTCATCGCGCGGGGAACGTATTGATTGTAGGTAGGTAGTTTCAGATTGTTTGTAGCAATGTCATGAGAATATTCAATTCAATTGTATCGACCAATAATGACGATGCTGTACTCGTAGGACTAAAAGTTGTTACTTAATTAGCAACGGCTCTAGATTTCGTAATTTCTGACGGGATTTACCGACGCTAAAATAATCGCGATTTGATATTGACTCTCTTCGATAATACCTACATCGAGCATCGCGACGAGCTCTTGTTTTATCTCCCGTCGACAAATTATTTAATCGCAGAGCTATTACATAAAATCCAAATACCAGATATATTGATACGAAGCTCAAAGAAGAGACCTTTTTACGAATTTAAGTCACAATCTTGTCAATTGGGCTTGTGGCCCCCCAGGTCGCAAAGATGGCGCCGAAAATGACCAAAAATCAAATGCGGCGCGCAAAGAAGAAGGAGCAGAAGAAAGCAGCACAGGTTGGTCTAAATAAATCATCGAAATTACATTCATTAACAATTTTTCTAGGTGACCCCAACACCAGAAGCAGATGTTCCAAAAGATTCAGAACCAAAAGTCGAGACAGTTGAGCCTGCCGAAACCACCGAGAAACCGATCAAGAACGACGAAGAGCAAGCCAAAAACGATGAAGATCCTTTGGAGGCAGATGCTGCAGCCTTTAACATTTCTGAAGATGATCCAAATTTCGCCATGTTCAAGGATATTATGGAAAGATTTGGTGCTACTGCTGAAGAAGACCAGGCTGCGAAAGATGTAGACAATGGCGACAAAGGTGAAGTATTCTTCGATGGTGATGACGAAATTCCAGACGAGGACGAAGAAGCAGATAAAGAGCCCAAGTTATCTAAAAAGAAGAGGAAGGAGAGAGACAAGCTTTCTGTTGCAGAACTGAAGGCTCTTGTAAGGAAGCCAGAGCTTGTAGATTGGACAGATACCTCAGCTTCGGATCCTCGATTACTTGTCCACATCAAATCATACCGAAATGTCGTTCCAGTGCCGAATCATTGGTCCCTTAAGCGCGAGTATTTATCATCGAAACGTGGTGTTGAGAAGGCTCCATTTTCTCTTCCGAAGTTCATTCAGGAGACTGGTATCGCCGAAATGCGTGACGCTGTGTTGGAAAAACAGGATGGAGCTAGTTTAAAACAGAAGCAAAGGGAAAGAGTGCAGCCAAAGATGGGAAAATTGGATATTGATTATCAAAAGTTGTATGAAGCTTTCTTCCGGTTTCAAACAAAGCCGGAACTAACACGTTATGGCGAGGTTTACTACGAGGGAAAGGAGTACGAGACGAATCTACGACATTTGCGACCTGGAGAGTTGAGCGACGACCTCAAAGACGCATTAAATATTCCGCCTGGAGCTCCGCCTCCATGGTTGATCAACCAACAACGTTTCGGCCCACCGCCTTCATATCCTTCACTTAAGATTCCCGGGCTAAATGCACCACCTCCACCAGGTGGCGCATGGGGATTTCATCCTGGTGGTTATGGAAAACCCCCCGTTGATGAGTTCAATCGACCCCTTTATGGAGGAGATATCTTTGGTGTCCTTCAACCACAAGTTAACAACCAAGCAGGTGAACCTATTGAGAGAACACTGTGGGGTGAATTACAAGCACCTGAAGAGGAGTCTGAAGAAGAAGAAGAGAGCGATGAGGAAGAAGAGGAAGGTGATGAGGAGGACGTTGGTGGTTTGCAAACGCCCAGTGGTACAGAAACACCAGGTGGTATGGCATCAACTGTACCTTCGGAATACCCTGGTGAGATGAGTGTTGGTGGAGACTTTGATCTTCGTAAGCAAAAGAGGGGAACCGAGACCGAAGAGTCCACACACCCAAGATCTGCTTATACTGTCATTCCTGAACGCCAGATCCGCGCTGAAGGCTTCTTTGGCGGTGAAAGAGCTTATGATGTACGCGCTGGTCAAAATGCACATTTACCAGTATTAGGACAAGAAGATACCAAAAAGAGGAAGAAGCCAGGAGATGTAGATGTTGCGTTGGATCCAGATTCTTTGCAAAATGAGGATGGTATAAGCAAGGAAGAAGTAAAACGAAGGTTCGAGGCCCAGAAGAAAGAGGAACGAGGAGCTTGGCAATATGATGAAGATTTAAGTGATATGATTGCTCAAGAGAGCAGGAAGAAGCAAAAGAGAGATGAAGAAAAACGAGGCGAGAAGAGGGAAAGGTCATACAGATTTTAAGATGGAAAAGATGTAATGCGGCGTTGAATGGAGGTTGGCAAAGGCACTACTGGTGCTTTTTGTATGTAATATCAGAATACTGGAAGGCAATGGAAATGTGTGTGAAATAGATTTTACGATTGATACTCTTTGTACTTATTGTTCCTGGCATTCAATTGTATAACAGATCTCGACACAAGACTGCAAGAAGTCAATATCTTGCTCAATCCTCTCATCTGCACGTGAAATAAACGTGCTCGGGATAAAGCGGCCGCTAGTGTTTTCAACAGCTTGGAAATTGTTTTTGGAGCTTTGGAAACTGCGACATAATTCATCACATCTTAATTCACTCTACGCCATTTAATGTTCAACTATTTACATGACGCAACAACGATTTGAGACGATATAGTACCAAAATTTGAAGCATATTTAACTCATCTGAGGAAAGTTCGAACGGATATTCACGGGACATTTAACAAGGAGCTCAAGATGGACAGAGGACGAGACAGAAGGTTAGTTCTTATTTACTTTATTCACATGTATATAGTATCCGGATAGCAACATGGCATATCGACATTGAAAGCATATATCATTGCCGGATCACCGTAAACATTAAAGGAACTTGCAATATCAATACAAAATCCATAACCTCCAAGAGCAAACACGCAGCATACGTTATTTGCAGATCGGTCAAAAGCTACCGTTGTTTGAATGGACGCAGAAGACGACCCGGAAGAATACCCAGAAGCTATATGGAATTGGATAAATAGTAGTATACAATTCGCACACAACTACTTTGCTCAAAGAACCCGCGAATATTGTTCATGGTCGCACGGCGCTGGCGATTTCCACATTTGCGCCTGTAGAAAGCACTTCAACGGTCGAGGCTTTCCAGAAAGCAAGAAATGCTCTAAGGAGAAGCCATTACGAGAAGATTATTTCATCAGTCACGCGCGAACAGGAAAATATCTCATATCGTCTGAGGCTGTAGTTGGGGCTATGCGTGATCGAGCGGCTCGTACTCGTCATTTGGCTTGGTATGAGGCCCAGCTTCGTCCTCGTTTTGAGACCCATGGAAGCTTGAGTAACGGAGGGGGCTCGCAGACTAGTGATATAAAATCTCTCAAGGACAGCAACGAGAAAAATGTTGGTTCAAGCTATAATCAATCAATGGTCAAAATTGAAATTCCCAACGATGCAACATACACACCGGTTAAAACTGAAGAGGAAATCGACTTGTCGCATATTGAGAACATCACGATTAGGGCTAATTGGGACTTCGAGGCTGCTCTAAGGCCGAGGAATGCGGGATCTTTTTCGAATAATAGAAAGGAAGTGCTAACGAACAAAAATCGCAGATTGGATATCCGAGGTGATGGCGAAGTCACAAGGTTGGGAGCGGGTGAATCTTATAGACCTAATCATAACCGACGCTCACCACCACGAGCCGACACTTTCAGATCCGATCGCGACAGAGATAGGTCACCTCGTAGAGATCGACGAACTCCACCTTTGTCCAGCGACAGTTATCACCCTAGCGCACGAGATCGTTCTCCAAGGCGTAGGTCAAGGACACCACCATATCGCGCAAGAGACCGATCACCACCTCGAGATATGACTTGGCGTGGCAGACCCCGATCTCCACTTCGAGGAGGTCGAACTCCTATAAGAGCCAGAACTCCAAGAAGATTTTCTCCTAGACGAGATGATGACCGCAGAGATCGACTAAGGTCACCAAGAAGAGATGAAAGGTAAAGTCTATTATCGTCCACATTACGTCAATTTTAAATTGTTCAAACCTAACAATCTTCAGACGCCGTTCAAGGTCACCTTTCGATCGTAATCGCACACCTCTTCGACCTAGATCCCCCATCAGAACTAGATCTCCCCTTGCTCGAAGGTCGCCGCCTCCAGGCCCAAGAGGTGGTTCCTGGCGTCGCTCCCGCAGTCGCGACCCCAGAGATGTTCGCACTCCTCTCGGTCCAAGTTCGCAAACATGGCGACGTCGTTCACCTTCACCACCTATACGCCGAAGATCACCATCCCCGATCAGGCGTCGATCTCCTTCACCAGCACTTCGTGATTCGGAACGATCATCAGGTAGAAGTTCTGGCACCAATTCTCGTCGATCATCTCCGCCCGTTCACCCTAGCAGACAAGCTTTAACGCAAGCAGCGACTCGTGAAGCAATACGTTCTCCAGTACCTGTCAGAGATCGATCACCTTCAGGATTGGCATACAGACAAGTAAAACAGGAGAGATCTGCCTCGAAAGATCGCTCACCAATTCGTCCCACAGCTCCAAGATCGCCTCCTAGAGGACCAGCGGCAACTTTTAGAGCCCCAACCGGGCCTAGTGGCGGTCGCAACTTCGCTGCGCCTATTCCATCTGGTCCTTCTTCAAACTATAATTCGAGATCTAATAGTACTTCAGAGGGTAATGGTCACATCGCTCCTCCATCTGGCCCACGTGGTTACGCTCCACCTCGTGGCCCTTCCGCTTCATTGAGAGGTGGTCGGCCATCATTTAGCACCGAGCGCCACAGTCGTCCAGATACCTCATCGTGGGGAGCAGCACCACCAGCTCGACCCAGCACAGATTTAAACTCAAGAACGAATCTGCCACCACCCCGTCCTCCACCAAGTGTCTCTCCTTCTCCAGCAAGAGAAACTCCACCTGCTGCACCAACAGGCCCTTCCGGTATACCCACAGGTCCCCGCGCAGGCACTTCAGTTTCGTCTCGCCCCTCTCTTCAACATTCCTCCAGTATATATCATAGCCGCGGTTCTATTTCAGGTCCATCATCGGGTCCTCGTATTCACCCAGCAATGGTAGGCATTCCGCCCATCATACCTGGGGGAAGAATTGATCCAGCAGCTTCGGGTATCCCCACAGATCTCGCAGCTCGTCTCAAGAAGAAGGAAGAGGAAGCGGATATTCTAAGAGAGGAAGTTCAACAGAAACAAGAAAAACTCAGGAAGGGATTGAAGCATTGGGATAGATTGAGTCGAGAAAGTGCAAGCATGGGCTTGAAAAGCGAGTTAAGTGAGACTCATTTGAGGATTTTGGCCGGTGAGGGAGTTGGTGGAAAAGCATTTTGATTGGAATTGATGGCGGTACTGATATTGATGATTGGCGTTCAATTGAGTTGGATCGATGAGTTTCATCATTTGGTCGTTTTTGTCGGCTTGGCTTGGCTTCACATGGGAGTACGGGAATGGCATGGCAAGGCATGCACTATTGAAAACTACCAAGCAAAAAGACTTCAATCGGAGAAGCTTGGTAGTTTTTCTTTTCTTACAAGTCCATCTGTCATAGAATGGTGGAATATGTCTAGGAGGAGCGTCTGGGCGTTGATTTTTGCGACTATGGAAGTTGAACAAAACAGGGCTCTTATTGAGGATGTTTCAAGCTTTACTGTCTTTCTTTCTTTCTGATACCAAGGAAACATGACTAGTCACTGGATAAGAGTGGTAGTACTGCACTGCGTGTATTTGTATACGAATAAAAAGAGAAAATGGAAATGAATCATTAATTTTGACGTGTTAGTTTTGTGTTGTGTGGATTTTACTTTAAAGACTTTGTCCATGATTTTCAAGCTATGTGATGAATTCTGGATAGCTTCATAGGTACCTATAGCTTTCTTGTGTATTACTTTGGTAGAAATATTGTGATCATCTGTTATACGAACAAATAGCTTTGGACCCTGTTTCAGCAGAGAGCAAATCATGGAATTTGTATGATCTGGTAGTTTAAATTCTATTATATTACATAGTACGTATCATATTGACACAGTCTACATTTTCCCTCAAGTATCTATCCTAGGTAAAACACCAAGCTTCTTCACAATCTGAAGTCTCTTTGCTTGATGTGTTGCATTCAACTTATCAGATCTCTGGTTTGAGGTCCTGTGTTGGGCGGCTGTAGCTATGGTCATCTATCCATACAGCCTAAATTTCCATATTGACTCATCCCAATCGTAACCTTTCGCTCTCCCCCAAGTTGCCAAATATCTCTCAATGATAAGTAAAAGCGAAACCTTGAGATATTTATCTTGGGGGTCTTCATGAGGTAGGCGGCGATGGCAGAGATATCACCATAGACAAAGGAATGTAGGTGAATGTGCACGAAAGGCCGCTGTCTTTGACGAGGTTTTCCAAGCGGGTGATTGACATTAGTGCCGTACCTACTTTCTTCAAGGTCCAGTATGAAATATCGTCTCGGTTGCCTACATATTGAGGTTTTCGTGGGACTTTTTCAAATGCGTATGATGGCGCTCTTTTAGTTGACTTCTTATTTCAAAATCCAAGTCGGCATTTATTCTGCCAGATAGTCCTCTGCCTCAACTCCTACGCTCCTGGCAATCCCCCTGACTACCTCCCATCCCACCGCAACTCTCCATCTACTTCCTCCATCCAAAGTATCTGCCGCATTTGCACTCCCCATTTTAGCGATCAAGCGTAAGCTAGCTAGTGTCGCAACAGCCATTTGTATGTCCGCTTCTCCAGCGCCTAGTCCTTTGGTTTTCCTTTTTAAATTCCCACTTGTAGCCGAATAGCGTCCTCGACCATCGGCATCTTCGAGTAACACATGGTAGATAGCGATCATTCTTTCCAGCAGAAATGCCTGGGGCCCAAGTAGTTTGCGAGGAATCTTGCGTGATTTAGAGACGCCGGGTCGAGAGGTGGAAGCGGTGAGAGCCGTACCACCACCGCGCTTTTTACGCTTGGTTGCAGTTTGTTGGAGGAAATGATGTTGATCTGTGCGAGGGGGGTTGTGAGAAGCAAGATAGGAAGCGATGAGTAGAAGACGAGTGTGATACGGGAGATGGGTTGTGATGTTGTTTTGGGCTCGAAGCTGAGCGGTGCTTGTGTTAGAAGTTCCATTTTTGGCAACGGAAATAGACGTAATAGGAGCAAGAACAGATGGTGTGAGAAGTGTATCATTTTGGAGAAGTGCACGATTTGCGATGAGAAGGCGAGAGAATTCGTTCGACGTATATGTCCCATTGATTATTGGTTGGATAAAGGTAGGCCATAGTTGAAGGCAGATCTCGCGAAACGAAACAAGGTCTCGTCCTGAGTATTTAGAAAGGGAGTCATAAGTTGTGGGAAGGAACCTTTCCCAAATAGAAGACGTTTCTTTGGAACCGTCGGGAAGTCTAGGAGAGGGTTTGCAAGTTCGCGAGAGAATCGTCACAAGCTCTGGTTTAGTGTATGATGGGAATTGAATATGAGGAATTCCAGGGAGGTGGAAAAAGCTAGGTCGAGGTATTGTAGTGATGAAAATCGTGGTAAGATTGGGTATCTACGGTTGTTAGAATATAGACTGCATTGATTGAGGTTGGGATCAAACGTACAATCTCACCCATTCGGGCCAATGCTGGCAGCATAGTAGGAGGAGCTTCTCTCTGTCTATCAACGCCATCAAAAACAAGAACGAATCTTTGTTTTGCAGCTTGTGCCTCATTTGTTGCGGTCCAACCTTCGAGCAATTTTCCTACCTCCACTACTAATTGTGCGAGATTCTCACATCTCGGTATGTTTTCCTTCCATTCTACCGCATTCGCGACAGCTCCTATAGTTTGTTCCAACAAATGCCTTCCAGATATGCATTCTGCGCTTTTGATTATGGCATATTGTAATTCATTGTTGAAATGCTCTTCGGGAGAGCTATTGTTTGCCGGGGAATGGGTCGATAGTGCTTCAAGGACAGCTTTCGTTATTGTAGACTTGCCAGTTGCTTCAAGCCCATGAAGTACAATGTTTCTGCTTGGAGCCGCTTGTATCTTGAGAAACTGGTAAGTTGACATTCGGATGTACAGCTGTGAAGCAAAGGAAGGATAGACTTACAGAGAGTAAAGTGGTTAGAGAGCGAATCTGCTGTTCTCTACACGGAAATTGAGATGCTAATGAAAAAAGGACCAATTCATTTGGTAAGGTAAACAGAGCGACCATTCTGTTATTATCTTGCTTCTTGCGGACAACAATCTATAGGTAGGTAGCTAGAGAATTACCGCAAGGCTGAAATGAAAGCACTTATTATTAGCACAAGGTCCGTACTTGAGTAGACGGCATGGATACCAAGGCGCGTCAACACGTGAGTGGGTCGGCTAGCACCTCTTGCAAGGCTGTAGGCTCCAAGGCTAAGACGGGAGTTGACATATTACCGACTTTTACCCGAACATTCTGCCCAGTACCAATTCCTGAAATAGTTCCAAGCCTTCAAGGATCCGAGGGTCCCCAAAGCAAGAAGGCTCCAAAATGTGATGATAAACTTCCAAGCCTTTTATTCCACTTTTTTCCCTTTTCCCTTTTCCATACTTTTCCACATCCATCCAATACTTTCTGTGTTCTGTGTTCTGGGTTTTTATGTTGTATGTTGTTGTATCAATTCACTATTTCTTGAATCAATACCCAGTGCTCACAAATTTGCACGTGTTTAGAGGAAAACTTCTACAGAACCTCGAGAGAACGACAAGTGCAGTGGCTGCCTCCTCTGAAAGTCGATAAAGGTCTTGTTCAATAAACTTGCCGAGTTAACATTCCAATATCAAATTAGAATTCGACTAGCCTCCGAATTTCCCCTGGTTGTTGAGCACCAAACTACCTTATAATTTACTCCAAGTCGCTGTCACAGTAGCGGATTTCACACTATCTGCTAGCTGTCAAGTGAATGCAACCTTAATTACTATGATTCGACCTTTTTGTGTCTTACTCTAATAAACATCGATTAGCTAGATGTCAATATTCTCGAACTAAGCATCTACTCCTGGACACTTCGAGTTTTGAAGAACTCCCTAAACGCAAAATCGAGATGGCGGCTGTTTTTACAACAAAAAGGCCCCATAAGAAGTCGAGGGCCGGATGCCAAACCTGCAAGACAAAAAAGATCAAGGTATATCCAAAATTTACCCAATTTACGGTTTATGCTCACTGATTATCAACCAAGTGTGATGAAGCTAAACCAAAATGTTCGTTTTGTGAGATCAGAAAGCTTTCTTGTCAGTACATACAAAAGGTCGCCAAAGTGAATGATGCTACTGTTCCAACGGGACACAACCAAACTACCTCTTTGGTACAATCTAGTACTCATGATCGGCCTGTTCAATCAGTCGAGCTCTCCTGGGACCTCAGAAATGCACCATTCCCGCCATTGCCTACAGCCACCGGAGTACTTTCCGTGATGGATCTACGTATGGTGCATCATTATTCTACATATACGGGACCAATCGTGGCTCTCGGACCCGGAGCATGCCATGTAATGAAAGTGATTGTTCCATCTCTTGCCTTTGACAACTCATTTTTATTGAATGGGATGTTGGGGCTAGCATCTCTCCACAATCAGCATCTACTTCCACAAAACGAAGAACATAAACGGCAAACAGCTCTTTATCGTGGAAAGGCATTTCGTGATTATCGCGCTGCATTAGCGACCGTTACCAAGGACTCGAAGAATTACGAAGCAGTTCTTGTAATGGCATTACTTCTTGTAGTGCTTGCCTCGGGAGACCGGGGTGATAACGATGAGCTCACGGTAGCAAGCTGGATGGGTTTATATAGCGGATTGCGTATTATCGTTTCGATGAAAACCCCAGATGGAGGTGTAAGCAACACTACATCTGTTGGTCCGCTGTTCGTCCGAAATTTGAATGATCTGCTCGCTACTCCGTTGGTCCCATCTGCCCTGTTGCATATGCTACATATGGATCCTGACGATCAAGATTTTGAGAACCTGCAGGTATATTGCGGAACTTTGGATGCTCTAGGCAACCTTTATGCAAGTCTTCGTCAAGATGAACTTAGCGAACCTTTGTTCATTCGTATAATCTCGTGGCCATCTTTCACGCCCAACGAATTTACAGCTTTAGTAAAGAGCAAGCAGCCTAGAGCACTGGTTATCTGCGCGTACTATATGTCCTTTATTAAACTCGTTTCTGGACTTTGGTGGCTCGAGGGCTTAGCAGATCGTGATATTCGCGCTATCACTAATATGCTGGGCCCCGACTGGAATCATGTACTGGATGTTCCGCTGGAAATATTACAGACACAAGACAAACATAGGATCGTCGAAATACTGCTTCGATGACTCCCCCTTTAACATGGGATGAAAACACCCAACATTATGGATCCTGAGACGATCAGGGTACAAGATTAACAGAGCATGGCGACACATGTTCGATGCTTATCGAATGGTTACTTAACCATGTTTCATATTTAATCTCACCCCTGAAATCAAACATGTCTTATGGGAAAGTTGTTACATTATCAAACAAGTTGAGTAGTCTTGGAGTATCAAGAAGTTCTGTCACACCACCAAGTCAATTTCTGTATAACCGCCGAACAGCTTACGCCCAGAGAAGCAAAATATCCACAAGTTGCAAAAAACTTCGGCCCCGAAACGGGATGGCAACACAGATCAGACCGATATTGACATTTCATCTGATTGCAAACACCTGGTGAAGTCTTTGAAGGCATACTGACACCTACACCAAAACATATAAATTTATTAACCTATCGAATTTTTTCCCGCGCTCAAAAGTTCGTCGTTCAGGGCACCCTATCGCATGGAGATACAGCGTAGCACTGCACACATTAAAACAAACATTGAACTGGCACAATTTGCTGCGCCTTCCTCAGATCACGTTCCAATATCCGCGCCACCTACACACATCTACAGTTTGGTGTCAGGGACTTCTCTCGGCAATAGCTTGCTACCTACTGTCAGACTCGCATTAAAATTAACCACCTTGAACCATTTCCGTTTGAAATTGGCGCAGGGGATTAGAATAGATCTCCATGCAGGGGCTCAAACATTACTTGGGGCTAGATTACATTAAACTCCTGATATGATTGGATAACTGGGTCGGATGAAAGTAACCGAGCTTATCAGATGACGTTCTGTCAACCCTAGGGCTGGGGGTGTTGCTTTTTTCTGTTTTATCGGGGGTGCATATGCAGGCTGAATATATTTCGAATTCGATTGGTGACAAAGAGCCGAAACTTGGGGTCGTACTTTCGGGACCAGAATGGAGCGGCTAAGTTGACGTGCTAGTTTCGGATGTCAATTGAATGCTAGTCTTGGGATACCATGATACCATGATGGGATGGCGAACCGTCTTTTTTTAACATGTCTCTCGCAAATTCGAAAAAAAGAGGCGTTGAATGATTGTTATATAAACCGATAGCTACCGTTGTTTAAATCGCATCCCTCATTCCAATTTTGATCTGCTTTATATTAAATCCAAACCCAAGAGTTGTTTTTTTTGTCGTCTTCTTTTGATCATACAATCAATAGATAATCTTTTGTTTCCATATCGCGAATAGTTAATAATAATTCACCATGCAATTCAGCAAAATTACTTTTCTCCTCGGAGCTCTCCCCTTCACCTATGCTGCATACGGAGCCGCAGATGCCAGTTCTGCATCCAGTGTGGTGACTCCATCCAGCACCACAAGCACTTCTCCTTCCGACCCAACCCACACTATTCTCGTTGGCGCCGGCGGCCAACTTACCTTTTCTCCCAACGAAACCAAGGCTGACGTAAACACAACTCTTGAGTTCCATTTCTATGCCAAGACGCATTCGGTTGCCCAAGCAGCATTTGCATCGCCCTGTAAGGGCTCAGGTTTCTTCTCTGGCCCAATCGCTACCACTGGCACCGAAGCCAACGCCTCCGTCTTTAGCGTGCTTGTAAATGACACGAAACCGATCTGGTTCTACTGTGGATATCCCGGACATTGTGAGGGTGGAATGGTAGGAGCTGTTAATGTGAATACGTAAGTGTTATTCCTCTTTCCTATCCCTTCTTCACCATCTAAATACCAAATATACATTATCTCACACTAACACGACTCAGAACCGACAACAAAAAAACCCTAGCAAAATTCTCACTCGCAGCAAAAGCACTAGATAGTGATGCCACAACAAACCCAAAAGGCATTGTGGGAGGCACGCTCGCTCCATTGAAAGCAGAATCGGGTTCTGGGACAAGTAGCTCAGCGGGAGCTAGTAGTGCAACGGGTACTGCGGCGTCGGCGTCGGCTACGGGCTCAAGTGCGGCGGATGTTACGACTGTGGGATGGATCACGTTTGGGGGGGCGGTGCTGGTCGCTGGTCTTTTGGGCATGTAATGGGCTTGAGATTTCATGGAAAGGAGAACGGAAGAGGCGAGGAAATTTTGCATGTGTGTTAGATAAAGTGTTTGTTAGTTATTGCTGGATATCCGGGCTTTAAATGTGCTTATGAATGAGGTGTTTGGGGCGTTGATACCTGTTTGTTTTTGGGATTTCGGGAGTACATTACAGGAATGGAACAAATGCATTGATTGCAGTGTTGATTTACTTTGATCGCGAGAGCATCTGTTGTCACTTTGAGTTTAGTCTGTGAAGTGGCATGAAATCGTCAATATAGGCGAGAGAAATAGTCAGGGTTGTCGAATTATCATGTCTGTCAACGCAAGTGTACATGTTGACTAGATTTTGGATTCTCTTCTTCGAAAAGCTTTGGGATTTTGAGTTTGATTTGATTATTTTGCATCATTACGAAAGGTTTAGCCGATCTGAGTTTGCATATGATTTTTCATACAATACCCTTCAAACTTCCTAGACTGGGTAATCAACGCAATTTTGCCGTACATATACTGCTGGAATGGACAAGTAGCAGAAATATGGTTACGGGGACTCTCGGCTGCTTGACCCTGATAGTTTGATCAGAATATTCTGTCATAGCAATGCATAACAGAGTATGATCAATTATATCGTAGGTCTCTTGGGAGTTGCTAACTTTCTCTTGTACAGTTCATCATGTATTAAGATGTGCTGGGCAGCGTTTGATACGGCTGGTGGTAACTATTGCGCTGCCGTACTGACACCCCTTTCTGAGTACATACCTATTCTTCTAGCTGGTTTCCTTCATATATAATCTCTGATCTTTACACACTCTGATCTACTAAGTAGTAGCATTGCTGATCAGAAAATTGAATTTAACTTACATTAGCAAAAATGAGCAATTCAACTGATAGCATGAAGTCGACACCCCATATCAACGAGCAGTCACAACCCCCAGAGTTCCCAATCTTTAACGATGCAGACGTCGTTCGCCGGCTAGAAACCTGGAATGTTAGATATGATTTCACACCCACCATGTTCAGGAAAACATCACGGTTTCCTTGGGTCTATATGGACTTAAAAGATCATCCAATTGAATGCAAGAGATTGTTCAATCACGACCGCATCACCAACGAAGTCAACGCTTTGAAATTGGTTTCACAGCAAACAACAATTCCCGTTCCGCGTCTTCTCGATTATGGCATTAATTCAGACGGTACACGATACCTTGTGACGGAACTCATCAGCGGCATTGGTCTCAACAAATTGCATGAGTTAGGCTGCCTAGTAACAGCTGACAAAAAACATACAGAAGAATCTTCTTGCGATACTTGTGTGCGTAGAGCATATTCCAACGCCATAAACTTTGTAGAAAATACTGTATTGCCACAACTTTCAACTATGAAATCCCACACAAGAGGTATTGACGGTTTCGTTATGCCTCCTGCTTGGTTACCCATCGATACGCAAGAACCATGGAAAGGAAGAAAAGAACCGTGGAAGACTCTCCCGCTCGCAACTCCCGAATACGTATTCCAACATGGAGATCTAGCAGCCCATAATCTTCTTATAGACACGGAAACTCTCCAACCTAAAGCTTTGATAGATTGGGAATTCGCTGGTTACTATCCTCCCGGAATGGATCTGTGGCCTGGAACATTGGATTTTTGTGCATATGTTCGTTGTGCTAGAGGTGATAATATGGCGGAGTTGATTAGGAAATATATTCCGGAGGACTTTTTGGAGGCTTGTGGCCATTTGGAAGATAGAGAGAAATTTGACTTGTTGGTTAGATCGGGATATTTTCCGGATCCTGAGGAGTTGAGAGCAGCTATGTCAACGCCGGTCATCAATTCCTAAGGATGAGGTTGATATCTCACGTGATAGTGTTACTCAATCGGTTTTGGAGAAGGAATGTGTTGTTGGGGGTGCAGAAGTTAGATAACTTCAGAGCTAATTGAGCACGCGAATTCCATATGCGCGCAATGTACCGATCTCCCACTTCTCTCTCTCTCTTCTAGCGTTTGTGATGAACTGCTAGTGCATGGTAATTTGTTGGAAAGACAATACTGTTGAATCATGAGCACTCTATTTTTAGAGAACTTTAACTTCATCTCCAAAGGAATAAATATCAATTTTTCATTCACCCTGAATTCAATGCGGATGTAAATAATCCAATCAAAAGTCTCAAGCTTTCATCCTGCAACAACATCGCAAGATCTCCTTTTTCTCCCCAAAGTCTCTTTTCACGTCATTCCTACACCCAAGCCAATCTCTCACACCTATGAAATCCCATCACAACATCATTCGTCGAATTATTAGTTTCCCCTCCATAATGATCCAAAACCTCCGAACAATGATCCGAATGTTCCAAATCCAAACTCTTGTCGTCCAAATAATCTGCTCTCCTCGCAATCCCCAGTGCCAATTTCCTCCAGAGAAAAAAACAATGCGTCGAGTGATACTTGTGCGTAAAAACGTGTTTGTTCTTTCCCGCCCATAGGTCTGCAGGGGGTACTTGCACGGTGTAGGTGTCGTCTGTATACCACTCTCTGTCTTCAAAGGGAGAATATTGAGAACTGAGATCGGAGAAGTAACATTCACGTGGTATCCAGCCGTAGATCATGGGTTCCATGACACAGTTTTTGGAGAGCGCTTCTTCGACTGAGGAGCCGCAATCGATGTATTGAGGTAGATTGGGGTGTTTTTGAGACCATATCCAGAAGGTACCGATGATGATTGATGTTAGGACAGCTGCACACAAAAGACCTTGAATTAGTCTTCTGGTAGTTGAGGTGGTTTTTCTTGTCTCCGATGGACTGGAACCTTCTTCAAATGGGAGCTGATCATATCGCACATGTTTAGATTCCATGGTAGTTGTTTGCTCCTTCGGCTTTTCCACGACCAGAAGATGTATATTTTCCAGAGATCTTCGAGGTAGAAAAAATGATGAGACAAAGTTGTGTGAACAGGAGAGTGCGATTCTTCCGTGTTTCCCGAAATGTTCTTGGTAATCTGACGTCAACTGCTACAGAAAGATAGTGATGACCAGCCGAAAAGGGAAGATAATGCAGCCAATGCTAGACTCTCAAACTTCATTGGGAGGTTCGTGCGGATATAGTCACTGACAATTATTCGTGCAGAAATCTTTCCCCTGCATGATGCACAAGCGTTATGTTGACAAACTGTATCTGGGAATTGAATCCTTTGAATATGCACCTGCAACTACACCCTAGAAAATATCCCACTTCCACGGATTAGGAAGGAGGTCAAAAGTGCTTCAGATATCCTTAGGTAATACTGTGTTGAAGATAGTGTTATATATGGTTTCCGATTCCTCTTGAATAAGAGGAATTCAGGCCTTCTACACGTATTACTCTCACTTCGTCTTTCACTCAAGCATCACCAAAACATCCCGTCATCATGAAGGTCACATATGCATTAACAGCTTTGAGCTTGCTCGGTGTAGCAATTGCTCTCCCTACTCCAGTTGGTATGTAGTTCACTTTAACTCTATTGATAGATAATTCGTATTAACATCGATGGCAGATACAAGAGAAGCACATGGTATCGAATCAGCCGTAGAGGCGAAACGGGATGCAGCACCAGCAGAAGAAGCTACCAACTATTTCTATGCTGTCCAGAAGAAGGATGCTGTGCCCGAAGAAGCTTCCAACATTTTCTATGCTGTTCAGAAGAAGGATGCTGCACCAGAAGAAGCTACAAATTTCTTCTATGCCGTTCAGAAACGAGATGCCATACCAGAGGAAGCTTCCAACATTTTCTATGCTGTTCAGAAGAAAGATGCTGAGCCAGAAGAAGCTGCAACCAACTGGTTTTATGCTGTACAAAAGCGGGATGCTGTGCCAGAAGAGGCTTCCAACATTTTTTATGCTGTTCAGAAGAAGGATGCCGAGCCAGAAGAAGCGGCGACCAACTGGTTTTATGCTGTACAAAAGCGGGATGCTGTGCCAGAAGAGGCTTCCAACATTTTCTACGCTGTTCAGAAGAAGGATGCCGAGCCAGAAGAAGCGGCGACCAACTGGTTCTATGCTGTGCAATAGAATAATCTTGGCTCCGAGAAAAGAAGCCGGGGGTGTGTTTTTGCCATAGAAGGCGGGGCTTGGAGGATCGTCTTTGATGAATTTATGTCTAAATGAAGAATATAATGTAACTGAACAACCTTGATGCACCCTTGTCCATTCCTGAATTATCTTGTAACCCTGTCACTAGACCAATGATTTGTCGCCTTGCAGAAAATCTTCAATGGTGAGATATCGCTTTCGTATATCGTATATAGTTACTTATCGTAAAACTTGAGTATACCCGAGGAGCCGTTAATACCTATAGTTAGACCCACATTATATCCGCAAATGCCACGAGTTGAGGTGTCATGCGGGGCTCGCTTCTGTCTTAACTAAAAGGGGAAGGAGGCATCAGCCTTGGCGATCCTTCAACCCACAATATGCATGCACGATCCAAAGCCACTGAAAGCTTGTGCGTGTAAATCAACGTATCTTGCTTCATTCGGAACCTATTGGTACAGAATATGAGTATGTCGATCTTTCGTGTTCTTATCAAGAGCGACGTTCTGGAAGTACTTGAAGATCAGATCATTTTAGTGCTTACGATGGGTCGGTCGGAGACCTGGTTGCTAACTACGGGCTTATCATGCTAGAATTGGAAGGTAGATAGTGATATTTCTTGGAATCGTTGAGGGGCAAGACGGGTGGGGGTTGGTGAGGGACTTTCGGTATTCGGTTCTTCAAATGGCTGTTTGCGAAATCTTCAACAACTTCCCAGTTTAACAAGACAGAGAAGTAGTACTACCTACATTCAAACTCACGCTTCAATTTTTGAGTTTAATCAAGGGAAATCATGGGACATTCGGATGAGTCAAGTGTACCATTTCTTACTGATTTGGAAAATGAATACACGGCGACTGAGAAATCTCATAGATCAACTTTAGACAACCCTAGAGCCACGAAATGCTCAAAAACGCAGACTTGTTTCTGGATTTCATGTATAGTTGTCGTTACACTGCTCACAAATACTGCAACATATCTCACCACACATCGAGTCCCCAGAAATCTGGACCAAGTATGTGCTAAGCATACAAGTCAAACTTGGAGTTAGTTACCAAAACTTTATCTTTGGAAAAAAAAGACGAATGAACTGACTCTAACAGGTCCCATCCTCGATAACATTGACATTGAATACGAAACTGTTAGATTCAATGGCTCACTGTTCACCAACACTATATACAGAGAAGAACCTAGCCCAGAAGTTGATGAAGCTTGGTACAATCTTGGAACAAAATGTATGTTGACAGTCTCATCCTCCAAACAAGACAAATTCTGATGCTGACACACATGAATAGATAAGGCAATAATTATCCCACCAGAAGATGCTCCCAAAGCCGGAATATCACTTGATCATTTCCGAGTAGATGAGAAAGATGGAGGTCCTGGCTATCCTGCTATAGTTGAGGTGATGCATCAATTACATTGTCTGGTAAGACTTCCAATTCTAGATAGCACTTGCTTGCAAAGCTGGAGATCATAAACGGACACGGAAGCTGACAATACGTAGAATCTTCTCCGACAAGGGCTCTATTACAACTCTGAGTACTACCACAATCTCGGAGAAGGCCCATTCAAGAATGAAGAATATATCTTGAAAGCACATATAAGTATGCATATTAGCACTATTGCCTGGAATCAATTACTAACAACCACAATAGACCACTGTCTAGACACCGTCCGCCAAAGTTTAATGTGTTCAGCCGATACAGGAGCACATCCTTTCTTGTGGGCAAAGTCTGGAGATCGTGTTCACTTATATCCGGACTTCAACCGTGATCACAAATGCAAGAATTTTGATGATATAAGGCAGTTTGCTGAGAAACATCAGGCACCGTGGCGTGAAGATGGTCAGTTGAATGTGCAGCCAAAAGACGGAGAAGTTATTTTACCAGCAATTCCATGATTTGGGAATTAATGCCCTGGAGAATATAAACTCATTTAATTTCACATACATTAAAGCATTCCATCATTTTCATCGTTCTTTCCCTCGTAGCTGATATCTCATGAAAATCATTTGTCGTGTCCTTTCCCCCCTTCCCCAAATCCTAACCCGCTTGAAGTTGTTATGACTGCACCCATTCCGATATCCAAACCAGCTTAGAACCTTTAACTCCAACTCCAAAGATGTTGGCGTCATTCTCCTCAATTTTAAGAGTTTCCTTCTCTTTCGCCGCTTGACCACTCCTCCCTAGCATAATCTCTGTACCATTACGCCTTTTCCAGATCCTTGACTTCAAACCAGGCTCCTAAAATAGCCATCCCCATAAAAAACGGAAAGATGATCATCTGCGGAGCCGAATCCCCAAATTCTGGGTCCATCGCCTTACTTCCCGGATATAATATCGCAGACAACCCCGCGATCCAATACAAACTCCCCGCAATCGCAGCTGTGATCATACTATCCCGAGTCATCTTTCGCACCCACACTGACTCTGATGATTCTGGCGTCTGTTTCTTCTCTACCTTCGATTTGGACTTCGGAGTTGGGATACGTGGGAAGCGCCAGGTATAGTATAAGGTAACGAGACCAAGTAGTGCGCCCAAAGACATGGTTTGTCCATTGTGGAATTTGGCATGAGGGGGCCAGCGGGGATTGTAAATGTGGGTGTGGTTCCAATCTGCGATGAAGGGTGTAACGCCTTGGCCGAAAGCAGAGATGGTGAGGAGGACACGACCGCGCATCTTGGAGTATTTAGAGCTGCTGATTTGATGATGTTTAGTACGTAAATGAGAGTTTGTTTGATGGATTGGAGGAAGTGATTGATAGTTGATGGTTGTATTAATCTTTACGATCAACTCAACGTGTCTGGATGACGTGAAGAATGAGAGATGAAGTAATATTTAAGTTCCACTAGGCTTAAGGTTTGGTCTAGAAGATCGACAGCTCCCGGACCAGCAAACGCAGTCCCGCAGTGCAAGAGCTTGAGGTTTCAGCTCAGCTCGCTGTTCGGAGGAGAAAAAACAGACCGAATTCGACCACCTCACACAAACAATCAAGATACTTTAACGAATCAATTACGAACAAAGGAACTCGATTCAAAAGTGTGAAGTACAATATCAGGTTTTAATCATTCATATCATTACCTAGGTATAATCATATCTTTGAAAAGAAGTTGAACAGAAATAATTGGATTATAAAAGTGTTTGGTGAAGCTGTTTTGGTACCAAGGTAGCTCGAGCGTGGTCGTGTAACCTTAACAGCGGTGAGACATGGCATAATTCTCCAGCCTCAAGTTGCGGGGTGGGATTGTCTATCAGATATGGTGTTGTTCATCGTCACTATATTAGGAGCTGTCTCAAGGAAGCGCGTTCTGCAAGCTCAATGTCAAATGGTCTAGGTATACTTGTAGATTTCGATGTGATGGCAGTGAATAAGTCACGTGTCAGTACGCAAACACCATGCTAGGATATTTTATTCCAAAACTTGAGGAGATTACCCTAAATACACTCTTGTGCAAAAAACTCCAGCTCACAACATGTCTCCTGCACCTCTGGAGCCTCTGCTCGCAGCGGGAGCACCTCCAATGAGAACGAAGAAAGGATGGTGTACATGCGGATGTTGCTCCAAAGTTTTCCTAACAATGATCCTCACAATCGTTGTATCTCTGTATCTAGCTCTTCCTTCCTTGCCTCCAACTCCCCCAGGCCATGTTGCAGTTATCTCGCCTTTTGAGATCCATACGGTTACGGATTTTCTCAGCGCTGCCAAGTCTGGTATCATGCCCGGAAACCGAAAAACCGTACTACCTCTCATGCCTGAGGAGGTAGTGAAATATTTGTCGACCAGTTACGTTGAATGGGCGCCAGAACCTTATAAAACCCAACTTGGCTCGGAGAGGGTGTCTGCAACTCTCTCCACTGCACCGCCTTTGGCTAGAATCATGATGGCTGCATCTGGGATGAGCGATATTTTGCGTGCTGCACTAGATTCACTGAGCATTGAACGGAATTTGGACATGATGAAGAAAAGAGTAGTCACCTCCATTTTAATATAGTTTTTCTACCTGAACATTTTGAACAATCACAGTGGACTAATTTTCTCTAGATTTGGCATGGTATGTCACCAATTCCTCCTGCTCGGTGGGAGTCCATGGGCCTCTCTAAACCAGAGAATATCGATGTGGCTCTCTCTCAAATACAGCTCATAGTAGACGTATTTGAATATCTTCATACTCCTCGTGTGCAAGGTCGACTACGAGATATATATAACCATATATGGTTCGAGTTTGACATTCTTCAAGATGTATTAGACGCACTGGAAGTTTCAAATGGGAGACCTAAACCAGTTTACGATTTGCCGGCTCTGTGGCAAGAATACATCCAATCATATCTCTTCGAAAACATGGCTTTCCAATCCCGCAGCTTTATATTCACAAACTTACTCCCTCATTACAACGCGACCCGTTCCAATTTTTTCGATCAATCGAGATTTATTGTTGGCGAAGCTGAGACTCCCCTCATTTCTCAACATCACTATCGTGTTCTAAACAGTATACTCGATCTCTATATCGAAACCGAGTTCCATGTTGTACCGCATACTGTCGGGTTCGTATATCGACATGAACCAGGCAATGTGACTGGGTTACTGAGTGAAGATGAAAACTCGTGGAAAAGAAATAACGCAATATATGAGAGTATCCAAAATGCTAGAAGAGATGACTTTCTGATAGACTATCAACGAAAAATAAAAGAGACCGCTGAGATGAGATCCACAAATGATAATCATTCTTCATTTGGACAAAAGCAGAAAGCTCTACAACCCGTATGGGACATTTTAGTTAAAGCAGACGCGCACCAAACAGCACAGCCACAAATATTGAACCCTTCGAAAGTAGAAGAGGAAGATTGGGTAAGAGAATTGGGTAGCTTTGATAAATTTGGATATGTCATCTACAAAATGAGTAAGGGTCAAAACGAGAAACAATGGAAAAACTTTCTTGCTAGACTGGAAGTAGGGTTAGATAGTGCATGGGAAGGTATGATGGGAGTTGATAATGTGAGGCAAAAAGTGACATTACATTGGATAGAGGGTCTCGATGAAAGTATATTCGAGGACGACTTTGCAGATGCTAGAGAGTATGATGGCCTTCCCTTACACTTGCGACTGAAGCTGACAAACTTGCAGACACTTCCAAAACATGGTAGCTTCAAAAAGTATTCCGGCTAATTTATCCACGAAAACTTTCCTCGTTGTCGACTCTGCGTCTTTCTTATCATTTAGTTCTACACCAGGGAGCAGCAACCGTGGCTTTCTCAATGTTGTCTCGGCAGACTTTGATCCTGCTTCCAATCTGATAGAAGGATATAATGGTGCTTTCAAGATCATAGATCAATTGGTGTGGACAGAATTGTATCCTATGGTTGAGCACTTGAATTGTGCTAGCTTAGACGCATTTTGGGCACTGGCTAGAAACAATCCCTCGGAACTGTACATTGGGGCAACAACAGAGATTCAAAGAAGAGCCTGGAATTCTTTGGATAATTAAACCTATAAATAATATCAGTAGCTAAGTTCCGGAGGAATGAGATTTCAGACGAAATGAAGAACATCCATCAATGAACATATCAAAACAGGTTTGGTGTGGAGCTACTCCGAGTTTGATACACCCTCAAAGGAGTCAAATAACAATACTCAACGGTATCTGCCTTATACATGCTACTAATTACTCCCAGCCCTACACTCCTGGGACAAAACTTCTACTTGCACACATCTACGAAGTAGACACATAAACCGACAGAACCGCAGCATAAGCCGCCGCCGTACCCATAACAGCCTGATTCGACGCAGGCGCCGCCAAAGAAACTACAATGGCAAAAACAATAATACACAGTGAAATCGTCAACAACCTCGTATGCAACCTCTCCTGATACGACAAAATAACCAAAGGGAAAACCAGCGACGCACCCGCCACACACGCAAACAGAAACCGCGCCATGATATCAGCAATCGTAATCGTATTCTGATATCTTTGGGAGACGCCAGAAGTCATGGGACTTCTCTCCAAACTCTCAAGATTAGGAAAATTTACACGCTTCGCGTACCAGAATTTGCGCAGACATCGGTGCAGCGCTCTGCGTATGGGATCCGAATCCGCAGGCGCGAGATCCACACGCATGAGTCGCGTCTTGTACATTTCTTTTATAGTGATATCGTCTCGGATGGCGGAGAGCCTACCGCAGTCTGAAAGCGCGATCGTTTGCAAGCGCGATATATTGTTGAAGTTGAGGATCGCTTCATCTACAATGTACATGCAAGATTGCCATATTAGGAAAAATTGTGCCAGAAATTACTACGATTATACCATGTGACACCATAGCATAGCACAGAATAGCGCGCGCCAATTCGAATTCCACTCACCATATTCCCTCAACAAGCGTCTCAATTTCCTTACGTTCTCCTGCGTAATCGTCTCCTCAATAGGCGCGACATCCGCATCTCTCCTCGCCGACCGCAACCCCAAGAGATCTTTTCTCTGCGCATCAATCCCCATCTGCAGCCCCGCCTGATAAATCTCGCGATCGACTTTCGCAATCTCGTCTTCCAGAAATCGTAGGTTGATGAGATGGCTCGTCCGGAAGCGTCGGAAACTGAAGAGACTCAGTTCGTTGTCGTCGGTTGAGGTGCTCCAATGGGTGCGAAATTCGCGCACGAGCTTGTGCTCTCGACTGTGGGTGGGCGTCGGAATTTCACTTGTAGATGTAGATGCTGTGGTTTGGGGGTCCATTGTGAGGGGTGATATGTCGTGTTTAGGTATAATCAATACTCAATACTCGATATAAAAATACAGATCTAGAGTTACTGTCCACTTAACTATATAAGTTCTGCCTATATAGATACCTAAAGATGTAACATATAATCACAATAACACAGCTGCTTATATCTCAATTTATCGAACAATATGCACCAATCATCCATCTCTAGCTTAACCGCCCGCCTGTCAGCTACGGAAAACTACCGAGACAGCGAATCCACAGGTTGTGCGTACATATCGCTATTGAGACTGCTCAGCCCCGGGAGCGTCAGCTTTGTTAACCCAAATCTTACTCAATGGTAGACAGAATGATACCGCATCATCATGTTTGTGTCCGAAACTAAAGAAACGTTGCTGACAATATTAATAATATCACCAATATCGCTTCCCCTAACAAAATTCAATCAAATGAATAACCTATTAATCGCACAAGGGCCGCGTTGCGTAATCGCAATTGGACTTCGTAGTATCGGTAATTTAATACTTGATGAAGATTACCTATCTACCTAAATATATACAACTCCTATTAGTATACTGATATATATCTGATTATTAAATAAAAACTATATACTATAAACTCAAAGGCCTGAATATACCCCGTCGTAATAAACATCAGCATCGTTTGAGCTATATAGATTAATCGCTAGGATTGTTATAATATATATGTATATAGATATGTACCTAGATATGTAATAATCTTGAATTTCAGAGATTAGAAAATATGAAATTGAAGAGACTGAAGTTGGGAAGAGACTTAAGTATACCTATAGATAAGAATTCTAAATACGAGAATAAATAGTATATTTTATTAGTAGAGAGTATTTAATACTATTTATTTATTTATTTCTCTCTTATTTCTCTTCTCCTTTTTGAGTAAGGAGAGAATTATCGAGAAATTGTAAAGTATAATATATTATTATTAGATCTGTATATTATTTATTTATTTATTCATTTTATTATATATTTTATGTTAAATAAAACCTCAAGTTTTTTTTCGTAATTGTTTATTAAGTACCTAGGTATATATATATATATATATACATTCTCGATCTTGTAAAAATATATATTCTTCGTTCTTTAGGATATTCGAAGTATCTACTTAAAATATTATACTAGTAAAGTATTTTCTTTCTTTTATTTATATTTATCTTTATATATCTCCCTTTTTTCACTTCTCATATATACTTTATTTCGGCTTTCGAAAATGAAATTAATATATAAGATTATTATTATTCATAAATTTATTATAATCTATAATCTCTTAGAATAAGGTTTCTGAGTGGGTTTAGAGAGATAGAGTAGAATAAGATGGGATATTGAAAGATATTAATGAATTTAAATATTTTTGAAAATTCGTAAATTAGGAGGGTGAGAAGTAGGAGGGTGAGAAACGGGAGGGAAAGAATTTGAGGAGGGATGGGGGCGAGGGATGTGTTGATTGTTTGGGAAATAGAGATGGATAGTGGATAGATTGGATATGTGGATGAGAGGGGTAAGGTTGAGATTGAGATATGAAATAGAAGGTAGGAGATGGGAGATGGGAGATAGGAAATGGGAGGTAGGAAATGGGAGATAGGAGTTTAGAGAACGGTGGTTTTGTGGATGGGGAGGGGATTGTGTGGGATGAGGTAAGGTTTGAGGTTTGAGATACACTTTGTATTTCCAAGGTTGCGAATTAATGATTAATAGATTGAGTGAGTATGGTTGGGGGGGGGGGGGAGGGTTTGAGAAGTCAAATGTAAATGAGATCTGGAATGATGATTCTTTCAATGGTGAATAAGAGGTGTGGTGTGATGGGAGAATGATGAATATTCAATTTGAAATCAGAGTTTGGGTATGTGTTACAGAACTGGGCATAATCGGTATGAAGTAAGTACTTGAAGTTTCAAAACTAAGAAAAGCATATAAAAGTAAAGAATTGCATGTAAAATCACGCGTGATATTTGATTAACTATGTAATGTCTAGCTACCTAGCCAAATATGTGTGTCTGCCCGAAACACAGAAGTGTAAAAATGGTATCATGTAGAAAAAAGAAATGTATTATGTACAAAGAAAAAGATGAAGAATTCAAAGAATCGTCTCGCATCTCCGCACAGCGGAAGAGCTATCCCCTTAAAATGCCATCGTGGCCTTGGCTTTAGTCCAGTAGGCCAATCGCGCAGGATCAGCGGGATCAACTCCAACGCACTTCATATATGCTTGCCATCCTTCTACGGTACCTGTTTTGAGAGCTGTTCGAGCATCAGCACAGAATGTCTTCAAAAACCATGGTGTGCTTCCCCATGTGTACTCGTCAACCAAAACCAAAGCTCGGATCTCGTTCAACTTGTCGTCCGACAAGCCATCGATGGTGGTAGCTGTGGTGATCTTTGCGAGAGGATCTTTGAGGGCGGGAATAGATTGCGCGTATTGGAGATTGTATTTCGCCATTTGCATGTTTTTTGTTCCTTGGCCTGGACGACCGGGGCTGTGGTTGATGTTGTATTGGAAATTCACGCTTTCAAACGACATAAGTGCGATCATGGCGCCCATTTCTGCAGCAGTGAATTCTTTGTTTCCGAAAGCTATAGCAATACCCTTTGCTGCTTGAGTGAGAGTTGCGCACTCAGCTGGGAAAGGTGCGGTACTGCAGTCGGTTAAGGCGCCGGAGATTGCACCAACTATGGTTTCGGCCTGAGTGGCACGTCCAAGGATGAGGTTATTCGAAGCAATAGGCGACGCAATGGCGAGGGCCGAGAAAAGAGTGATTTGGATTGTCTTGAACAACATAATGATTGATTTATCGAGGTAATCTGTTTGAGATATGGGATTTGAGTTGGAGTTGGAGTATGGTTTCAAGAAGAGAGATAGATTAAGGTTGCGAGGATGCGATGGTTTATGTAGGTCCAGTAAGAAGGGTTGTTCTCGAATTTATTAACAATTGGCTTCAATAATAAGATTGTCTGTAGAATCTTTGTGATTGAACAAAGGAAGAAAGAAACTTTGAGAGAGTGATTGTTGATCCTCTTTGTTATTCCAAAAGAGAGAATGAAATGACTGCAGAAAGAGAGCCTTGAGTAATAGAAAAGAAAGAAACACTTATCTTCAGTCACAAAAAGGTAAGATTCACAAAGAATTCTTTGAATGACTCCATGGTAATAAAGAAACGTATGATTCCCTCAATCCCATACTTCGGATGAAGAAACAAACACGGTCATACTTGACTGATATTCTGTTTGCAAAGGCAAATTACAGAGACATTTAAGTGGATGAGGCTCAAGGAGATCCCAAGTATGTTCAGGTGGCGGAGATGACGACAGCCAATACTTTGAATATCAATGCAAGAGTCTGATATCTGAATGTTTCATGTTTCAAGAAGAGCGGAATAGTGCAGAACTCCTTGGTCAATGCTGTGTAGCCACGTGATCACACTTTCTGACCTTGGAGGTCGTAACGTGAGAAGCTCTCTTCTCGAAATGGGAAGTCGAGTTGAGAAAGTGTAGTTCGTTGAAAATTGAACAATTGAACAATCGAAACAGCAAATCCACAATTAGTTCAATATCCTTGCCCCCCCTGAAAACCCGAATTGTCGTTACACCAAGATGAGAAGATGACAAAATCTCCGTACTATGTCAATGCTATGAAGATCATTTACAAGCGGACTTTTAATCCCGCTGCTCATGAGCTTGCAAACGGTCCAAGCAATTCAATTCCGAATTACTGGATCGCATGGATTGTCATCGACACAGCATATTCAAACTGTCCGTTTTTTTGAGACACAAGTACATGCAGTACAGATGAATGAGAGCAAAAGGGTTCACACTTGATAAATTCATTGTATGAAGACCACCAGACGGGAAAGGAAAGCCTTACGAGGAACTTACAGCGAGTGTGGAAGAACGGATCGTAACGATGCACTGTGTTGTCGAAGATTTGATTAGGCGATTGGCCCGTCCTACGAGATGACATGCACTGTGGTTCAATTAATTAACACAGCCTCTTCTCGACCAACAAAAGTTTTCGGTAGTAGATGGCACGAAACATGAATTTGTTGCTTCAAAACTGGTAAGGTCGTGTGGGTGGTCTAACCAATATACGGAATTTTGAGGAACTATGGTGAGATTCGCGTAACCAAGAAAAGGAACCACCGTACAACTTTGAGTCTTTACCTCTTAGGGCTGGAGAACGTATATTGAGATACTCGTACTTGGAGGTACTTTTGCTCGACGCACAAGGGCACATGTTATGTATGGGCTTCACAAGGGCTTCACAAGGGCTTCACAAGGGCATGGAAGGGCATGAAAAGGGCTTCAGGGCAGAGGGGAAAATGTTGATGGCAGAGCTATGCCGTACAGCCCATTATTATGACGAAGATATAATTCTGCAGCCCTGCGGCATGGAAAGCGTCTCGAGTGTAAGACCAAATTTTCGTCCCAATTATATGTTCCAATGCCATCGCATTTTGTGGACCAGCATTGACTCATCCTTGCAAAGGGGCCCTCCCGATTTGATGAAGATCACGCTTTAAACTTTAAAGTTGCGGAGACGTGGTCAAATGGGAGTCATCGACCGCCGCCGTCTCGATCGCTTGGGGAATTGAGCTCGGGTTGAGGAAGAGTGCGAAATGCATGATCCGCACATCAGAATTTGGACACCTGCTCGAGACCTGATAAACTTTGGATGATTCCGATGTCAAGGTTGAAGCTTACCTCGCTTACCAAGCACTGTGCACACTACGGAACTCAATTCATAAGATACGTACTAGGTAGGATCTGCTGTTGACGTGTGTCGACGCAGACATGAAGGTTCGCATATCCAAATAGGAAGCTGTTAATCAATCTTACGATCTTGACGGCGTACAATTATTGATACCTAGAGAGGATGACGATGGATATCTTTGCAAACGTATTTATACTCGTCAGTCGCTAAGATTCGCTGACGACGAAGAGACCATGTGAAATTCAGGAGCTCGGCCAAAAGGTGTTTTTGGCAGCATCACATTCCAAGCAGCATTGAAAATTGATTATGCGGGGGATTGCCAGATATGATGATTCTGATAACCTTACATGACGGAAGGAGAAAAATAAGAAAGATTAGATACGGAAGTACATGGGATCTACCGGTCGTCGAAACTGCCCACCGAAGTTCAACGACATTTGTTCTTTTATTGGCTCTCGATAGGTAGATAGGTCTATTTGACTCTTTGAAGCAGCGAGCGTGGCTTAGATTTGCGGTTTTTTCCAGACTTTCCAGTTTCTCCCGTGCAAAATTGAGGCTCTTTGACTACTCGGTGAGTTTAAAGTGGACTCGGGGTGATAATTCGCCCGTCTTACTCCGTTTGCTGTACGGTACCCAAACAATCCTCCGTGCCTGTACCTGTCTGTCTCGTGCAGCTGACTAACATGAAAGGGGAAACGATTCATTCTTGCACACACCCCCAGTCAGTCCCTGGTGACGGAAAGGGAAAGGACAAGCTTTGAGCCTTGCACCTTATTTTTGAAGACTGGACTGGACGCTCTTTTAGCTTCGATCAGGTGGATTTCCCGTTTCTTCCGTGGGAACGGGGCTCGGGGTTTACTCATCAATGCTGTACGGTACAGTATTAATACATATCCCCTTCTTATCTTCGCTTTCGCTTGCAATGATCGACAATCGTTTCAATGAATTGACATCAATTTCATACGATAATTTGGTTCGAGTGGAGTCCCCTTGATACCAAGTTGAGAAAGTTACATTGATCACACTACGAATATGTTTAGAAAAGTTGGATAAAGAAGTGATTAGATGATTTTTGGCGGGAATATCTAGTACATCTCATCAAAAAGTACGATTGAAAAATTAGCAAAGAAACAACATCATACGAAGTAGATTCACAATCAAAGGATCTTTTACGCTTAAATGTCCAAGGCTTAAGTGATGGAAATAGCATCGCCTTCCCACCAAACAGTTTAAGCGCGAGACTTCAACAAGGGTGGTTGGGAAGAGACAATCTGGCGGGGCCCCCCTTGTGAGTGATCATAATGGCGTTCCGTTCCCACGTTTATTTGGATTCTTACTGTGTTTTATTTTATAAATCCACCCGGCTGGTTACAACTGCACTGGGGATTCTGCCACTTTTGGTTACAGATTGACTGACGACCTGGGTATGAATTGCTGGGCATACACTCAATGGGGATGAGAATGAGAAGATGTGTCTTTAGAGAACTTTCCCACTCAGGGGAAATTACCGATGGTGATGTGTGGCACATGGATTTTGACTCGATTGGATCCTTATGTGCTTGCTGCTGGATTGATGATGTGTATTTTTAGCTGTGCGGTTGAATAGGTACTGCAGAGTTGTTGGTTTATTAACTATCTCTCTATGTAGGTATTCCGTGCATGGTGGAAATGTATGTATGTAGATAACCTCACACAAAGGCAGCAGGGCTATTTATTGGCCGCCCAAATCACCACCCGACAGAAGCACCAGAGCATAGTCCATGTTCACTTCAGGGTCTGCATTGCGGGGAAGCAATGGACGGCGCCCATGTGTTTGTCGAATGGGAGAGAGAGGTGCGAGCATC
This sequence comes from Botrytis deweyae, assembly GCF_014898535.1. Lineage (NCBI taxonomy): Eukaryota > Fungi > Ascomycota > Leotiomycetes > Helotiales > Sclerotiniaceae > Botrytis > Botrytis deweyae. The sequence continues at coordinate 717,920 of NW_024066224.1, read as the reverse complement.
AAGGGGGTGAGATTTCGACTTGGGAATCATGGGGAATCTGGATCGCGACTACAGATTCGGGAAGGGTCTTGAGAGTTGGGTTAGGGTTGGGGTTAAGAATGTTTCATGATTGATTGGGTTTAGCGATGGAATAGATGGCGAGGGTAGCAATTGAGATGTTAACTATAGTGAGGTATTTATTAAACAAATTGACAGCTTAACAATATGTATGTGTATGTGTATGTGTATGATATACAAGCGCGATAGGAAGGGACGGGAAATGATATCTCCCAGAAGCCATTTCTCATTGCTGTTTTGAAATTCAATCGGTAATTAAGCTTTCCTAGATTAGTAGATAGACGCCGTCGTGGAGATGTTTGAGATTGCATGGAGGAAAAATGGGATGTGATGAGGTTTCCAAGTGTTGGAACTGGGATTTCATCTCGGTTTCGGTATCGTACGAGGGGGGCCGAAGAGGAAAATTGCTGGGAAGAATGAGGAAATGGATGGGTGTTGGATGTTATGTTGTGGTGTGTTGTGGTGTTTGAGTTTTGGAAACCTTGGAGGAGACCTTGATATGTATGATAGATAGTGTGTTGAACATTGTTGAGCATCAAGTACCTAGGTAGTGATAGTAATATATCTAATTCTATACAACACCTACCTAGTAATTACATAATAAATGTCTATTCTTTCTACGAGTATATGTGTAAGAGGTTCATCCTTCAATTGACGCATATAAAAATAGCACAGCAGAGGGAAAGAGGGAAAGAGTGAAGGATGAAATGAAAAATGATATCAATTCTTACCATTGCCACGCCTCCAAATCAATTACCCTCACTCCCTCACTCCATCACTCATACACAGTGACCCCTTCCCTGGTTGAAATGGGATTACCAAGCTAACTTCATTTTGGCTCATCCTGGTTGATTCCTCATTGAGCGACAACTAACTACACAAGTGACAAGCCCATTCTCACTGTTGCCTAGAAATCCATGGCCGCTTTAATGAATCGACGGACGAGGCGGATCTCTGGGCTAATCAACCTCCAAATCTAAATTTCGTATCATCTTTCACCTCACTCTCACTCACTCACTCAACTCACACTCAACTCTCACTCTTTTTCTTTCCTCTCTCTCTCTCTCTCTCTCTCTTCCATCTCTCTCAATACCACCCACCTAGTACCTACTAGGTACACGCCAAGTTTCATCGACCTCTTACAAACCAGTTCCCGTTATTTAATTCCTCACCGGCCACGAATCTTACTAACGCGTTCAACCTCGACTTATTAACATTAACCCAAACAATACACACGACCGGTGTCATTGTGGTTGTGCTTGTTTGATTCACGATTCCCTTCATCTCTCCATCCCATAATTATCAAATTGATAAAATCTTATACCTCATTCGTCAAATCCAATTCAACCCTTCTAGGCAACAACCTCACCTCCACACCTTAAACCTTAATCTTGACCCTCTTCTATCCCGACCTTTCGCGCTTCTCTCTTCCCTCCATCTTAGCACTGCCATCAAGAGATCTTTCATGAACCAGAGCTTCGACCGATCAAGGGAAAACAAACATCGCCATACTAAATAGAAGTCGGAGTAGTCGACACGAACCTCATTGTCGTCTTTTCTGAGTTTGATTTGCTAGGTTGTTTTGAACCAACGTCGAGAAAGGCTCTCAGCCTCGAAAAGTGATATTTGTGCCGCCAAACTACACATCCATCTACTTATCTGTACGCTTTGATTCATTCTTTCCCCGTACTTTGATCTCCTACCTACCTCCTCCATCCACTTTCTCACTGCAAGAGCTTGATTGAGCAATTATTGGTCCGAAAGTCAATTCATATGGATTGGTTAATCTGAGCCATACATCCATCTTCTTTCCCACACCGAAGCTACCTACTTTCACCTCTTACATACACTTTATCTCCGTTTATACCACACCCACACCCCGACACGCATCGATTCATTCTCATTTGTGACTCACATTTCTTGCATGGAATAAAAGATTCCCAGGGCTAATCAATCTCACCCTAGTCCTCGAACAATTCGCAAGTTCACAAGACCTGACCACTCAGGATGTCGTTCACACATCCCCGAAGAACTTCAAAGACCACATCTACTGCTGTGACTCTTCTTGCGAATACGTCAAGCCGGCCAACCGTTAATACAACTATGGCTTCCCTTCGCAAAGGTGCCACTTTCCACTCACCTTCTTCTCCTTCAAACGAAGTCGACGGTGCATTCAATCTCTCAGCTCTCGAACGTTCATTGTCCAATCTTGAAGATTTCGCCGTCGAATCACACAAGCGTCGTGCTGCCGATGTCATAGAATCATTTGAGCTTACTGCTGCCGGCAATCATTCATCTTCTACTTCACGTCGTCGCTTCCGTGACGAGTCTGATCCTGTTCCTCGTGGTGTCGTCAACGTTGAGAACCCCTCGACCAAATCATACAATACCGAATTGATGGACGGAGTTATGCCATCAGAACAATCTTCTGTGAGACGATCAACACGTCCCCGTCGCACCACACCCAGATATGCGGACAGCGGTCTTGGATCATCCATCGGATCATCATCATCAGACAAGAAAGTAACCACCGATGACAATGTCTCCAAATCTACCAAGCCATCCACTATCACTAGATCGGCTGCTGCTCCATCTACAACCATCAAAAGCCTTCCTAGACTTAGTGCTCGCACTACCGCTCGCATTCAAGAGCATATCTTGAAGCCACTCCTAGCAAAGGAGTCTTTCAAAGACTTGCATCCCCTCCTCCAAGACTGTCCCAGACGAATTCATCAGAAGGAAATCGTATCTCTCCGCGACCTGGAGAAGACTTTAATTTTTACCGCACCTGTAAGTGAAATCCATATTGATGTTGGTTGGGAGTTTACTCACTGGTTCTTGCAATTGAAGAAGTACACAAAGAGCGCCTCCTTGTACCTCGACTTTTGTCTGGAATCGATTCACTGCATCCAAGCTACCGTCGAACTTGTTAATGAACGCGAACAAACGCGACCAAACGACCGCCCATATACTAACGGATACTTTGTCGATCTCGTCGAACAGATTAAGCAATACGCTGAACAGGTCCGAGAAGCTAAGGAGAAGGAAGAGAAAGGAGAAACGATTAGCGAGATGGATGCTCACCCGTATGTCCCCCAGGTTTCTTCGTACTCCAATGTGAAGTTTGAAAATTTGCTAATCAGTTGGCCATTTAGATCAGATGAGGTCAAGCTTCACGGTGGTCTGACCAGAAATGGTCGACCCGCTGAACTTGTCCGCATCAACAAGAAAACTGGCAAGGCCATTTCCATTGCCACCGGCCAACCGGTTGACATGGATGATGATGACAACAAGTCGATGAGATTCAAGCGCTCCTTGAGCGAAGAAGCTGAAGATGAAGAATCAGTGATGAGATCCATGGCACGTCGTAAGAAGGATGCTTCTGCTGCTGAGCTCGCCCCTAAATTTTGTCGCGAAAAGGGATGTGACAAGTCATTCAAGCGTCCATGTGACTTGACCAAACACGAGAAGACCCATTCCCGCCCCTGGAAATGTCCCGTTACTTCGTGCAAATATCATGAATATGGTTGGCCAACCGAGAAAGAGATGGACCGTCATCAAAATGACAAGCATTCAGCCGCTCCTCCACTATTCGAGTGTCACTTCAAGCCTTGCCCATACCGATCAAAACGTGAGTCGAATTGCAAGCAACACATGGAGAAAGCCCACGGCTGGGAGTATATTAGATCGAAGAACAACGGAAAGAACAGACCTGCTGCACCTGCTGTCATTCCCAATGGTCTTCCTACTCCCCAAAATACTATCATTCATACTCCAGGCAGCGATTCTAACCTTGAATCTCCACTCATTGCTGATGATGAGATGCTCTATGAGAATACTTCATTATACACCACCAACCATAGCATGGACTTCTTTGGCCCAGCATACCCTGCTGAAATGAACTTGTTCCAACCCCCACAATCATTGAACATGGAATATTCTCCCATCACGGATAACTCCTTCTCTCCTGATGGACAATCGCCATTTGATGCAAATTCTCCTTTCAACTCCACATCTGTTCTTGGTGCTCAAGATCAATTCCAAGAGACTATGCAAGCTTACCCACCAAACGATGAATGGGCAGCTTATGAGCAAACTGATCTTTACAGCGCCCCAGCCCAAATTCAGATTCCATCTAATCACCAAATCTACCAAGATATCATGGGTCAAAATGCCATGGCATTCGAGACATCGGGTGTCACATATCAAACTCAACATCAACAACACCAACCCCAACAACACCCACAATCAATGGCACACATTTCGCCTATCGGTGAAGGTAATACCATGCTTTACACACCAAAATCTATGCAAGATTTTGATGAGGGATTTGAAGACTTTGTTCCAAATAACACTCGCATGACCACCAATGGTGTTCAAGATTTCCAACTCTTTTCTGCACCTCAACAAAGACAAAATAGCAACCCTGCTCCACTCTTTGGTGAAATCATTCCTCAAGCACCACTTGGATTTCCTGGAATTCTTCCCGAGGATTTGATTGCATTCTATGCACAAACCGCTGCTAATTCTGCTGCTGGTACTGGCAACCACTTACCACAAAACCACTATCAAAACCATCAACAACCTCAACAACATCACCAACAATTGCATCAAAACATGAACATGACAATGGACTGGTCTTCTGATGATTATGGCTATAACAGTCATTAAATATCACGTATAAGCAGTGGACAGAATGACAGTCCCATTTCATAACCTTTTAAATTCCCGGCATTAGCATATTTGCATTTTTTTTATCGTTGGCGCTTTTTTAGCATTTTTCCAAATCAGTCTTACGAACGTTTTCAGACTTGCTGTTTTTCCTCAACAATTTTTTTTCCTTTCTTGATGAATTGATGAGTAGTAGTTAATGTGTGGGGGAATTCCAAGATGGAAAGGTCGGGTTTGATTGAATTGCTTGGTGGATGTGGAATATGATGGATGGATGGGGTTTCTTAGATCTCGACGGGTGGTCGACCGTTACACCGGGACGGGACTGACCGGGGATATTTTTATCATGATTTTTTTCTTTCTGGGAGAGATAGCAGATGGAAACCGATCTTGCGTTTTACAGTAGCTGATTTGGATGGTTGGTATGGATGGATCTTGAGTTTATTTTCATTTGATTTGGCTGGATGGGAGTTGAATTGAATCAAATTGGGGTTTCTACTTGGGGTTCTATCTGAATTGGATGGGTATTGAATTGATTGGGAGGAAATGGATATTGAATCCAGAGAATGGGAGGATGGTGGATGGTGCATAGTGAAGGGAAGGGGGAGATGAGAGACAAGTCGATGGATTGATAGCATGACAAATGGTATTGGAAGAGATTCTAGAGAGGAAAGATACGTAAGATACATGACCAGACAGAAATACTTTTGATAGAAATGAGATTATTATCATATTCATTTATATGACTGATTGACTTTGGATTGAGTGATTGCTCTGTGACTTGTATATGCGTATTGATGTTATTACTAGCTAGACGAGGGGAAATGTTTGCGAAATTTGTGTGTAGTATGCATATTGTATCTTCATTGAGACATGCACTCGATACACAAGTAATGACTCTCGAATAAAACTATTACTCGCATTTGAAATTGATAGTAGTAGTAATAGAGAGGTATTGCAGCATTCGAGTATTTTCTCATACTAGATGAAGAGTGGAATGGAAGTAGAGTAGGTAGTAGGTAGGTAGGTAGGTAGATAGGTAGGTAAATCGCATATGGGAAGTTATATTATTATTGATGGATGGATTGATTGATTGATTGATTGATTGATTGATTGATTGATTGATTGATTGATTGATTGATTGATTGATTGATTGATTGATTGATTGATTGATTGATTGATTGATTGATTGATTGATTGATTGATTGATTGATTGATTGATTGATTGATTGATTGATTGATTGATTGATTGATTGATTGATTGATTGATTGATTGATTGATTGATTGATTGATTGATTGATACTGTCTTGATTTTGGAGAAGGGGAGGGAGATGGGGAGGGGGATGGGGGATATCATTGGGATGGTATGGCAGTTCTTGTGGTTTTTTTTTTTTTTTTTTTTTTCAATTCGAAATGTTACTTTTCGAGTTCTTTTAGATACTAGGTAGGTAGTGGAGAGTGGTTACATGTATGTATGTAATTCCTATCTGTGATTTCGGTAATATATCTAAGATACTAGATAGATACTAGGTAAAACACCTAAGCAAACTAGGTGTTCGTAGAAGAAAAAACAGGCGGAATTTGATTACTAGGTAGGTACCTAGGTATTCAAAGGACTTTTTTAATAGATTATAAATATAAATTGTGTTACTTTTAGATTAAATATCAAAAATCAAAATCAGAAAAGATTAAATAAAAATTTTAAGTTCTTTTTATATTGATTATGAGAATTTTATTTTTATTTTTTGATATTTTTGATATTATATTAAAAAAAGATGAGAATTGTTGAATTCTTTTGAAAGTTACCTACCTACCGTATAGGAAATGGGGGGCATATATAATAGTTACAATACCCTCTACAATATAGAATCTAGTCTACAATGGATGCAAGTTTTAAATTGGATGTATAATAAATATAAAGTCGATTTAGCTTAGATTGATTCAACTAGTATAAAAGAATTCAGATTAAATAAAAATGCTGAAATAAATAAAAGTGGTTGAAGAATATAACAGTTTACAGGGATTAATCTGATGTGCCTTGGATTTAAGGCTTTATATAGTCACATCTAAACCTCTCACATGCCTCTTCCTCCTCTTAACTAATTGCTGTGTAATATTGATAGGATAATATATAAAAGTTATATTAAACTAATTGACATTTACTCGCTATTATTATAGAGCTTCAAAATCAATACAATTCGGATTTTTGAATTCAGAATAATTCGAATTAGTCAAAGTTTATTCTAATAGTATTATATGAGGTATAAGGGGGGTGTAATAATTAGTATATAGTTGATAATTGATTGAACTTTTTGTATTCTATTATTCTGAATAGCCTTAAGTTCAGATATTAGTTAGTATTTAGAATTTCAAAAATTGTATCTATTCTATATTTGTAGAATTTATTGTATTTATAGGTTTTTTATATCTGTTGTAGTATTTAATTTATTGATTAATAGCTTTTTTTTTGAATCAGATAAGAGCATTTAATTGGCTATATACCGGTTCTACATCCATTACACTACGGACATAAAAACCCCCCATTTCCTTCTAGATAGTTAAACCCCTCCCGTCTGTTATTTCGCTGATGTACGATAGAGGCATTGCAATGTTGTGAGCGCAGGGAAACCTCGTACCGAGAAATTTGTTTTCCATACCTAGGCTAACACACATCATACAATACCTATACATATTAGAAACATCTAGGTAAGTTACCATTTCAACTGCGCAACCCACTTTATCACGAGAAAATGAATGAGTTCCCGCGATGGAATATTCTGAAATTGTCATAGATGGCGGAATATGGTCTAGACCCAGTTCCCTCGTGGCTAAGTGGCCATCCATACGGCGCGCATCGAGTGAGTGCCTTTCGCGGATCGTGAGGAATGCTACCGGTCATGAAGATAGTTAATGTGGTTTTTTGGAGAAGAGGATTATCTATTCTATGATACGATAGTGCTTCTATTCAGTAATTCTTCAATTGAAACCCTGTCATTCATGAGTATGAATAAATATGTTTTCCGTTTTCGGGAGTTTCGTTGATTTGTGTATTAAACAAACTTTACCGCGCGCCAATGCTCGAGCCGCAAGAGCCGACCTCGATTTGACCTCATCGTGACCTTGATATTGAGGCGATGCGGTCAAATTTCTTGTTGGGATGTAATTTTAAATTTTGCATATGTCTCCGCTTGGGGAAATCATGGGAGTGAGTATCCCGTTCTGTGTAATGTTTTTCGTGTTGTGTTTCCTCGTCGTTGGGTAGGTATGCACTGTGAGGTTAGATTTCTGGTTATTTTTCTTTTTCTTCTAGTATTTTATATGTGATTTCTCTGTATATTTACTACATATATATTGTTCTACGAATCTTCAATATGGATAGATCCAGAGGGCAGGGAAGGGCATTGCCCGCTGAAGACAAAAGTATGAGTGTCTTGAGATTTCAATTTGTCATTTAACATATCTAATAAATTCATAGGGAAGGTTTCAGGTCCAGCTGGGACCCGGAATGATAGATCGCTGCCTATGGGTGTTGGTAATGCAAGACGTGATCGTCATGGTATGATTCCTCGATTTGAAAGCAAAAACAATCATGCTAAATTATTGAACATAGGACGGATGGCAGATCAGCAAACGAGACATACAGACAGAAGGAACGGAGGGGACAGATATCGAACTCACAGCAAGCAATTCTTCACAAAAGGTCGGGCATTCAGCACAGCGTTTGAAGATGAAGATGGAATATCGAGTCAGCATTTTCTGGTCATAAGGGAAGCCCAGGAAGGTCCGGACGATATTGGAACTCATTGTACATGCCTCTTAGTGACGCCTTTGAGAAAAGACTTGGACTTGTCAGAGTGTGGGATTCTTCATGCCAGCTCAACCCAACCTCCATCGATAAGGGGAGTGAAATTTAAACCCCTCCAGGTCGACGTTGCAAAGGACACTCGATTCGATGCGCCCATGTTGGTTAATTATATACAAATGCTCAATGTGGACACTAATTCAGAGGTTAAAGATATTGGGAAACTACGTCCAGAATCTATAGAAGACTTCATGGATAATTTCAAAGATTCCTTGTTTGATTCGCCACAAGACAGAGATGGAAGAAGTAACAAGCACGGGAGAAGGAAAGGTAGAGGCGAGGATGAGAGCTCACGCAAACCACCGCATGGACATAGAGAGCCTAGCAAACCACACTCCAAGGCGCCAACAGCATCCAACGCACGCTCTGCACCCCCAACTGCATCTGGTTCTAGCTCTGTACCAAATGGCTCGGAAGCTACAAGTAAAAGACCCAAACTACGTAACCTTGATGTTCCTGAAAATACAAGACGGCAAAAGCCAAAGGGGTCGTCTCATGATTCAGATGGATTAGAGGATGATCCAAATTCCCCAACCAGAGCAAGAGAAGCAGAAAACAGACGGTTGCAAGATGCTAGGAATAATCCACGAAGAGGTGGTCCTCTACCAGTGGACCAACTTCGTGGTACCAAAGATCGCCACGAGAGAGACAACCCTGCAAGACGAAGAGAAGAAGGGGAAATACCATTGGGATCTTCACGTGCAGATATAGAACGAGATAGGGGAGATGATCGGACAGGCAGACCAGGGATAAGTTTGTTGCCACATTCACCTACCAAGCGAAATATGAATCATCGCAAGGATGGCGACGATATCTCAAAAGCTTCTACTACCGGTGTCCCCGTTCCGATTCCGATAGGTGATTCTTCGGATAGAGGTAAGCAACGGGATAGGAATAATACAGGAGTCCCGCGGGAGATCGCATCACGCAAAGAAGACGCTCTTAGAAGAAACGATAACCTACGAAAAGGCGATGATCGAGCTGGAAACTCTCGATCTCGGCCTCAATCTCCTGATAGAGCACTTAACGATAGAGGACAAGATTACGGTCCAGATTGGGAAGAAAATGACCCCATTGATGGAAGACGCGGCCAGAAAGGAAGAGGTGCGCCACAGGATGCAAGAAATCTTCCACCTCCAACAGGTCGAAGAGACGATCCAACCGATGGAACTTCTAGACGTGGCATCCCTCCTGATGAAATTCGTGGTCGTCCTGGAGATTTAAGCAATGGGCGTTCCATGCCAGGTATTGACGATAGAGGACGCCCGTTAGACAGAGCAGGACATGATCCCCGTTCACTGTCTACCGAAACAAGTTTACCAGGCAGATCTCGACCTACCGGACTACCCGGACGTGATGGAAAAATGAATCCTGCCACTGGCGGTAGACCACCTGGAAGAGCACCTGATCGCAGATCCATGTCAAATTATCCTCCACAATCTCGCTCGAATGGACGGGATCCCCCTCAATCTAATTCAGATGATCGTCGACAAATGCGACCCCCTGGATATGGCGCTCCTGATCGATCAGATCCTAGATCAAATAATCGTCGCTCCATCTCTCCACGCCGTCCTGCACCTCCAGCTGGTCATTCGAGACCGCCAGGAGGCGGCTCAGGTGGTGCACCGTTTAGATCTCAACCACCGTCGTCTTCTCGTGGTAGGGGGCCTCCTCCTGGAAGAGGGCCGCCATCATCGGGTGGTAGGGGACCATCTGGTAGAGATAGTTCTCCTAGGAGAAATTTGCCACCATTAAATGCTCCTGGTTATAGTTCTCCGGGTGGCGGTCGATCACCTATGGGTGGTTCGTCGCCTATGTCGGGAGGATCTCCAGGTGGTGGATACTCTGGGGGTAGATCACCGGGTGGGGGTCGTTCTCCTATGGGTAGTCGTTCTCCTATGGGTAGTCGTTCTCCTATGGGTAGTCGTTCTCCTGTAGGTGGTCGTTCTCCTATGGGTGGTCGTTCTCCTGTAGGTGGTCGTTCTCCTATGGGTGGACACTCTCCTATGGGTGGTCGTTCTCCTATGGGCGGCTCATCGCCAATGTCGAGAGGACCTCCTGGTGGCAGATCTCCGGGTCCATCATCGCCGATGTCAGGTGGTGGCTCACCTCGTGGACCTCCAGGTAGTTTGTCGCCGGGCAATTCAATAGCAGGTGCTTCACCAGGAATGTCGCCTGGAGGGTCACCTGGAGGTTCTCCTGAAGGCTCTCCTATTGAGTCACCAGGCGGCTCATCAGGGTCTCCTGGAGAATCACCCGTGGAATCACCTCCTCAATCTCCAGGTAGCCGTCCAGATTCCCCAATGGGATCTGCAGCGGAGTCTCCCGTGGGCTCCCAAATGGGATCTCCAATAGGATCACGTAGAGGTTCTATGGCAAGTGGATCTTATGTTGGTTCGCCTCAAGAGAGATCTCCGATGGGAGGCTCTTCATATCGCTCGCCAATGGGCAGCGGACCTCCAAGTCCTGCAATGTCTGGAAGATCTCGATCGCTGAGCCCTCCACCTCGCGGAAGTCTTCAATCTGGCAGATATTCTCCAGGGCCTAGCTCTCCCAGAAGTCCTGGTCCTGGAGCTAGGTCTAGACCCGGTAGTGGAGGTGTCAGAAGGAGAGGCCCAAAAGGAAAGTCTAGAGGGCCTAACAATGGTGGACAGCCACCTTCGAGTGGAGCTAATAACGAAGAGCCATATATAGGCGATGATGATGGGTGCGGGTGTTGTGAAAATGGCTGTGCTGCTTGGTGGAAAAGTGTTGTAGACTGGTGGAATGGTGTTGGACAAGAAGAATGGATTCAAATGGAAGATCAGAAAGACAATGGAAAGCAAAAATCCGAACCAGATCAAGGTCCAGAAGATGAAGATGCAAAATCAGTCACCAGCGGTGCAGATCCTGGTAGTCCTTCATCGACAAAGGATCCTTTTGAAGATGGACAAGATGATGAAAGCACTGCGGTTGGTTCAGATGGGGAAAATAGTGGTGATGATCCTGATGGTGAAAGCGAGAATGAAGATGGCTCTGATCAAGAAGACCCTGATGCTGATACTCGCTCTAATTCGGATGCAGAATCCGATGAGGGAAGTGAAGATGAAGAGGGGCCTGATAATTCTTCTGCCGCAGGTTCGAGGCGCTCATCTACAGCAGTAGCATCTGAGCTTGATCATCAAGATTCTGTTCGCGAATCTGCTGATGATCATCCTCAACATCCAACAAACATTAATCATCCTGCAAACGAGAATTCTTATTCTGCGAATAACCAGTACATGGAAACTCCACAGGATTCTTACAGCTATCTTCCCAATGACGATCGCGCTTACATGGGTCAGCACAATTACGCACCTCAAAATGGTTACCCAACCAATCCAAGTGACATGCCGCCTCAAGAGCTAGATAGTGCATACCCAGCCGCCCATTCCGCCAAATCCGCTGCAACAGCCTTTCCCTCCATCCCCGAAGATGCAGCAGAACTAGCAACAGACAATAGTGAGCCGCCAAACCCACCACCCTATGCTCCCATACCCTCAACACCCCAACAACTCTCACGACCTCGCTCTACTCGCTTCGAACTTGCATGTGAACGTGATCCTGTAGAATTAGAAGTCCCTCCTATACCGACTACGCGTGGGAAATCCGAACTTTTTCTTCCGCCAAGTCTGACGCCTGGTGTGGCTACTGCTCCTCACAATGCCTTTTCGCCATTCTCAGCGATGGCTAGTGCTAGAACACCTTCTCCATCTCATCATCCTCCTATGCCTCAGATTCAAAGTTCCTGGGCTCCTCCACAACAACGAACACAATTCCCCCCTTATCAACCACGGGGTCCACAAGCGAATTTCGGTCCTTTGCAATCTCAACCACAGTTACGATCCGGAATGAATTATGCGCCACAAGTTCCACAAGCTTCGCCTCCTAGTTATCCAGGTGCTCAGAGATATGATGCAAGAGGTAATCAATTTCATGAGCAAGCTATGCGTCAACCTTCTCCACATCAGCAACAGATGAGGGGTACGCCACCTCCTGTAGTGCCGGCGAGAAGTGGGATGAGACCGCCTAGTTTCCCGTCGCCACTAAATTCAGCCAGAGGTGTGGGTGGGACTGGAGTGAGTTATGGCCAGGATGGAAGAGATGCACGAGGAGAGAATGGTAAGCGAGGAGGTCAAGATCTGAGAGGTAAAGATTCGAAATCCGAAGGCCCAAGAAATAAAGCTCCACCGTCTAGAGGCCACAGACGATCCTATTCAGAAAGTGATTCAGAATCCGGATCAGACTCGGGCTCGGAATCAGAAGCAGACTCAGCTTCAGATGGCGAATCAGGAAGTGATGATGAAGATGGATATAATCATCAAAGAGGTATGGATGGAGAAAGTGATAGTGATGATGACAGCGATCTTGATAGTGGATTCGGAACTTATGATGATGATTTGGTTGCGAGAGAAGATGATATGCAATCGAACTTTGGGGGCCCAGGACCTCAAGGTCAAATCGGGATGGATCCTAGAGCGGGGATGGGAAATATGCAAGTTCCCCCTCCTCCTCCGCCTGCATCTACTCCTGCGCCTGTAGCAGCCCCACCCCAAGCCCATATGAATGCTAGAGGGGTAGCAGAATTTAACTATGGTGCACCGAGTCCAAATTATGCTTCACAAAATCCAAACTATGCAGCGCCAAATCCCTACATGGGACAAAATCAGATGCAAATGCACACGCCCCCGGTTCATAGCCAATATCAAAATAGGCAACCCCAGCTTCCTGGACCAGCACCAGCACCTGCACCTGCAGCGCATATGCAAATGCATAATCCATATCAAAGACCAGGTGATATACCACATAACCCTCATATGCCACCACAAGCTCCGGGACATAATCAATACATTAGACCGGGTGATATGTCCAACAATCCTTATGGACGTCCTGAGCAACAACAAGAACAACAGCAACAACAACCGGCGCCTCGCACACCACACCAACCTCAGCCGTCAGCTAACATACCAGAACAATCTCGAAGACATAAGCCTGAGACCCAAAAATCTCGGCCCCATAAGGGAGTGGAAGAAAGCCAAAGAGATGTTCGCGGAGAAATAAAATCAAAGGAGAAGAATCATCATGTTGAGAAACCTCACGTGGAGAAATCACGCAAGAAGGAACAATTTCCTGTACCTACAAGTCCGCCAGAATCAGTACATCCACAGCCCCATGATGAAACGGGTCCAAGTCCGTCAGGACAGTCACCCTTTGAGCAGGAAAATGAGCAAGAGCAAATGAGAGAAGAGCACGATAGTGATAGTGAGAGTGGTAGTGATGATGAGTCGGGACCGGAAGAAGATCCAGAGACTGATTCCGGTTCTGATGGTGAAGAAAGTGATGGGGAGGAAGGAGGAGAGGAAAATCATCCAGGTGCAAATGAAGACGGGGAAATGGAGAGTGATGCTGAAAGTTTAGCGCCTCCGTCTCCGTCTCCAGTCCAGGAAAAGAAAGAGAGAAAGCGACGGGGAGAGGGAGAGGGTGATAAGAGTAGAGGTGGAAGTGGAAAAGAAAGTGGGAAAGGAAAGGAGAGATCGAGAGGAGGGAAACAAGGTGGAAGGGGTGAGAGGGGTGGAAGAGATAGAAACGGGAAGGGGAGAGATAGAAGAGGGAGGGGGAGGGGAAGAGAAGATGGTGTGGATGTTGGGGGGAAATTGAAGAAAACTTGGGATTTTTTGAAGAAGTTGGATTATCATGAGAAGTGAAGGGAGAGGGTTTGGATGGTTCATATGCTTGTAGGGTGGAATGAACGGTGTATTTGTTGATTTAATGATGCAATATACCTTGTACCCTACTCTAATATTAATTCAAGCTACGTATCCAATGAGATTCCCACAGTATATAGGCCTCGAAACTACACTGTCGAGCATGAACCTATTGGCTGAAGATCAATCAGCCAATGAGATACCACGTGCATACCCGAGAGTACAATCTGTTGAATAAAATTTTTTGACTGGCCAGCTCATTTTCGTGTTCATGAGAGACCTGTGGACACTTGAGATACTTTATTCTGGTATTCACAGCCACAATAAGGCGCACTGCGAGGCTTCGTAGACTGCATGTATACTTGGTGCTAGGCTCGTTTTGGAAATGCTCCTTCCTATTTCGGTCAGTAATGCATGACGAGGCTTTGAACCCCTCATCTTTCTCACTCTCTCTTTCTTATTGTTTTGTTTCTTCATCAGTACAAATCATTATATACTTCTTCGTTTGATTTATTTCAGAAATAATTTCTACTTTGTATACTTATTGATGGCGGAAGCCTTTGGTGTCGCTGGTAGCGCAGTGGGCATCATATCTTTAGCTCTTCAACTTGGTGATGGCATTTTGAAACTCAAGTCATTTTGGAATGCCGTTAAAGACGCCCCGGAAGAGATCTTATACATTCTCGATGAATTGGACATAACGCATGTGCTACTCACAGAAATCGAGGACAGTCTAGGTAGCCAGACAATATCGCCTGCAGCCGCGAGATCACTTCGGTTGTGCCAAAAAGGCGTGGATATATTGAACAACGCCGTCAAGGAGCTAGAAGATGAAATGAAACGGAGAAAGAAATGGGGTGGAGTCAAGATGGTAATGAAAAAGGAATTGCTAGAGAAAATGGAGAAGAGACTCGGGAGAGCAAATTCATTGATGATGATGGCGCATCAGAACTATATTGCGTATTAATAATTTCAGTTCAAGGCTTGATTGTGTCTGACTTGATGCTAGGAGTTTGAGCAAATCGAGACACGACGAACAAGTGAGATTGGCTACGCAGCAATTCTCAGAGATGGTGGAAATTCGAAATACTTTGCATACATTTAACTCGGCTGCATCAATCGTCACTACCCAACAACAGATATCTAACAGTACAACGGGTCTTCTGATTACACCAAGTGCGAATACCACTTCAGGCTCTAGGTCTGCAAAAACACTATCAAAGTATCAGAAGACCCTTAGTGCAAAGCTGCGACTTCCTTTCTTCTCGGGTGTATGGGAACTGTGTGCCTATCAACAATCAATATCTGGATGGGATTTCAAATTGAGAATATACAACGTTGTTGATTATGATGCACCTATAATGGAATTGGCCCGTGTGGGAGATTTGGCTGGTATGCAGCAACTATTTCAAACACGGCAGGCAAGCCCGTACGATGTTAATATATATGGGGAGACTATTCTTCATGTAGGAAATTCCCCCTTCGTTTGTTTTTGAACTATTTTGACCAAAATTTAAAGGTTGGGGCCCAAAGGTATAAATACAACACGTGCCAGTTCTTGATAGATCAAGGCGTGGACATAAATAAAGAGGATGGTATAGGTCAGTAAGTATAGCACATCGTTAGCTCAAAATTGCATCACAGCTGCAGAGACTCACGAATCTGCTTAGGCCGGCATGGTCATTGCCGCTTCAAGTGCTTTCTCCCGATGAAGATATTTTTGCAATAATGCAATACTTAGTTTCCAGGGCCGATTGTGATGTCATCAGTAATTTACCGACGTTCCTACATTACACCTATTATTTCACCCCTGAATCAATGAAATGGATACTTCAATCTACCGAGAATCCGATTCACAACCGAAGTCGCCGCGAACGGGCACTTTTAGTGCTAGGAATTTCCAAATGCCAATTAATACACATGAAAGAAATCGTATGGTTGACCCTTGACAATATGGATTTGGAAGCTTGTGTCCAAAACTTAGAGCAAGCGGAGTTCTTCACATTATTGAGAAGAATTACACACAGCTTGGGTTTTATAATGGCATATCATCTGGCAGCTCGGTGCAACGGGAATACCGTGGTACCGTGTGGAGATCATTTGAAAGATCATCTAATTATCACAAATGATCTTTTTCTTGCTGGCTCAAAATATCACCACTTAAAAGATACATATAAAGACTACCATCATAGTTTTCTTCTTCGATTATTGAGAGGTGCGGCTTCATTTGATATGTGCGACTATTCACCTAGAGCAAATGCAAGCTTTGATCGCCTTGAACAATGTCTCATAAATTCGATCGAGACATGGCTCGATCAAATCATATCAGAGGGAATCGATTTAATTGAATACGGTCAGTGGGAAAAGAAGACACGGGATGATGGCAATTCTTTGGGTTTAATCTCGGTTCGACTCTCCCGCCCCCGCTTTGAGTACCAGGACTACAACGTCAGTTTATTGAGTTTTATATATGGACCAAAAAAGAGCGACTGGCAGTTCTGGTTTACTATTGAGCCCTGGTGTATATATAAGGGCAGCTTTAAGGAGTTTTGGGATATGGTCGAGCATCCGGAAAGACAGATACCAGGTGCTTGGAATTTTGATGCCTAGTTCGCTGTAGAGCCATCAACGAGCGGAACTTTGGACGAGCGGGGGTTTCGACGTGCGTGATTCAAGAGTGGTGTGGCCCTGCTAAGGCGATATTCTTCATTTTCATATGAGATAGATGATTTACCCACTTGGTTGGAGAGGTATTTCTGTGGACCTTGCATCACTGCGGTTAATTTCTTGTAATTTCTATTGAGCAACTTGGAAGATGGGCCACTCTTTTGCGTGTAAATTCAATTGGGAATATCTTCAGACTTTTGCTTTCATGAATTTTCTGATTGAGATTTGTCGCAAAGGTGGAATTGATTTGAGTGCGAAGCCGAAATTCTAGTAAAATCTCAGGGGAACAATGAGAAGTGAAAAAATATCCACATGCGATTATCTGAGCAATGTCGAGATGTTCCAACATACTGGAATAACCTGTTCAGTATATTCCAGACGAAAAGCAATGCTTTGTACTGAACTCGAGAAATTGTGAGATCAATGACAACATTGCAAGAACATCATAGCTTTCACTGCATGCTGTATGGGTTTTCGAAATTCGAATAATCAGATCGCATCCCTACAGTATATCAGATGAGATGTTCCAGTGAGAAAACCAACAAGAACGATTCACTAGAATGCAAAGAGACTCTACACTTAACCATAACCAAACAAAATAAGATTCGATGCAATATTCTAAGTCCATACCCTCGCCACCCATCATTTCTAACCAAAGTAGCTCTAACAAATAGCATCCAGTCAAACCATCTAAACATACCCTCGATATCTGGGCCCCCCAGATACAGCTCTATTCTCATATCCATACTCCCAATCTCTCTCCCTCTCCCTCTCTCTCATGATTCTAGGTCTCGCATATCTTTCTCTTCCAACCTCACTCCTATCTCTTCTTTCCCTTTCCCTTTCCCTATCCCTTTCCCTATCCCTATCTCTAACACCCTCACCAAACATTCTTCCCCTCCCCATCTCCCTCTCCACAATCCTCTCAACCCGATCCTCAACTCTTTCCACCCGCCCCTCAACCCTATCCTCAAACCTATTCATCCTAACCGCACTCTCATTATCCCTTCCTCTCCCCATCACCGCAACCATTTCCCTCTGTCGCTCTCCAAACTGTCTCTCCGCATCCGCCAACCGATCAATCCTTCCCTCCGCAAACTTCTCATCTATCCTGCGAAAAATCGCTTCCTCATCCACTCTACCCCGTGTATCCTGTTGCTCCGTCTCATTTCTTCGTCTCGGTATCTCGATTTCTCGTTCTTGGCTGCGAGGTGGCGAGAAATAATTAATTTCTCCATTCGTGTTGATCCAGGTTTCGCCAAATGGGGGTATATTCCCAGTACCCAAAATCTTGATACCCATTCCCTCTATCCTACCCTCTCTTCTCCCTTCTTCCCTCTCAGATTTCATCTGCAGCCCCTTAATGTCTCCCCGAACACCATTCAATCCACCGTTCAGCTTTTCAATTTCCTTTTCCCTCGCTAACTCTTTCTCCTTTTCTAGCTCTTTAATCCTCGCGGCCAATATCGCCGTATTCGCAAAACTCTCGTTTGTTTGAGTTTGAGTTTGGGTTTGGGTTCGAGCATGTGCGTTGCTATTACCAGGACTTGAAGAAGTATGACTGGCTGCGCTGGAGTTTGAATGAGAGGCTGAGGGCGGCGGTGGCGAAAAAGTCGTATTCAACCCCTTGAATCTTTCGCCTAGACGTTGTATCACATCGATATTATGGAAGAGATCTGAACAACTCGGTCTTCGTCCTCTTTCCCTTTCTCTTTCTCTCTCCCGCTCAAAGTCCAATATTCTTTCGCGTTCGCGTTCGCGCTCTCGCTCTCTTTCTTGAGCATAGTACATACTTTCGTGGTAAGAATTAAGAGGTACGAGAGTTGGTTCGACCACGTATGTAGATCGATAGGGGGGAGGCATAGCGTCGACACGGATGGTGCGTTCGGGTTGGTATTTATCTTTGGGAGACTTGGCTCCGTCAAACATTTTGCCTTTGGTTTTCTTTTTGCGAATGGAGTAAAGAGCGGGCCAGCACATCGGGTGGGTTGATGAGGGTATTATGTACTGAGGTTCATAGAGCCGACCGACTTGGTATATCGATGTGCGATATGAGCGCGAAGCAAGAAACGATACGTGGCACAGGTATCAGATTGCAATTAAAGATACATTTATGAACGGTCTAATCATTATACAAGTATCTAACGCCAATATACATTCTAAGAGCCCTGACGTCAATACAAAGAAGAAGAAAAGGTGGAGAACAATAATGAAACTAAAATCCCTGCATAAAGGTGCGTGTGTACCAATGGTCCATTGCATGTTTCAATATTCAAGCCAACTTGCAGCTTTGCAGTTGAATGGCCCCTTCAGAAAATGCAAGTGAAAAACATTGTTCACCCATGGACATGGATTTGCCTCTTGTATAGAAATCTATCAATAGAACAGAAAAGAACTTTGCAGAATTAATAGAAAGTCAAAGATATCACTTCTTGTGTCTTTGCTTCCATTGAATGTTGAATGTTGAATGTTGAGTCGATTCATGCACCTTCCCGATTGGTCGAAGTAGTGACTTCAAAGTCAAAGTCGGCCACCCCTGTCTCATTAGAATATCCTCAAACGTCTTCACAACTTTGCTTTGTTTGAATTCTTCTTCTTCGAATCTTGCTGCCATGCAAACTCCTGTCAACAAGTTAGTCAAGTAACCATGAATGAGTGGAAACATACTCACCAAAGTCTTCTGTGCCCCCGCTTCTATGATAATATTGATGACCACCGGGACACTTGCTTTAAAGCCCTCTTCAGTAGCTTTTGCAAGCTCTTCAGGACTACGGACTAGAAATCCTTTTCCGCCACACATTTCTGCAACTTTTTGGTAATCAACTTCCCACCCTAAACTTGTACTACGTAAGCCTCCCTTGGAACCCATTTCACTGTTCTTTTGCAGTTTCAACCACTCATCTGAGCTTTCGCTATCACCTTGATACACGCCACCATTATTCATAACAAAGATAAGAATATCCATACTGTACCGCGCCATTGTTTCAACCTCTGCCAGTGAGAACCCGAAAGCAGAATCGCCTTCTAAACAGATAATCTTCTTGTGGGAAGAGTTTGGTCCGCTTCGCGCTTCTCTTGAGGGTAGGTTATAGGCACAATGAGCTGCAATGGCATATCCTAGGCCGACGCCCATTGTGGCATGAGTTCCAGCGTCAAGACGCAATCGTGGATGCTCTACAGGAAATGCACTACGTGAGATATCCATGGTGTTTGCGCCTTCAGATACATAAACTACGCTACCGTTTTCCGGTGGTGATAATTTATGAATGGTTTCCTTGATGACATCAAAAGCTCGACCGTATGTCATTGGTAACTTGTCAACTTTCGCAGTTTTAGCAGCGGTAGCTTCATTTTTGCTTCTACTTGCTTTCAGTTCCTTTATGTATACTGAAGATGTATCATATTTCCAGCCCTGTAGAGAATCACTTAGTTGTTTGACGACCACATTAATATCACCAATTATTCCAAATTCGGCGTCACCGTTGTTCTTTCCAATTTCTTCGGCAGATATATCAACCTGAATTATCTTAACATTCGGATTGTATTTCGGTGCTTCGCCATAATGAAGTATCCAGTTGAGTCGCGCACCAAGAACGAGGACGACATCGGCACCTTTGAGTGCTGCAGATCTAGCTGTTGCTGTGTTGGATGGATGAGAGTCAGGCAAGACTCCCTTTCCCATAGGAGTTGGTAGAAAAGGAATATTGGTCTGGTCGATCAATTGTCGAACAACAGATTCGGCTTGCGCGTATGCGGCACCTTTTCCAACAATAACAAGAGGTGCTTTTGCAGACTTCAGTAATCGTGCAACCTTTTTGATACTTTCCGCATCCCCTGCGGCTCGTGGCGCAGCAGGCACTATCTGTGTTGATGTGTATTCTCCTTCTCCTTGTATGATATCTGCAGGCAAGTCAACGAAACCTGCTCCAGGTCTGCCATACCATGACGTTCTATAAGCTGCTGTGATTGAGCGTGATATTGAATCGAGGTCTGATCGGATTGCGATTTTCGTATGCGGACTCAAAAGAGAGATAGCATCAAGCTCTTGAAAAGCACCTTTTGTAATCAAATGAGTTTCGCTCGAGCCTGCAAGTAAAAGCATTGGAAAGGCATTGGCAGATGAGTTGACTATGCCTGCCATTGCATGAACCACACCTGGACCACCGACAACGAGGCAAACTCCAGGCCGTCCTGTTAAGTATCCATATGCTGTGGCAGCATAGCTTGCAGCTTGTTCATTTCGGAATGCAATGAACCGTATTCCTACAGCAATTGCTTCCTCCGCGATTTGTACCACCGGTATACCAACTAGACCAAATATAACCTCTACTCCCAGGTCTTTGAGAGCGCGGGCTATCAATTGAGCACCATTAGAAGTTGTCATATTTTGTTATGTGAAGGGATTGATCTTGGCTCGGTGCTCGCTCCCCTCGGGATTTAGAGCTCTTATCAATGGGTTGGTGCCGATAAGCTTCACCCTGAAACAATGCGCTCAGCGGAAATGACATTCACGGTCCCTCAATACTCCTGCCAAATCGTCTCGGATTTATGCCATATCGAAATATATAAAGCTTTTATGAATACTCAAATTCATTCTACGAAGTTCTAATTATAAACGTCAAAAGCGGAAATTACTAAACCGCCTATTCATCACCTTTATCGTCGTCGACGAACTACATCAGTCACAGCATTACACATCCCGCACTTCAGGCTTCAAAGTTAACAGATATGGCTTCGTCTTCTTCTGCTTCCTACTCCACCGATCCTGCTCTCTATCTGTACACATCGTTGACTTCCGGTTCATCGCACATTGTTACTGCGACATCGAGGTTGGAGACCATCTTGAAAGCGAACAGAATCCCATTCAAAGCGCTTGATATTGCGACCGATGAAAAGGCACGAATGCTATGGGGTCGCAGAGCTGGTAAAGATGAATCGGGACGTGCTAGAAAGATTCCAGGCTTAGTCCAGGAAGGGTTGGTTCTTGGTGTATGTTGAAATCAAATGATACAGAGAACATGGCTAACAATTTCAGGATCTCGTTGAGATTGAGGATTGGAACGAATACGGCGAATTGAAGCAACATATCAAGATTGTACCTGTGTCGGGACCTGGTGCAAACCCAGCCATCAAAGCAAAACCTCCAACCAATATTAAAGAGAATAACAAGCCGGCTGTGGCTCCTGCTGCCCCTCCCGCATCAACACCCAAATCGGTCAACACGAAACCTTCTGGGGCTGCCGAAACGACTATTACATTAGCTATGCGACAAGCAACTCAAGAAGCGGCACAAAAAGCAAAAGATCTAAAGAAAAAGGCAACGGAGACACTAGTTAATGCCACCAAATCTGAACCTGAGAAAGCATCCAAACCTGCTATTGTCCCAACTGCTACCATTCCTGACGAGAAGCACACCTTCGAAACAATCACTATACTACAAAATCCTGATAACTCAACGTGGAGTGCTGCGCCGTTCTCTTAATTGAATACTTCCCGTGGAAAATTCACATGTAATTTGGAGTTTTTGCAATCGTCAATTTTCACAGCTTGGAGACCAAGTGATGTTGATCCGTCTATTTAACTGCACCGAGGTCCATCTGTATCATTACATAGGATCTGCAGAGGATACCAGAAAGATTGAGATTGAGGAAGCGATACCCGAGGAGAATGAAGACGAGGAATCGGATTCGAACGAGGAGTTAGAATTGGTTGGATTTATATTTGCTTCTGCTAGATATTGCAATGTCATCTGTTTCATCCAATACTTCTTATGGTCTACTCTTCAAGGTCATTTATTGCACATGACTAAGCGACTTAGGATCTGATGGGTGGCAGTAGATTTTATCTCTATTCTTCAAGCTGCGCATTGTATTTGAGCCTTTAATGGATCTCGTTATGGGGGAAAGCGAGTTTCTTTCGTTTTTTGTTTTATCTACCTTCATGGCTTGACAGCGTTTTTATTCCTTTTTGATCACATAGTTTTGCATCAAGTGCTTGGGCAGGCCACCTACACCTAGCATACTATCGCACGTGTTGCACTGTTCGTAATATTCCTAATAATCATCATTTTCATCGGGGACAAATTGTCATTACAGGAGTAGTCTGTGATTCTTGTAGAATAACGGAAATTCCCTATAACCCAAATATTACACGAAGTGCAACAAGTCAACTTTGACAAGTATCTTGTTGAAGCCCCCTGAGTGAGCGAGCAGGAATGATTAAATCTTTCTGCATTCTCAGATATTTCTCTAGAAATGATTGACTTCCGCCTGCAATTGTTTGTGCTGATTAGGGCTCCAGAAGTAGTTGATCTTGGCCTTCCCACCATGTAGCTAGGTAGACGTCGAGAGTACTTTAATTGAATTGTAAGATGCTACTTGTTGGAACAAAGGAGTTTCTTATTTTAATTGTTATCTTTCTTACTTGAGCTATTATCCTTTCTGATTATGTGCATCTTTGTTTGAGTCCGTTTTCGTACTATCAAAGGATAATTCTCCTTTTTTACAGCAGTCAGCTTCACATTTCAGTTTCCTTTTCTCAAACACCGTGGTGCAGAGAATCTAAGAAAAGCTACAAGATCAACGGTCTGCAATATGATTTTCGACTGGATTCACCGCGCTGTCTCGCCTTTTATTTATACGCTCCCCACCCCGAATCCATTTCAATTACAAGCCGAGGACAAAACAAAATCTAAGCGAAAGAGTCTGAAATATGGTGTCGAATTGGAATACGTGTTGGCATTTCATGATCTAGAACTCAATCTTACAGACCGTGAGGGGCATGGCCCTAACAATGGAATCGAGAAAAATGTTCCATTAGCCATTCGTCGCGACCCAGCATGGAGTCCAGCGGTCAACGTGCCCTTTGGAAGACTTGCCAACATTATCTACAATAGTTGGGCCATTCGCAAAAATAACATCAAAAATGAGGACGAGAAGAAGGATATATCTAATCTAAGGCCATATAATCTCGAACCACAAGAAATTGTCTTTAATAAACTTAACAACAAGATTGATAGGCTTCAAGGTAATATCAAGCACAGTGGTTTACGAAAAAAGAAGGATAAAACTAAAGGGTCCTACGATCAATGGATCATTTCGACAGATCTAACGGTTGTCGGCCAAGGTTCCGCAAATCTCTACAAATGGATACCACGTATCTCTGGCAAAACTTCTAAACGATGGGATTCTTATGGCATAGAAGTGGTATCTCGAGTTCTCAAGAGTAACAACCGTAAAGATACCGCCGAGCTTGAAGAAATTGTCAAAGCGCTCAAGGGTACCGGAGATGAACTATATGAAGGCTTCATAACAAATCAATGTGCCCTTCATGTGCATGTCGAGGCCCCCGACCTTGCTACACTAAAAGAGTTGGCTTGTATTTTGCTGATATACGAAGAGGAGATCTCAAGGCTACACCCTAGATGTCGTCGCCCGGGTCATCCTGTTGCAAGGGGCAACCTCATTAGCAATCGCTTGCACACGCTCCTGGGCGCGGATTATGTCACATATGAGGAAACAATCCATGAGATCTGGGATCAGCGAGCGGATACTTCTCTCTATAGAGAGAAAAGAACAATTCAACAGATTCGCGATGAAGTTGATCAACTAAGGGATGAGAAGGAAGTCGCTGGTTACATGAATTTCCCTCTGACACACGCAAACAGGCTAGTAAATTTCCTGTCATTGAGATCCTCATCACGGGCTCATACCATTGAGTTCCGACAAGCTCGCGGTTCCCTCAATGTAAAGGATGTCACTCAATGGGTTGATTTCTGCTTGAGCTTGGTGAAGCTTGCCGAACATTATGTTTCCAATCCAAACGACAGAATCCAAGAATGGCCTGAGGAAAATGATGATGCCATAGAAGAGGTTGATATATTCAGATTAATGGATCTTATGAAGCTGAATGAAAGGAGTGTAAACTTTTGGAGAAGCAAAGTTGCTAAGTACATGGGATTTAGAGAGGAAGACAACCGAAGTGACATTGAAAAGCTTCCCGGGGAAAAGAAGAAGATACTCCCCAAGCCTCCAAAGCCCCCTGGACCACCTAAACCGCCTGGAGGACCACCTAAGCCACCTGGGGGGCCACCTGGGGGACCGCCTGGGGGACCACCTAAGCCGCCTGGAGGATCGCCACCTAGTGGAATGCCTCCGCCGCCGCCGGGTGGTCAAACAGGTGTGGTGTCATATCCTACCTTACCGGGACTGTCGCCTGTAAAGCCGCCAACCCCCTTGATAGTACCTCCACTTTTCTCTCCAACACGGAAAATAAAGAAACTCCCAAAACGAACACCCGCAAAGCCTGAAAGACCGAAAAAAATCTCGGAAGCTAGAGCGAGATTGCTAAAAAGATTGGAAGAGAAAACCGGAAATAATCCTTATTTTGATGTAGCCGTCGGTGGAGGATCCAGTATTCCGCCAGCAGAAAGTGCTATGGAATCACTTGCTACATACTTCAACACGACTATCAGCGATCTAGCTACTGCACGTCCAATAAATCCTCAACAACAAAAACCTCCAAAACCTCCACCATTGAAGCCTCCGCCAAAAGTTCACCCAGTAGGCCAGCCAGGGCCAAGTTCACAACCCAGTCAACCATCACAAAAACCGAAGCCTCCCCCTAAAACTCCGTCAGACGAAACAGACATAGATAATCCAGATTACGTGCCTGATGACAATGAGAAACCTGTATCCCCCAAACCTTGGATAGACCCAAATTATGATCCAGATCACGATATTATACATGGCGTCGGTACATATGCAGATATTTCACCACATAAGCCTCAGCATACAAATACAGGTGTCTATGTACCCAAACAAGAGACACCAACTGCTTTCAAAATCAAACCGAAAATCACAGAACCGAAAATCGAAAAGCCAGTAGAGGAACCGCCGCCACATGACACCACCGACGATCACGAAGGTGTGATCATAGGAATTCCTCAACCTTCAAAACCTAGACCCACCGAGGTCAAGATCCCACCGCCTGAACCCGTAACCAAAATTCCTCCCAAGGTGGGCGGTCTTAGCTGGTTTAGTAGCCTTACCACTTCAAATGCTTCAAATGTAGGACCTAAAGTCACAACTGTAAGTAGCCTAGAACCTTCATTTGAGTGATTCCCTTTTACTGACAGATATGAGGCCCCTATACATAATTTGACCTACTACCATGTGCCAACCACACCGGTGAAACCACAAGTCACTGGAACAACCACGGAAGTTATTTATCCTTCACTTCCGGATATAGACAAAAAGACTCCAGAGAAAAGACCCGCAGAAGAGGCCATAGATGAGAGAGATCATAAGAGAATCAAACCCATTCCTAGGCCTCCGCCTGGACCGAAGATCTCTCCTCCATCCAGTGCCTTTAAGCCTACAGGGACACTAACAGTCGATGGGGTCCTCGAGATACTCGAGAGTTTCAAATATTTGCAAGATGAACAGCTCCGTAGAGAAGCAATGGAGCAACTTCACAACACTAATGACGCGAATAAAGCAATTATAGCAGCGGCCGTCTCTATCTTTTCAGATAGCCATCAATCGTGGCTTCCAGATTACGCAAACCCACACACCGAAGAAAGTGATGCGATAGAAGCTCAAAAGCAGCAGATGATGGCTGAAGACGAGCGCCTTGCATTGAAGCTATTAAAGGAAGAAGAGGACAGGCTAGCAGCAGAACGTGGAACATCATTGGTCGGTCTCGAGCTCCGAGTTGATCATCCTAAGCCCACAAAAATTGGGCTAGAGGAGCTTGAACGTATCAACGTTGGCACCATTCATGAGAGATTGAGGATAAAGAATTTCTCTAGGAATGAATGGGAGAAGCTCTTCACGACAGCTATAATTTCTGGCAAGTTTGGTACATGTGGTGCTGCAGCTGTGGTACTATCTCTTCAGAACCAGTATCCCAACGAGCCATGGACGTGCGGCTTGACCAATGAGGCTTTTTTGAGGGACTGGGTTGAAACGATCCCAAGAGCGGAGGACCAGGGAAGGGTAAATTTTTATGACGAAGAGCAGCTCAATAACGCTCTTGTGAGAATGACAAATGGAGAACTCCAACTTGCCGTGACTCACCAAGGTCTGGAGAACTACTTTATGTTCGGGCCCCCGGAATCTGCTCTCCTCACCATGCATGGCGAGCCGGCTAGGTATTTGTATGTACATTTAACTCATATGGCATTTACAAAAGGTACCGGGGGTAGACCATACCAGCATTTCGAAGGAATGAAGAGAAAACCAGGATACAAAGAGCACAAGTAAAAAGGCAGGACTCAAGATATGACGGTTTGATTTAAGCAATCAATGTGTTTATTTTCTTTGGGGAATAAATATTCCAATTGTAACTATTTGTATACTCTGAAATTTAAAAAATTAATGTACCGTATTTGTTCACACTCTGGATACAAGTCTATTTCGATGTTATATGATGATGATAATGAAGTAAATCATGGCAAGAGAAACCCTCAGTACCTTATTAATAGACAGCAACCCTCTCAATATAGATCTCCAACCTGCTAAGGGATTTTCCAAATCTCTGAATTTGTACCCAAAGGATATATAAAATGTGATGAGCAGAATCCATGATCATAAAATGGTAATTCTTCACAACTCACAAAGTATTTTGCCTCATGTATAGGTCCTATCCGTGACAATCTTTGATAAATCGCCATTTAGTTTTTAACTTTTATCCAAATGTAAGAATGTACTTGTCATCTCATCATCCTCATGGCTCCCAAGATGGTTTACAGAATTTATCAACATAGCCAACAAGTATACCACTCACTTACATCCAGAACCATGAACGTTTGTTCCAAATCCACCCATAAGAAACCTCTTTAAAACCCAAGTTCAATCTGCAAGAACATGCAAAACTTCCCCACAAATCTCAAACAACAAGTTAATTGAAATTATTCAAATCTTCCATAGCTCAATTCAGCTTTAGCATTCAGGACACCAGGACACCAGGACTAAGTTAGTTCTCAAACACACTTCAAAGCACACTTGAAAGCACAACACAACACAAAACTCCAATTAACAATTCAAGACATCGTTCTACAACCCATCATCTTCATTTCTACTTCAGAGCTCAGAACATACGGTACATACATATATCAGAAATTTCCACAAGAATTTATCACACAATACCTACCTATATACTATGAATAAAAACCCTAGATATCAAAACAAATCATGAATCTTGCCATGGTACTACTCCTCTCCTCTTTATTCAGCAGAGTAAGATACGAGGCAAAAATTGAAATGTCCTAGCTGGTTGAAGTCTAGGATAATTGTGTGTTAATTTGATTTTACTGGTGTGCTCGCACAGATGTAAATACTGGGTATGCGCTTTTGATGTCAAGTCTATGTCTACATACAAAGTAGAGATTTATTCTATCTACATTCACAAGATAGAAAGGAAAGTAATCACATCACAGCTTTATATACACTTTAAAAAGTTTATTGAAGCATCGAACTCTTTCTGGATAATTCCTTAACTAACCATGTTGTAGGTATCCTATCCTACAGACTTGCTCGGATAACTTGTAATTTTTCATGTACTTTATGGAATAGAAATATAGCCCAACCCAACCTAACAAGTCCATGATCCATCCAACCCTTCAAGATTCACGAGATCTTCTCACCGCCACCAAAAACATCAAGAAGAATCATACACAAACTCATCCTCAACATCCACCTCCACCTCCACCTCCCCTCACCTCCCCTCCCTCTCTCTTTCGTTTCACCCATTCCACCCTTTCCCTTTCCAGATCCCTCCACTTCTTCGCATCCTGCTCCTCCAAACACTCCCCCAAATCCCTCAAAAGCAGCTCATGCGCCTGCGCAATACTATCAAGCAATCTCCAACTTCGAACTTCAGCTGCACACGCGTAATTAAACGAAAGCATCATGCTCTCAACCCGTTCTTCTATCCGTTTTTTGAACCTCTCCCCTTGGGCCAAAAATTCCTTCTTCTGCTCCTCAAATTCTCGCTGCTGTTCCGCGCATTCCTTAACCCCAACGAGATGTTCCAGATAATCGCATAATTCCTCTTCTTTCTCTCGCGTCCATCGAATTTCCTGTATCTTCGTCATCAGAATCTCAAGCTGCTTTTCGAAGTCATATATTCTCTTCCTCTCTGCTTCTACTCGACTGGTATATTTGTCTTTTTCCTTCTTATACACCACTCCACTATCTTGCATAATCTTAATCTCATCCTCTTGAGCCTTCCCCATGGTAAATTCATGGTGTTTCCCCGGCCATTTTCCCTCGAGAAGCTTTTCACGAACTGGAGGTTCGACGAATCGTTTGACATAATACGGTGAGATATTACAGAGCGTGGGTGAAAGATATCTGTGAGGTCTTGATTCCCACTCTTTATGAGTTGGGTTGCGAAGCACAGCGAGATGTCCGGTATATGTCTCGGGCTGCGGTGGGGGAATCGTCGGCTCAATAGCAATGCATTTAACTTCTCCGTCTTTAGTCTCCTCGAGTATCTTGGTTTTTTGGACGGCAGCGGTGGCGATGGAACTGCGGTGGTGACATACGATGTGGTTATCTTGACAATTACATTTGGCGGTTAGCTGCCCAATATGTCTCATATATTTATCGCTGATTGCCGCGTTGGCCATATTGAAGTCGTGACCGCTGTTAGTTCGAAAAATGACTAATCAGACTCTGACGAATGTAGATTATTGGATGCAGCCAAATGGGTAAGAAGTTCACTTAACATCTAGCAAACGATGAGCAAGTGAAAAGTTATTCTAACGTGTTGAGTACGTTGTGATATATAATGCTGAATAGACCGTAATATCAATCGAGAACAGAATAATCATGAGGTTATAAAGCTGCCGTATTGAGCAGGTTGTGGTATACGACCCGTAAACAAGTAGCCTAGGTGTAGAAACAGTTCTTACAGGAACTCAGGACATGTCTGCGAGAAACGATATGCCATTAGAGTTGGAGCTCTACTCGCTAATAAGCTAATTGATGTATTATCATTCACTGAAAAAAATACATTTTCCAAACATGATTTATACAGCAACGAAAATATGACGTTGCACAGGGAACCACACTAGTTCTGTACTCGCATTTCAAACACAATTTCATTTTTCTAGATAGGGCTGACATGGATTTATCATTTGTTCAGAATCATATACCAAAGCTACACTTCAAAATTGGCCCTTGGTAATGGTAGAACCAAGAATAAAAAAGGCGTGGTTCCATGCTGAGTTGAACTATCAACAAGAAGTAGCAACACCAACATGAACACAAAAACAGTTCTTCAAATCGATCGAATAACACATGCAAATAAACGGGTTGCAAATTGCGCTGTCCTTAAAAGTAAAGTTTAAATGCATGATGTGGTATATTTGACCAGGAAAATGTTTGAGATTGTTATCTGACCATTGAACCAAAAAAAATGAAAATACCTAGCTAGAGTTTCACAGAACCAGTCACTGAAAAATAATAGCAGAAACACTTGTAAGATAGATATCCATTCATCTATCCATTTATAACATTGAGCTCACCCAAATTCCTGCCATAGTGAAGCTGGTGGACTTTATTAAACCTCAGAGCTCAAAGGATTGAGCTAATGCGCTGGGGTAGGTCATATCTCCATGAAATGACAATAGTGGTGTGGTTCAAGAAAGCTTAGGTCTTGCATCATAAAAACCTGAAGTTATGACTGGAACATGCTTGAAAGGTGTTGAGAGTTTAGTTAAGGCTGAGTTATATCAAGGATCACGAAGCTTGCAAACAGCTAGACATGAAGTTAGTTGGGATAGTTCGATGTAACAAACTAGGATAGGAAACTCACCCGAGATAGTCCTCTTTGATACTACCAATAGCAAACATGGCTCCAACTTCAGGTCTTGTACCGATAATCTTTACTCGGACATGAGTACCTGGCTCAATAACAGAGTCTTCATTGTTTGTAAACTGGGGCGGTGTTGCATTTGCATCGAATTTGATGTCACGAGGAATCAGCTGTGTTGAATTAGTATGGATCGCATACCAACAACAACAAACAAAACTTACATGTGCAGATACAAAGAGGGGCAAAGGACCGGCATCCGCAAAAAAACCGACAGCATTGACTGAGGTTACAATAGCATCGACCTACATATGTTCATGAGAAATGCAGGTTAAATGAATTCACGAAATCGAGTTCTTACAGTCTCGCCCTTGAAGGGTCTCCACACTACAGCACGATATCCAACAGTGAACTCAGCCAATCCACTTCCTGGAAGGATTCTTCCTTCAGAAATGTTGAAGGTATCCATGATTGTGATGATGTAGTAAAGACCAGTACATGTTCCTTCAACATCTTTCAATAGCTTGCCAGTCACCAACTCATGCATATTGCGACCAAAGTACGATGGGTGCAGGGTGACCTGACGCTCAAGATTGTAGAGGAAAAACATTTTTAATGGTGAGGAGCGAAAGAGATAGCGAAGTGGATGGAATTTCAGGATTGTAGAATCAAAGCCCTTTCTGGCGAGTTAATGTAACTTTGGGATTGCGCTGCAACACAACAATCCTCCTTCTTGGTAGAAACTTGTAATGTCGGAGAGAAGGTGAAATTATTGAAAGGAGGCGGAGTTTAAATATATTTGTCTATTGAGACAGTGCGGATAATTCGAGAGCCTTCCCTCTTCAACTCTTAATATTCAGCCTGCTCCAAAGCCCAAGTTATTCACCCAATCCCATATAAATGTTGAATCTCTTTCGGAACGCAAAGTCCGCCTAAAGGTTGTTTGTAATTTGATGGATGTGCCGAGTCAATCTTACTGTTCTGTGAACTGTCAGTCTTCTTTGTTTTCGAGTCAAAGTTCATCAAAGCCGGAAATAGTCAACTTTGAACATACATTGTTTGAAAATGAATGAAATTGCAAAGACGTGACACTTTGGCAGATCCCTGAAAGATATTACAGAGAATGCGCAAAGGTTTGTCGATGCTGTGGGTTGGGATTGTTATTATTGGGGGGAAATGTAAAAGTATTGAAGACAAGAAGAGTCGAGAAAGCGAGAAAGCGAGAAAGCGAGAGAGAGCTCAACTGCCCCGACGTTGAAGGTTACGCGATCTAAAGAGTTTCGAGACTTTTCCCGCGACGTTAAGGATGAAATGTGCGCTGGCTGCTGCGTACATTGAGGTATGAGGTATTGACTGTCTGCATGCTCTGCATGCATTATCTAGCATGGGTCGTATGGATGGTGAATACTTTGAATAATTGATGACTGATTGATTACTAATACAAATTACGAAAATGACATGCCACTCTGCTCTACCACTCGACCACTCATTACTTCCATTCTACGAGCGAGGATTCCGAAGTACCAACCCACCAACCCACCACCATACACCCTCACATTCTGATTCCGAGGTTCACTGTTCAACACATGCTTTCACCTTGATACGCATCCATTCAAACCACCCTTTTCAGTGCGACCAGCTTAAACAGTCAAAATTGGCTGAATTGATGTATTGATTACCTTAAATTCCTTTACCTTCTCTATCAGATCAGATCATATCCTACCCGCTCTCCCCCTCTATCTCTCTATCTCTCTATCTTGTACTCATTCCGAGAACTCCTACATTTTCGATGAGTTAATGACTGCGCCTCAACCTTGAACCATCAAATCAAGCTTAAAATCTACTTGCTTCTTCATTCCTGAATATCGCAGACATACGCAAAGATTTTGAACCTGTCGCATCAGATCATTTCTTCAAAATGTCTCTCAACCTTGAGAAACAGCTTACCTTTGTAAGTCCGGGCGAATATTGCGAATATTGCGACTCTACTAAACATAGGCTAATGTTAAATATAGTACGGAGCCTACCATCACAATCCTACAAATGTTTTCATTCATATGATATGTGTGCCATTGATTCTGGCCACCAGCCTGTTCCTTGTATGGCCCCAAAGTTTTCGCGATCTTGAGATTGAGGACGACAGGCATACTGACAATATATAACAGTGCTCCAACAGTCCCACATTGATACCTCTGCCATCATGGCTTACTATTCCAAATTTACCTTTGAACTTTAGCACAATCGGATCAATATGCTATGGCGGTTTTTACATCCTTCTCGAACCGGTCGCAGGCAGTATCCTTCTCCCATTCATCATCGGATGGACCGCATTCTCAAATCATATCCTTGCTACTTCTTCAAATGTTACTTTGGCAAACCAAATCGCTGGTGCTGTATTCTTTGTTTCGTGGATTATGCAATTTGTAGGCCATGGTGCTTTCGAAAAGCGTGCCCCCGCATTACTCGACAACCTCGTACAAGCTTTAGTCCTCGCTCCATTCTTCGTATTTATGGAGTTGCTATTTATCTTCGGATACAGACCAGAATTGCAAAAAAGGATCGATGTTGCAGTTGAAAAAGAGGTCGCCAAATTCAAAGCTGAGCAGTCGAACGGTAACATCAAGAACGGCAAAGCCAATTGAAATCCCGATATAGGACCGAGACATATCACACAGACGAGCAACGCATGGAAAATTTCATGGAGGGCAAGGGAAGGAAAGGTGGACATGAGCGCAATGGTAGAGGCGGTAGTCTATTCAGAAGGTCAACGGAGCTCGCCTTAGATTGGTAGCAAAGTTCAGAATAGCTTTCGCAGGAAGTGAAGTCTTTCCGGAAGGATAAGCCCATTTGGTGGAGTTATTTTTGAGGTGCGAGGCGTTTCCTAATTTCTTGGTTCAATTGTACATTTGCAAGCGAGTTTTTGATATGCAGAGAATACCATGTTTAGTCCCTCGAATACCACTCTGCATGCCTGGATAAATCAATGTGTTTGGATTTACACTACATACCTACCTACATCATGACCAATGTCAACAAGACCGACTGCTTGACCTAACTAAATTTACGGCGCAAGGGTAAGAGAACCACGCAACATGCAACCATATCTACACCTTCCAATGTTATATACAATGTCACAGTGCGCTCTTTGCGACGAATATACTGCTTGAATTTACATTCAAATAAACCGGTGCTCCTATATCGTTCACGGCATACACTATTCATTCATTTCACATTCTATACATCACCATTTCATATAGCTAATTCTGTTTCGTACTGTAAATATATTTCTTAAATTATTATAAGTCTTTGCTTGTCCAGATCTTTTTCTCCGCCATTTATTCCTGAAGAGTATGAAACAAATGAAAGAATCTAACAAA
Source organism: Botrytis deweyae (assembly GCF_014898535.1). Classification (NCBI taxonomy): domain Eukaryota; kingdom Fungi; phylum Ascomycota; class Leotiomycetes; order Helotiales; family Sclerotiniaceae; genus Botrytis; species Botrytis deweyae. Next base: position 683,741 of record NW_024066224.1, on the reverse strand, counting down.
GGAAAGTGAGACAGTGTTCCTTCCAGGAAAAGCCAACAAAGGAAACTAACAAATGAAACTAATGAGTGTAATTGTTTTCTGCATCCTCTCTTACGGTCGCTCTATCTTATACAAAGGAAAATCATCTTCTGCGTCTTCTCTCTTGTGGTTGTGGTTTTGGTTCTGCTTGTGGCTGTGTCCAACTCTCTAATGCACCATCAATTTCGCGTTCAAGATTTGACATCTCTCTTTCCAAGTTGTATTCCTCATCTTGGGTCTTGGGTCTAGTAAGGCTTGATGGTCTAGAAAGGCTCGATGGCCAATGGCTGTTGGTGGGTGACACTGGTGACACTTCACCACTCTTCAATGGGGATGTCATGACTGACACATCTGAGTCCTTGGTCCTGAGCGGAATTACATTGCTAGCTCCTTGTCTTCCATCAGATGGTTGCAATCTCACTGGCGTAGCCCGAGGCTTTCTCGTCAATGGGGTTGGAGGGAGTGGTCTATTTGGTGCGGGCGCAGTGCCTCGATATGTTTGTACCTGAGAGTTCCATCGATCGATGTCTAGGTTAGCGTCCTCGTATCTGGGGACTACTGGAGCAGGTAAAGACGCAGGCTGGGTTCCTGGGATTCCGATGAATTGTGAAATAACCTCTGGTTCAATCCCGTTGAACCGATCAGGTTGGGATTTCCATCCATAGGAATTGGCTGCCTTGGTCGCGGCGTGTCGTGCTTCAGCTGTGCCGAGTGTCATGCGCTTCAATTCCGCGGTAGGGACTGAAAAGTGTTCAGCATCGGGTATCTTGGCATTCCAGAACGATTGTCCGAATTCGCAGCAGAATCCGTCATTTGCTGATCGGTCAATAGGATGACGATCTTCTTTGACGCATTTGCCGCATCTGAACTGGGTACGTCTGTCTTCCATGCGCCTATAGCTTCGACGTTGTCGTTCACGCTCATCATCTTGCTCTTGAGCAATTTGAGCGCGGATGATTTCGGCGCCTCGTGCTTGTTGCTGGGCAATTAAGCGGCTTTGTCGGGTAGTGCAGTCTGGACACAAGCCGGCAATATGGTCGACGAGTTCAATTCCTGCACACTGGAATTCGAGATCTGCTTCATTGTCAGAGTCACTCTCAGCTTGTTCTGCGCCAGTGCAGAGGAAAGATTTCCAGCTGCTGCGACGAGATGATTTAGATGTGTTAGATGAGGTAGAGCCGCTGCGTTTCTTATTCTTGGACGTCTCTCCTGTGGGGACTTGGATAGGGATTACCTGGGTCTTTCTCAAAACGTGTCCGCACTCTCCATATACTACCTGCACCTCGACTGGCTTGAACGATGTTCTTGAAGACATATTGGAAGTGGATTTGTGTTTGTGTGGTGTTGTTTGTTTAATTAAAGTATAAAGGTATATATAAAGTTGTATGACTATGTAATTCGAAGACTGGACTTGATGTTTCTGAGAGGATGAGCTGCAAGATTTACAATGGCTATTGTCCGAATTAAGTAGATTCTTCTGGCCATTGTTCGAACTTGAGGGTTTTGATAAAGATTATGGAATTTCTTTATCGCGGATTGACTTCTTTATCCTCAAACATGCAATTTACAAAGAACTGAAAGAAAAGAGTCGCACTCTTCGTGTCTCTAAGACATGCATTAAAATAGATCAAGTCTTCAATTTAATATCACCGTCAAAACAACGTGGAGCCCCCATTGGAACAACCAAATATCTCATATTTCACGTACATATTCTAGAACAGCATGAGAATTGTCTCAGAACATGTCACAACACAAAGAGAAACTATTGTGAGATCATCTCAGCCCTATCTTCTACTCTATTCCAGAACTTAAGCGCCACATACGCAATTTTATTCCCGTCCTTGGCTGAAACTCGCCTGTCTCGAAAATAATTTTCTTTCTTTGAGCATACATTCGTATATGACTTTGCATGTTTTCCCCTAGTTATGACTTTTCTTTCCTCTTCAGCGTTGGAGTTACCTCTCCTCGCTCACTACCTAGAAGACTTACACTCTCTGGGTAGTTATCATTAACGCTATCAATTTGGATTTGTTCACTATAATGTGCATATATCTTCATCCTAGATGAGAAAGTACAATTCAAATACAAATCCACGCCAACAAAATACCAAAACTATTACACTCGACTCCCCGGATGTGGAAAGCGAAGGACGAAATCTACTTCAAAGTCTGTTCGATGCTCTTAGACTGTATTATGAGATCATATGCGTCGATATTATTGTTTATTTCGTCAATGATTTTCTGAACAATGCTACGGAGTCGCAGAACAATCCGTTTCTGGGGGTATAAAGTTCGAGAGTTTCCGGGATGGGATGTTAGTTTATTATCTTCATCCATCTCTTCATCTCATCTACATACTCTTACATCTCAAGCAAAAAGTCTGTTTTTGGATTGAAGTTATCGACGAACCAACCCAACAACAATAACACCCCCAACAAACGAATTACAAAAGCAATCATGCCTGTCACAATCAGGAAGATTGTGTACGCCTGCAGTCACGAGCTGCCCAACCTGAGCTTCCAAGCTCCGCAAAAGCCCTCGGTGATCAATCGAATAAAGCGAGCTCTAACCTTTACTGAAACAATCCGCACACCCTCCTTGGAGTTGTGTCCTTATTGTGAACGGGAGAGAGAGGAGAAGGCGCAACGCGAGGCGGAGTTGCATTACAGACCACAGGCGCCTATACGGGCGGAGACGAGCCCCCCGCACGGCCACCCCTTACCACCTGCACCACGATCGCAAACCATCCCCACCCAACCTAGACGCTACAACACTGTGGCTGCGCGACGACCGGTATCACCGGTATCGCCTGTCTCGGAAATGGGATTCGACTCGGACGTCGACTCCGTTCTTCCTCCCCGGAATCCCTACCGGGATACCAACATGGAACTTCTTCGAGAAGATTTCCATGCACGGGACATGGAAGAACGGTTAAGGGAAAGTCTTGCACGGGAGTCGCCGGCGGATAGGAGAGCGCGGTTGTTTCGGGAGGAGAAGGTCCGCAAGGAGTGGACAGCGAGGAGTGCGACAAGAGACTATAATGAGTTTATCCAGGACCAAGCGCCACCGGCTGCTCGTCCTACGGATCTCAAGGAGCTCTTTATACAAGCTCGAACTCCTCATACCTCGATAGCGCCTCCAAAAGAAGCCGAATCTCCGAGACTAGATCTACGCGCCAGAGCGGCGAAGATCAAAGAGGAGAAGGCGATAAAGGAGCAGAGGACCAAGGCTCGTTGTCAACTCGTGCGGAAGGAGTAAGTCACCCCCCGATTTCCTTTGTCATCCCTGGCGTTATGATTCTTTATGAGCTTAAGACTAATGATTTTCTTTCTTTTGTATAGGGAGATAGCGATAGCGATCTTTTTCATGAGGATGGCAATTATTATCTTGCGAATCTCAAGGGAGTGATGTAATAATATATCATTGGTTGGAACACAGCGAAACAATTAAAACACTTAAAAAAATTACTAAAATATTAAAAACTTAAACAAACCAAAAACTTGCTCTTGTGTACTTCGAATTTTGAAAATTGTGATGTTGTGAAATTGTGTGACGAATGAAATGTTATGATGCGGGTGAGATGAACATGGTCCATACTCCCTGGGTTATCGACTTGAAAGCTCTATAAGTAGGTAAGAACCCCCCCTCCCCGGTGTAAAGGATACACATTATCGAAGTCAGGAAGAGAATCCTACGGAGATAATTCAGTAGAGACGAACGATACGAGAATCTTTTGAAATATGTCAAGATATGGTTCTTGTGGTGCTAGAGCCGGGGTAGCCAGCCCCGATTAGCATTACTAAAAACTTTGATGTAAACATATCAGAGTTCTTATTCTCATAGCTTGTTAGTTTGCTTGATTAGTTTATCTCTGAGTACATTCGTTTTGTAGTCTAAACTTCCTGCTTTACCCTGGAGAGTCATGCTGTTACATCTTATAACTGCTACTAGAATTCCGATATATCAAAGTTATGTACAGAGGATACATAGATAGCGGTAGGAAGAATTATTATCTTTCTAGCTCTGGATAAGGTTGGAATAGGGTTGGTCGTTTAATCTTTCTTGGCATATTGACCTTCGGAGCTAATTTGTCGCTTCTCCTCGCGAAAAGCTTCTTTTTCGGTTTGGATGGTTGTGACGTCGGCTTGTCACGTGACTATAAATGGAGAATGTTGGGTTGTCGATATCTTTGGATTCGAGGGGTTTGGAGCTGGATGTGAATAGTTTTGCAATTGGAATTTCGTTCGAGTTAATTATCCCATACTTTGAAGTACATGAAAAGTGTCATAATGTGTACATCTGCCCCGATTAGAGGAAAGTGAAGAATTCTAGTCACCAGGAATCAATCAGGTGAAGAAAGTGAAACCTAGCATTAACTGTTTTTCGATAGAGTAGAAGCCAACAGAATCGAAACAGTCCCTAAACAGTATCAGAACAAGTCGTGGACAGGCATGAAACAATGGTGAGCTCTGGAATGAGTAGGTAGAAATTGGAAGACGGTGGTTTAGAATAGACAGGTTCCGTTGAAATTGACTGCACGTTTACTGTTGGCGTTTGAATTACAATAACGACTGCTAAACAGCGCCTGAATAGTGAGGTAATAGTGATAGAACAACTGTATGTATTGTAATTTATTCTCCTGGACGGTTAGGAATAGGTGAAGTTGGAAGAATTTACTGCACAATCGTCAATGAATTGGCTCTACATCTAGAGTTACCAACAAAGCTCAGAGTCTCTTTGTAATAGCTACATAACTATAGAAGAACAATCCCGGACGGGAAGTATATGAGGAATGTTATCCTCGATCAAACATTATATTTTTCTTCTCCCAGTCAGACTAGATTTGAATACCACTTCCCTCCTTTACACAAACAATCGGATCGAAACCACAGTATTCAGATCTAATCAATCAAAGTAGCTACCCACATTACTACCTCAACAAACCAACAGTCCACCGTCTCCATGACAGCGAAACGGATCGTCGTGTACAGCTGTACACACGAGCTCCCAGACACCCAGGCATACATAGAGCGGGCCCAGGCCACACCCTATCAATACCGACACCCGATCGTAAATCGCTTAAGGAGAGCCTTTTCCTTAAACGAAACCATCAGAAGACCAAGCATGGATCTTTGCCCTGTATGCCAGGCAAAGGCCCGCCAGCGTTCTCGACCAGGACCGCAAGCGCAGCCCGGCCCACGTCCTCGCGGACAGACCCTACAAGATCGCACGCATCCGGTACACGCACCCCAGGTAAGACCTCAAGTTCCAGCTCGCGGCTCGCCAGACTCAACCGACTCCCAATCCCAAGTTCCACAACCGTGGAACATGGCCGATGGTCCGCCTGATCTACCAGTTTTACTTCCACCTCGAAACACGATCACTCCCCCACCACAACCCAACGCACAGTTGTGGAACATGGCGGAAGGTCCACCGGACCTCCCTGTTCTTCAATTTCCCAACACCCCCGCGTCTCAGCCACAGGCCGATACAGAGTCATGGCCTCTCCCCGCGAGTACCACCGGCTTGCCAGGCACAGACGTTCTCATGCGGGGATGGGATGCGGTGAGGCGTCGAGCTGCACACCAACGAAATCTTGCAGGACAAGAGCTTCAGAGAAGTGTAACCGACTTCCCACGCAGATCATCCCCACCTTCGCCTCCACCAAAGGACCATGGTTTACACCCCCGGGTGAACGCCTGGGTCAGACAACAAACCTCCGAGACGCTCAGGAGACACCACGAGCGAATCACCCGACCACTCGAATCCCAGTCTTCCGAGTCCAGACCAAGGACTCCGGTCATCTTAATCCCCGATCCTCTCACTTTGACTCCTTCTACCACTCGTGGTGAGGAGGGCCGAGCTGAGTCGCCAACGGATCCGGGGATGAGGTTTCCGAACTGGCTTTGAGCGACCGGTGAAGGAGGGGGGGTGAGGCCAGAATCGGACCTAGGATAGAAAGGAACCACATACCACGGACTCAGGAGTTTTGTTTAGAAGTCAAATAGAATCTTGTTTTTTAGTATATAGCACGGTTCGAATATAAGAAATATAGAAATTATTAAAATAAACTTGACCAGTACCTTATAGTACATAATGAAAATGTGATTTGAAATAAAATTAAAAATGATAGTAAATAGTGTTTTGAACCTTAATAGAATGTGTGTGATGCTGAGTTATTGCTGGGTGGAGTTTCGAAAGCTTATAAGACTGCATTTACTATCGTGCTGAGAGACAATGAATGGTATCAGCTTGTTTGATATCTATTGGATTCATGAAAGGTCAATTGAGCAAGTCGAAAATTTAGCATCTGCATTCGGTATTCGGTAGCCGAGTGATTCGTGGTGGGCCCAGAATCTGTACGACTAGACATATAGAATTATGGATGAAAATTACTTATCGACTATCCGCAAGTAAAAGATATCACGTTTTCATCACAGTATGTAAATTTGAATCAATATAATTACAATGTATCAACAGAAGTCAACAATTGAAAGAAAGCATCCCTGTAAAAAAAGCCGAGGAATTGACACGTGACCCACCCCCTGAAATCAACCAATGTGCAAATGTGAAAAATGTGAGGTTAGCCGGAGAATAGATTGCGCAATAGGCATGTGAAACAAGTGCTGAACAACATCAAAATAACGACATCTATTTATACCCGGGTGATAAGCTTTGACTAGCTGCGAACTAGTTTGTGGTAATTTGCGGGGGAAACGAACCCAAATTCCACGTGGTACGAGGAGATTTAAATCCACCATTTTGAGCACAGGAACTGAACAGCATGTAAATGGATACTCTACAATGGAATAACAGGTCTGATGTGCCGTTGAATAAGACAATTGCAGTTTGTCGAGCACGATAACGCTCAGAAAGCAAATGAGCTTGAGCAGATGCACCTTCACTTGACCAGTTGATTACCTTGGACTCCATCACCAAACAGTCAAGTGAACAATGACAGTGATTCTCAGAACAACTCCATTCAAATAATATATAAAGCTTCAGAAATCCTTCTCTTATTTTTCTTTCCTCATCCTCAAAGCTTCTCATAATAACCAACAGAAAAGCAAAGAAACCAAACCAAACCACTCACCCACAAACAAACAAACAAACAACATGGTTAATCACCTCGTCTACGAATGCGGCCACCGCTTCCCCGAATTCCCCTCCAAGCTCAAGAAACTTAAGAGAGCCTTAAGTATTCGCAGAGCTCTCAGCAAGAAAGCAAAGGTCCCCAAAGACATCGGACGAGCAGGCCTCTGCGATATTTGCGCAGAATATTCGGTTCAAGACTTCCTCGCCGCAGGAACCCAACCCGGAAACGCCAACAAGACCTTCGCAGAGCTTCGAGAAGAGCGCGTCAAGGAAACCATCGCGCTCGCCGAGAAGGCAGCCAAGGAGGCAGTCAAGGAGGAAGAAGAGAAGGCAGCCAGGGAGGCAGCCAAGGAGGAAGAAGAGAAGACTCCCACACCCCAACACCCAACACCCCATCATCACCTCCAACGCAAGCCCGTCCCGGGATCCGGATACGTCGAACTCTCCGACGAAGAGGAAGACGACGGCACGGAGTGGCTTCTCGCCAAGGACTCAGAAGAATAGGCAGTCATCGCAGATAGCTAACTCACACGGTGAGTAGCTAGAGCGAACCGGACAGACCTCGGCCGCGGGAACAAGGGACCAACAGGGAACCTAAAAGGAAAAAAACACAAAAAAAAACTAAATTGACACCCGGATAAAGGCGTTACTTCAATACAATCGATTCCATACAATAAAACACGACCATCAATATGAGACCCCATGCTACCCTTATGATATGCCAACTTTACGAAAGCGACTTGGAATTCGTGCAACAATTGGATACCACAACCTTTGACTACGAACAAGAGAATTGGATTTCTGGAATAATATTGCTTCTTCAGATTTTCAATGGATTATATACGGCATTAATTCTTCTACATAAAGTTCCTTTAAAACAGAGACTTTTGGTTCTTGCTTATCATTGAGGACTTATGAAACTTAATCGAGCGTTGAATCAGATGTCGCTCGAATCCTCCGGATATTTCGAGATCAATCACGTGACCACAAACAATGAACTATTGCATGGATGTAGAAACTTTGCTTCAACGAAGATGTCTCCCGAGGCATCTGATATTCAATAAGTGATTTCTAGAACTTTAATTATTTTCTAGTGGTTCAAACCATCCCGAGATGGACGATCCCAAAACAGTGCCTGAACAAGTCTCTCTACGCTGTTCATAAGTGGCTGGATTGGACACCTGAAGTTGACGAATTTTTCTCTCCATATCGACTCACGCCCATACGATTACATTTGAATTTTCTTATACACAGAAGAACAAGGACATCGCAATCATGTCCACGACACTCCTCACCACGTACGCTTGCGGACACGAAGAACGTTCGGCCACTCGAATCGGCGAGGAACAAGAGCCGGGAGTGATGGGAATCATCCGACGAATGAGCTGCAAAAGTAAATCTGCGGCTGTGATTGCAGACTCCGCACTTTTGTGTACAACATGTCGGGAAAAGCCACATCCAGAACCACTTAGATCTCATCCAGTTATTATCATCCATCCGCGAGAGCCGAGACAGTTTAACAATGATGGCGTAAATCCGTATGCCAACGAATTTGCTGAGCTTCCGAAGTATGGCGCACATGACTTTACGCGAAAGAACCCAGATGATGTAGATAGAAAACCCTGCCGCCGGCCACTAGTTCCGATCGCCTCCTCCACGGATGATGTCCATTGAGCTATGAAGTCATCGAGATGATTTCGGAAAAGCAGTGGACTGAAGTAATGAGGAGAAGCGACCTGTTTGAAAATTCAGCAAAATCCATTTTACATGAATGGATTTCAAAATTCTAGAATAATAAAAAATAAACTAAATTTAAAATTGGACCAAATTTTACCTGCAAATGTGTGACTAATATACCTCTTTCGTGATGATGTCCCCATGTACCATGACCCGATTATGATCAAATAAAACACTTACTGCATAGCTAAGTGGAGAGAAACCTTTGCAAACATACCAAATTTTTATTTCTTTGTGTATAATGCTACGAGGTACTACTCTTCGAGCATTTCAAAAAAAAAAAATGAGTAGGTATTGAAGACATCCTTATAGTCAAGCATGTGCTCAATCTAGCGTTAGGAAGCAAAATAAAAATCTCACCAAAATCTTAACCACAATGAAAGCTAGGATGGATGTTGGACGAAAATTGACACGAAATGATAAATAAAGTGATGACTGAAGCCAACGATGGAAACCTTTATGTGGGATTAAGTGTCACGTGATCAATATGAATCCCTCCCTCACCTCACTGGCGAACTTATAACATGACGACGTTATGGAAAAACAGACTTGGGTACGCTGCACCTCCTATTAGTTTGTGTTGCACCTCGAAGAATTCCTATCATTGTTCAATACCAATACACTGCTATGTTCTGCGGATTCGAGGCGAGATCGTGAACTGAACTGGACACAAACAATGTAAACCACAATTAAAATGCCTGAACAAGTTCGGAACAACTGCTTTCGATAACTTATATAAGTTTCCATAATTCTCTTGAAATGAATTGTTTATTCTCCATCCAATCAGTCCTAGAGCTTAGATAACCAAAACCAATCTTTTCTACCAAGACTTTTTGACCCGAGAATAATCTTCATTCTCAAGCTCAACACCAAACCCAAAACCAAACCTAATCATGCTTTTTTTAGTCGGCGCCGTAACAAGTTTCTCTTGCGAACATCAGTACTTCGCCAACCTAACTTTGCACCAAGCTGGGGACGAGGAAGACTGGAGATGCATCACCGGACCCGATACGACCTGGACCAAACTCGACAAGGAGTGTCCTGATTGCAGAAACAAGGTGCCTCCCACGGATCCAGTCATCCTTTCTCGTCCAATAAGTCCTTTGCTTGCTGCACCAGAAGATCTCGAAGACAGACGAGGCGCCCTCACAGAGTTTCGTTGCGGACACCACAAAGTTTCCTCATCAGATGACAAGGAGTGCATCGTTCTCGGAGTCGACAAGCTCGGATTCTTGTTGATTCGGTCGAAAAAACGTTGCCCCCGGTGCATCGCAAACGGAATCCAAGACAACTCCTCAGACGACCAGACCAGCTCCGCAAGCCAACCAGACGAAGCTTCATACGTTCCACTCGATGGATCCGACTTGGAAATTGCCGACAACATGGACATGGGAACTTTGACCAGACAGACAAGACAAAGAGAGGCTCTCGCCACATTCGATCATCCCCCCACCCCCTCAAGAAGAGACAGCAAAAGGGAGAAGGCCAAGAAAATCGGCAAGTCGCTCTGGGGATCAATCAAGAAGAAGTTTTAAAGAAGAGGGAGGAGTAGAAATCTTTTTCCATTCATTTCCATAACCTATTCCTACGATTCCACTTGGCTAATTTGACATTTTATTAGATCGATTCGACCCAAAAACTCAAACCAAAAAATAGTACATTTTTTTAAACTTTAAATATAACTTTACCCGTGCTGTGCAAATGTGATAACGAGACTTTGATGATGATTATGACAAAATAAGAGAGGAAATGCTATGGTGTTTGAAATCATCAAAAATCAATTAGGGACAAGACGCTTTTTAGTCATAAAAAGTTCTCAGAAACTTGAAAATAAAAATCGGAATTTATGTTCATTATAAATGAACATATAAATCATTTATTCATGACTTCACGACTTCATGTGGCTATGATCAAAGCCCTCTGAGAGACTCGAGCATTTCATTTCAGAGAATTGCCAAATGTCGTTGAAAGACATTGGTCTCAGATGCATGTAGTCAATTAGCTTTAACTTTAGAAAGGATAATCGTGAAATTGGTTGGGTGGTGGAATAAAAGTATGTCGTTCCGCTAGCAGTGGAAATGGAGATTATAGATTATGTAGGTTGCCGCTCAAATAGTCCTCAAACTAAGTGGAGATTATAGATTATGTAGGTTGCCGCTCAAATAGTCCTCAAACTAAGTAGACTTAAGAAATCAAGGGAATCCTCAAATAATGCTCAATGACATCAGGAAATTTGGTGTAGCTACATTGCGCTGAGGTGCAGAGGACATGGCTTATCGAAAAGCAAACATGCAAAAGCGACAGAACTGCACATGGCCAGCCGCTACACCCACTCCGTATCATGAATTTTTCCTGTCGTATCTTTAGATGAGACTGAAAATCTTTCGAAGTTTTGTTTGTCCAGCTCAGGTTTGTGGAAGGAGATGTATGATGAACATACGAGATGACAGGTCGGCACGTGACTTTGATGTTAAATTAAGATCTACTGTCCTTGAGTTGCTCATCACACATCCACTTCGCACGATTTCCTATCTGAAACGTTAATCAACAGCATTCGAAGCATTTTTTTATAGAGATGTCGAGTATCGTGTACCTTCCCGCGAATAGCATCCACATTGTCTAGCTGGCCCAAGCTTTAGGATTTGGGAAGGATTCAGGCTATCGGCGGCAGTATCCTAGAGATTCTTGGGAAGCGCTTCTGAAATATATGTCTTGAACAATGGGGAAGTGTCGAACGACTAACCAACAGTTCCGATGTTTAAATTCCTACGCTTAACCGTGTTCTTGAGACTCCTTTGCCCATTATATTCTTGCGGAAATTCTTGCATCACATATCGTTTCTTTAACCATCAGATACCAATTGTACTCTCTGAATTATACGTATCTACCACATTATTCAACTGTCAACCATCAATATGTGTCTAGCCACAATGTTAATAGCACTCAAGGCCAATCTTGAGCCAACGGTCCTTGTGAACCTTGGCATGGGTTTATTGGTCTTGATATTAGCTTTCGTCGGAGCATGCTGCCGTCAAGTATACACAAAGCATGTAGCCAAGGAACCATTACTTCTCACTGTTGAACCCAAGAGCGCCAAATTTATAAAAACGGAATTAGAGACAGAAAAGCGCTTCAATGGTAAGGCTGACCGGAAATGTTGAAGAGTGGCCGCTGACTATAAAATCTCAGAATCGCAAAAGTCTCCGGGATATCTGGCAATACAGAGGACAAAGAACCATCATATTCTTGGATTGAATGTTAGATGATGCAGCTTACTGGATGACATTGTGCGTTTCGAAAAAAGAAAGGAAAACACGAGCGTGTTTTTGAGCTTCAAATGCTCGAATCGTTGTCGAAATTGCACGCAAACTATCACGTTTTCGGAGGGATGTTATAAGGCTTCTGAGTGGGAGTATAGGGCGCTACAAATCATGTCTAGAATTTTTATAGGAACTAAGTTCGGGATATTGAAGCCGCCATTTTTAAGGCGGGGTTTAAACGCAGAAGATTGCTGGTTTGGTCGCCCATAGCATGCCGGTCTCATGGGATTTTGGGAGCTTCAGCGCTCGAATGGAATGTGAATCGCTGGACCCGACTTGTGTATACCGTAGTGTTATACGTGATATCTTTCCTTGTAATTAACTACTGTTTTGCCAATGAGTATTATCAGACATTGAAGTCCACGCCAGCAAATCGGAAAGTGCCATAGCAGTGTCATCGATAACTACTCGATGAACATCGTTTGCTAATGTCAGGCTCCAAGCGCCGACTTGGATAACTCATTTGAAGGCAATCCCCCAAAGAGCTGCGCTATCCTGATACTGTGCAGGATCTACATGTCAGATATTAAAGGAATCGTAATCCTCCTAGATAACGCTTATCGTATCGCTCCAACTGCGTATGCAGTTATGTACACCCAGATGGGCGGCAACTATAATTTAATGCTAGACTTTGGGGATTGAAAGCTGATGAGAAGAAAATTCCTAGTATATCCGCTGTATCTAATTCAAGAGCTATAAACTGCATAGTGATTTTAGTGATATCGGCTGCGTTGTTTTTAAGCTGTTTCTTTCACTCGAAAGCTGTGAGCAGGTTCACCATCGCAACATGGTTATGCTCGAGAAATTTGGAAGTGAACGGTTTCTAAGTTGGACCACCTCGACTTGAAGGTTTCCTACTCACCTACGTACATTGGTTCATATAGAGTTTCTTGAGCGATTAGCTACAACTACTCAGGTAATTTCTATAACGGATTTTCTGACTCTGAAGAAGGATGTGGAAAACATGAGGATGTGAAGCGCTTAAATAAAACATTCAATTGGGAGTTGGCGTAGATGTTGTTGGTACACAGATGCAAAAGTTGAAGCGTGTCATCATGGCTAAGCGCAAGGATAAAATAAATATCGTGGTGTTCTTCGCACACCACCCCACAAATTTAATACATGACCGACCCAACATATTCCAGACCCAATCTTGTAATTTACTTCAAGCAATGATAATAGTCCATTATTCGGCTTCAATCTTTCGGTGACAATGGCTGGACCTTCTCCCTCACCGTACAAAACTCGATCGCGAGGTCAACGATCCAAAAAAGTTATGTCTGAAAGTGATTCGATAGTTACTCCTACCACGCCAACAGCCAGGCGTATGAGTGGAAATCAACCCACGTATCCATTGGCCTCTCTACTTTGGTCTGCGCGTAGTTCAACGTCGCAATGGGTGGTACTTCCTCTAATATTGATGGCCGTAGGTCTGTTTAGGTGGGCTGCTGGACTTTGGGGATATTCTGGTACGTTTGTAAAATCTGCCAACTACCCTGAGCTCTGTTACTGACTCTCCACGGCAGGATTTCAAAGCCCACCGATGCATGGCGACTACGAAGCTCAGAGGCACTGGATGGAGATTACAACGCAACTTCCGATTTCACAATGGTACTTCCATGATCTCGAATGGTGGGGATTGGACTATCCGCCCTTAACCGCATATCATAGTTGGGTTCTTGGAAAGATCGGAGGACTTATAAACCCATCGTGGTTCGCCTTATACACGTCGCGGGGACTCGATGATCCAACAATGAAGGTTTTCATGAGGGCTACAGTTATCATTTCCGAATACTTAGTGTTTGTACCCGCAGCGGTCATCTTTGTTCGACGATTAAGTAAGCTTCAAGCTGTAAATATATGGACAGCATCAATTGCTCTGACAGCGATACTTATGCAACCCGGATCGATTCTCATCGACCATGCACATTTTCAATACAATACAGTAATGCTTGGATTGGTTCTTGCTAGCATGTCTAGTGTACTAGCTGGCAGATACATGTGGAGCTGTGTATTTTTTGTCATGGCGTTGGGATTCAAGCAGATGGCTTTATATTATGCTCCTGCGATGTTTGCATACCTACTAGGAGTCTGCATATTTCCTATCAATATTCCTAGGTTCTTAGGAATCGCGATTGTTACTTTGGTATCATTTGCGGTCCTATTTCTGCCCCTGTTCTTGGGTGCTCTCTACGAGAAAAGTCAAGGTATCAGTGCCCGACCAGAGCTTGATGGTTTCGCAGCGCCATTGCCCATTCTTAGCCATCTTTCATACAAACTTGATTATCGCGCTTGGTATTATCCTATCATACAGCAAAGTGCACAGGTCATATACCGAGTGTTCCCTTTTGCGCGGGGCCTTTTTGAAGATAAAGTGGCCAATTTCTGGTGCGCGTTAAATGTCGCTATCAAGCTCCGAAACTTCGATCAGGGTCTTCTTCAGAAAGCTTCACTACTTATCACTTTAGCATCCATCACTCCTCCATGCTTGATTATATTCTTCAAACCACGAAAGGATCTATTACCCTTGGCCTTGGCAACATCAGCGTGGGGATTCTTCCTATTCAGTTTCCAGGTACATGAGAAAAGCGTCTTGTTACCTCTAATGCCAATGACTGTGATGCTGGCTGGTCGAGGAGGACTTAGCAAAGGAACTCGATCATGGATAGCATTTGCCAATGTTCTGGGTGCTTTTACAATGTTTCCATTGTTGCAAAGAGTAGAGTTGCGTGTTCCTTACTTTGTTCTGGTTCTCCTGTGGCTATACCTTCTTGGGCTTCCACCCTTTTCTTTTGAGGTGTATGCGCAGCATAATGATGGCAATTGGATAGGATTCGGAACAACATTGATACACACGCTCTTTTATCAAGCAATGGTCGCTTGGCATTTGGGAGAAATTTTCTGGACGCCACCTGCTCCTTTCCCTGATTTTTGGGTAGTCATGAATGTCGCCGTTGGAGTTTCTGGGTTTGGTATATGTTACCTATGGTGCCTATGGTCCTTGGCTGTTGAAAGTGGTCTTCTACAGTCCTCTAAGATGGAAAAGACAAAGGCGAAAGCGAAGAAGGTTCAGTGATCGGTTTTAAAGGTGTGCCATATACCCATATACAAGATTAGATTCTTGTCAATTTTATGAACATATTATGTACTTTATTGGTCAAAGATTACGCAGTCACACCATTTCCACCACGTTTCCACGCGAATCTCAATCAAGAAATTAGGCAATACGAGAGATGTAAGCAGGCAAGGGGCCCCTCAGGGGTCCATTCGGTCAATGCGTAAGGCTTGTGGAAGTTCGGTTACCATTGGCACGGTTACCGACAAGCATCGGCCATAAGCCTGGATTCCGTCAATCAATGATTCCAGCCCCCATTCTTTCCCTGCAGAATCCTACAAGTGGAGGCTGCGTCCGATATCGATTTTTTCTGATTTTCCCTAGTTAGGAATGGTATTTCTAAAGATATGAACTTCCTTGTGGATAAATTACATACATGCTACATTGCTAACATCGGGTCCTCTTTTTTTCATGGGGATTATTTACGTGATGGGTGAATGCAGCCGACAAAAACGCCTCAGAACTTCCGCACTTTTTGAAGCACTTGGTGTGTATGGATGGCTCAAGATAAACGTGAATTATGATGGCCCAAGTCCCCCATAGCTACCTACCGGGTAATACACCGCTGTACTCCATGCCAAGTTCACTCAGTCGATACTACGTGAAAATTTGGAAAGATTTGCAAGATTTGCCAGGCTGTTCTCTGACTCAGCCGCACACTATTACTGCTCTTACAATACTGTCCCAAGTTATCTGTTCATGGGGGGGGCTGGCTTCACTGGTCGGTTCTTGATATGGACAACCACCCCGCATGTAAGTAAGATTTCCGCCTGATTTCTGTACTGGTACACCTTTTTCACATTCTTTATTCTTTGTTTTGTTTTTCTTGCAGCATGATAAGGTTCGTTCTTTACAAATCGTATTAATTAATTGACGACTTGACGTTCAAAATGATGCTGTCGAGGCTTTTCGCTCTCTTAGGGCTATCAATCCTTGCTTCGGTCCGGGCTGAAAGTTCTAGTACGGAGGGTTCAATTGCGGATAGCTCTTCCACGGCTTCAGCGTCAAAAACAAGCTTTGTTTCATCGGCATCAACCACAAGTTCATCGATAAGCGCTTCGAAGACGGCTGTCACGACGCATGTTGTATCAGTTGGTGCAGTAAGTTGATCTTGCGATTGCAATTGTGCTACGATTGAATGTTAATGAATATCAGGATGGCCTCAATTACGATCCTAGAGAATTAACGGCGGATGTTGGAGATATTATTGGTAAGTCATTATGATGAACATCGCATTTATGTTGGACTAACGGGCCTCTGTAGAATTTCGCTTTTATCCATTAAATCATTCTGTGGCGAGAGCAGAATACAAACGTATTTTACCCCAAATCTTTTGTTGATAGACAATAGTTAATTTCAACCTTACAGAACCATGTATACCATACGAAGACACTGGGGCAGGAAAGATTGGATTCTGGAGTGGTTTCGAACCTACTGCTATTGTCTCGAATAATGTTAGACACTCGCCATCTCCTGTAGATTGATCAAATGATGCTAACGAGTCTTAACTAGCCGCCTATATTTAACTTACGCATTAACGACACGGAACCTATATTCTTCTATTGTTCCGCTCCTGGTGCTTGTCAAGAGGGTATGGTTGGGGTTATAAATGCCAATGCTACGCAAACCTTCGATGTTCAGTTTGCGTATGCTGAAAATGCAACGATGGAGTTCTCTCCCAATGAATATTTTCCCTTAGAAACTGCAAAAGCCGTCGCTTCTGGCTCCTCTCATAAATCATTACCGGCTGGCGCCATTGCCGGTATCGTCGTTGGTGCAGTCGCTGTAATAGCTCTAGCAGGCGCTCTATTCTACATGTGCGGTCGCCACCGAACCATGAAAGAAGTATTTCACAATGGGCCATCGTCTGGGCCTCCAGCTAGCAGCAACCCTTATGATGATTCTCATAACTCATATATGTCGCAAGGCGGCCGTACAGTTTCCGAAGCCAATTATCCAAACATGTCCAAGTTCGCATCTGGTCTTTCAGGCTTAGATACCGCATCTGGACGCTTTTCACCTCATCATGGTGCTTACACGGATCCCGATACGAATAGTTTTAGAAGCCGAAGTCCGCCGATTGATGAAGTGGGTATGCAGACGGTTAGAAATGGCCAGTATCAGAGTGTATCGGTTGGAAGTCCGATGGGAAGTCCTGGATTCCCTAGCCCGGCGCATAATCACGAGTCACATTTAAGTTCTCAGGGGTATGGAGGACAGACATTGAGTGAGATGGATGATAGGAGTGCACAAGACGCTTTGAGGTATGTTTTATTCCACTGTTATTTTTCCTTCAATCCATGTCTGGAAATATTGTGAAAAGCGCGTATGCTGAACAATCCACTGCAGATTACAAGAGAAAGAAAGGCAAAACCAAGGCCAGGGCCCGATCGAGCTCCCAGCTCCAAGCAGAAGCGCGAGTATGACGGCGGGCGCGCCTTCCCCGGAAAGAGAAAGGCCGTTTTCGTACACAGATAGCGAGAGTGGGTATGCAGGAATGATGAGAAACGAAGTGGGTAAAGGCTACCGATGATGACCTTTGACGGATAATAAGGATGGAGTTTAATGGAGGAAAGGTATTGTCAATTCACTTCGCAGGATTAGGAGTGGGAGGGATGAAAAGCTTGGTGCGCTCGTGCTCGTGCTCGTGCTCGTGCTCGGGGCGAGACAGCTGAGGGTTATTCATGATTTTGTCTGATTTGATTTGATTTGATACCACACTCTTTGGAAATTAATGTACCTACTTAATTAGATGTATACAGAATGGAAGGAGGCTTGATTATAGTAATTCATGAATTTTTCACAAGCGGTACAGAAATCCAATGAATGGTATATTTGTTTTTGGTCCTCGTTCTCCATGATCCCTTCAATCATTCCACCGGGATTATTAGTCAGTCTGTTCATTTCAAGCTCCCAAACTTCTCCTGGCTGTTAAGCTTAGTTACAGCAAAACCTCTCTATAAGGATACCGGTTTTTGTAGTCTTTTTTAAAGATATATAGAGGTATCCTTATATAGAGGTATCCGACTAATCCCGACCTGGTAGTAATTAGCTTCCGATTAGCCCCGATTAGTCCCGATCGGGTCATATTCCGTGACAATTTCGGAAAATTTTCTATTTTCACAAAATGTAACTAGATTCTCCATATAATAGCTCAGATAATAGCTCAGATCCTAATGATTTTATTGGTCTAATAAGGATATACGTGATTCTGGGACCGGAAAATATAAGGATATCCTAATAGAGGGGTTTTAAGGATATAGGTCTTTTTTAGCCCTGAAAATTCTTGGGACTGAAAAATATATCCTTATAGAGAGGTTATCCTTATAGGGGGGATCCTTATAGAGAGGTTTTGCTGTATACATATCTCCACGAGGCTCCAAACCTGCAGCTCAGGGTCTCGGCTTAATACTAAAGATTACACAAACTCATCATGTGTTTTATGTCGTGTACAGATTACACAGAAATGGTCTTCGACGGGTAATCATACGGTATACTGCGGATATAGCGGTTGTGGATGTTTCAGCTGATGCTGTGCTACGCATGCTGTGGTGTGTTTGGAACGTGACGACGGTGACAGGCCGATGACGAATAGATGATAGGTATGGATATCAGTATTGTGTTTGTGGTTGGTGAAAGAGCGGAGTGTGGTGAGTAGAGGATGGTGAATTGGGTAAGGGAATATTGGGTATTGTTTGTTTGTTTGTTGGTTTGTTGGTTGGTTGGTTGGTCAGGTTAGTAGATGTTGGTTATTGTGTTCCGGAAATTGAATCTCCGTAGGTGCGGGGGCGTAGTTTTGGGTAATTGCTTCGGTAAGTGGTAATCGCTCTCTGGATCAGGTAAAAGTCTCGCCGTTACCGTTCTTTTTTGTCAGTCGGTCTGTTTTACTCTTCCGGGGAAGAAAGACATTTACTGACGATAATGTTCCCGGTGGTTGGTCGGAGCATGTCTATTGGGCTATTTTCTCGTACGATATCCGAACTCCTTAAGAAACCATCGTTTCTCTTGTATAATCTATCAGTACGAGAAGGGATTTCCATATTCTTCGGAAAGTTGGGCGCTCTGCATGGAAGTTGGTACGGCTAGATTTGTTGGAATTTTAACCACACAGCCGTCTTTTTATGGCTCAGTTACTGCTGATTTTGAATTGCTGCATTGCCAAGAATCTTTTCACACAACGCCGCTTGGATATGGTAACCGTTTCATAGGACGTTGGAAAGTCTGCAGAAATTCAAGGAAATTCTGGAGATAGATACACACAAGCATGTCCTCACAGCAGTTTTTGGACTAGTCGTCCCTTTCCTGGTATCTGGCCTCTTTCTCATTTTCTGACCAATATTCATCGGAACTGTACCATGAAGCCTCGAGTGAACAAACATTCATGATGAGGAAGAGACTTCTCTTCTACAATGTGTTGAATGAAGGGTTCCATGTCATTTCCTTGCTTGCTGTCGGTTCATGATCATGATCATACATAAGCTTAAAATAATGCCTGGGAAATTATCGCATTCCCAAGCCTTTTGTCGTCGTGCGATAACCATCTTACTAGAAGGGTTGGAAGTAGCTCGAAACCGAACATCATGGATGCAAAATGTTGGAGTTTCATGAACCAGTTTTCATGAAATACTAGCGGATTCATGAGCTGATGAGAAACTTCAACTTGGCGAAGGCTTTTGAACTATTATCTCGAGGGCCTTGAAACTCCACTGAAAGATTCATTTTGCGACAAGTAATCAGATTGTATGTTTTTATCAACATCAAAATCAAATGATTTTTGGATGCATTATGCGATTTTGACTTTGGAAAGTGTCTCACCTGCATCCGCCGTTTCTAGTATGGATCTGATGACTAATCAGCCCATGATCAGGGATGCCGGAGCATCAAAATGTTTATTTCAACATCACTCTCATTATGATCATAAGTAAAGCTGGCAGCTTTTCGAATCTACGCACAATTACAAATCACTAGTGGAGAAATCTCGAGAAGGGGTTTTCATGTTCTTGTTTCATTAAATTAATTCTATTCAGAGCGTTTCGTTCTGATAGCTGTTCTTGATGAACTTTATCCTTGCGGTCTAACTAGCAACCTTTTCTGAGCATTATTCCCTTCAGGATATGAAGACTTCAATGCTCTAGATGCTTTCTTGTTTGTTCCTCTCAGACGGTTGGTGGAGGAATTTGATTTGGTGAAGCAACAGGAACAATCTCAAAGAGTAAACAAAGAGTAAAATCAGGAAAGTCGTCTGTTCTTGTACTGCTGATGTCAAGGGCCTCTTCTCCGTAAGTCCAAATGGTTATACTGTTCACCTTCTTGACACCCAGACCAGTGACTACATCCTTGTGTTGGTTGAGTAGAAAGCCGACACCAGCACCATTCTTGCTTCCAAGAATAGCAAAGAAGGGATCATCAGTTGGGTGTATAGTTATCCTATCTCCCCAAAGTGGTATAGTATTATGTCCGCTTGCTCTCAAAGCCATCTTGACCATTGTGTTGGTGTCTATGTTGACGATTCCTGCACGGATTATCCATTCTAGGTTTTTGACTGCAGACGCACCTGCAATAAAGAAATTCAGTGATTGTTCATCAAGTAAGGGTTTCATGGGATAACAAACCACAGACTCTCTTATAGTATAGGAAAACTGCATCAGACCAACTCCATATACGTGGGACATCGTCGGCATTCTTGTTAAATTCCAGTGAGGCTGGACTGACGTTTCTGTCTGCTACAAGAATTCCAGGATCACAGTTGATCAAAGTTTCCCATTCTGCTCCTGTTGGCTGAAATTCACATATTAGTTTCCATTAGAAATATGTGGTCATTGATGGTACTTACTTCTACAAGACGAGAACTATCATGCCATAACTGATGATCAAGTGTGTCGATCTGAGAGAATCCTTTTGCAGTGTGTGCTTCACGAACCAAGACTGGCATAGGCTCATCATGTTCCCAAACATCTGATCCAAGGAAATTTAGTGTTTCATCCAAAGCTTCTCCAAAGACAGGTCCTTCCTCATCATCTTCTTTCATGACATAAGTTCTAAATCCTTCAGTGTATAGGTTTGACGGATCGTAGATCAATGCCTCTTGAGATACACCACCATTCTTCTGGGTTGTCAGAGCAAGACTGTCCTGCATGGTGCAATACAATTGTCTACCCTTCAGAATTCGTGCAGCATAGAGGGCTGGATCTGCACGTGCGCTGATGTTGAAGGCATGGTTGTGATGGTCATTGTTGTGGCGGCGGCTGTGGTGGTGATGGACGAGTGAAGTCATTGCTTGTGTGAAATTATCAACCTTAGTCTGAGCAATTTGAGAAGCAAGTTGATCAATTGGGAGAGCTGCTGCATTGTGGCTGACTTCCGCGCTTGTGAAACTGACAAGTGGAGCAATTAGGATGGTGTAAACAAATAAGAGCATTAAGCTCTTAGAAATGACAATACCAAACAAAGAAGTCATGTTGGCTTTTGTCAATGGTAATTGAGGTTTTTTGTACAATGTTTTTTGTCTGTGTGTGTTTTTTTTTAAATCAAGGAAGAAGAGAAGGAGAGGAAGGAAGGGCTTTTCTCTTGGAGAACGTCAAGCCTTGCTTGGAGAAAGTGTGAAACTTTGATATCAACCTTTGTTGAGATAACATACGGCAAGATCCGGGTACCCGAGAAACCTCATTTTACAATTTGTCTGTTGAAAATATTTTCAGAAGTGAATATGTGACTGCGCCTTCCCTTCAAGAAAGTTGAGGGACCTTGATGGTGCTTGTTGGGAAATGAGATTTTGTGAGTCCAATGATATCATTTAGATCCTCATTTCTTCATCTGTCAACTTTACGCTAGAAGGGTATTCACGGCACACAGTATTTATGAAAAACTACGATCAAATCTACAGTTCCTAATATTCAGATCAAAGGTTCTTTTTTTCAATCCTAACATTGAAAGTTTCTGTTTCAATTCTGATTTTGCTGGTAGATGATATCGCCGGTTATCAACATAGGCAAGGCTCATGACCAAATTATTAGAGCAAAAAAGCACATCATAGTAGATCTAATAACTCTATAGTTTACTGGTGGTAAACTATCTATCTGATATATAAACAATTTGAAAGTCGAATATTCCTGATTTAGCCTCATCAGTCAAAAAAGGGTCTTTCAATAAGCAATTAGACAAACCATTTGAATTTTATTAAAAGGAACTAGACAGAAACTAAATTATTGAGGACTAGGTACTAGCATTCCTTATATTCAACTTATCTAAATTCCTTTATTTCATGGGGAAATCAGTATACCTACCTGGATAGACAGACAAATATTTTCCATACTAAGGACTAGTGGATTTCATAAGTTCGGAACCTAGTGAATGTTAATACCAAAACCCGAGACACTCGTACCATTCTCTTCTTTCTTTCATCGGTTTCCAGGGCAGCCATCTATTCTGATATTAGACCTCGATCTACTTCCTTTCCCGAAGATCAACCTTGGATTGAGCTCATTGTTCTCTAGTTTCGCAACCTAAGTAGCAATCATATCGGGTCTAGCTTGTAAGAATTGTTGAGGGCCATGAGAACTAGTGTATCTTGAAGAAATTTATATACTTTTCCTTCCCAGCTACAAAATCTTCAACCTTCTCTCCCACCTTTTCCTCCAACTTTCCTCCCAGTTCTCTCTTTACCTTCCTTTACTTCCCAATTCTTTACATTCCTTTACTTTCTGATTTGTCTTAACAAAAATACCCAGCCCTACATCTATTGGAAATCCAATTGATGCTAGAGACTGTTTAACTTTCACTCTTTCCAGAGTCTTCAAATTGCCAACATGAAGATTCTTCACCTATTCAGTTGGCTTTTAGCTATCACACTCCAGTTACAGACTGCAGTTTCCCTTCCCGGTTATACTGATCTCAATCACTTTCGACGCGCTGCCGCTGCCGATTCAGCAATATGTATTGTTGATGGCAAAGCCGTTTTTGCTCATTTCATGGTTAGTTTAAAAACTCACATCTGCTTGCACGTAGCTTTGTTGTTGAATGTTAACCCTTTGAACTAGGTCGGCAACGTTCCATTTTGGGGAGTTTCACAATGGACTCGAGACATGACCGTAAGTTTTCCCTCCTTTGCATGAACTCTTGATACTCTTGGACAGCACTGACTTGTTTTTACAGAGGGCAAAGCAGGCTCACATTGATGCTTTTGTCTTGAATATGGCTAGTACAGATTAGAACTTACTGACCCAAGTAGCTTATGCTTTTGCTGCTGCCAAGAAAGTCGGTTTCAAGTGTCTTTTCTCGTTTGACGAGACTAGTAACTGGTCATATGACGCCATCATGGGTTACCTCAATCAATACATTGGAAACGATGCATATTACATCTATAAGGGAAAGCCTTTGGTTTCCACTTTCGAGGGAGCAGGAAATGCTGATGCTTGGCGTCAAATCAAGGCACAGACCGGCATTGTCTTCATTCCAGATTGGTCTTCTCTAGGTGCTCAAGCTGCTGTAAAACTTGGTGTTGCAGATGGTCTCTTCAGTTGGGCTGGTAAGTAATGAGTCTTCAATTTGTTTCCTTTTCTGACACAAAATAGCTTGGCCTTGGGGAAACACAGACATGAATACATATGTTGACGCCTCATACAGCCAATTTCTTGGTAAAATGCCTTACATGATGCCTGTAAGCCCTTGGTTCTACACCAATCTGCCACAGTTCCATAAGAATTGGCTTTGGCGAGGCGACGATTTATGGTATGACAGATGGGAAGAAGTCATATATTGGCAACCTCATCTCGTTGAAATCATATCATGGAACGACTGGGGAGAATCTCATTACGGTAAGTCTCAACTTTCATCTTTGTGATTCATGCGTTTTACTACATTTTGCTAATCATATTACGTGACAGTTGGACCTATTGATGAAACAACCATGGGTGCAATGCGCTCTGCCCCTTACAAGTACGTACAATGTCCTCAACTTTTGCTGGCTTTCACCCAGCTTTACTCCCCGATCTCGAGCACATTTTTCCTCTTCTTTAAGCACATCTATTCTTTTACCTATCACAACTCTGTCCTTGATAGACAACGCTAATACCATGATTTTTAACAGTTATGCTTTGGGAATGCCCCATGACGCCTGGCTTTTGTTTCTTCCTTACATCATCGAAACCTACAAGACTGGCTACTCAAGTATAGGCCAAGAAGGAGTCCAAGCTTGGTATCGTCCCAATCCAAATTCTGCAGGCTGCAGCACAGGTGGCACAACAGGAAACACTGCTTCCCAGTCAGTATAAATCAAATCCCTCCTTCCACTTCTCATTGTCAACACACAGTTGCTAATATTGAATGAATTTAGACTGTTGATTGAGTTTCCACCATCTAAGGTGGCGCAAGACAAAATCTTCTACTCCGCACTTCTTTCCTCCGAAGCAGATGTCATCGTTACCATCGGTGGTGTTGATACTGGCGCTAAATGGTTGAAGAAACCATATGGAGGTGTGGGTATCTATCACGGAAGTGTTGACATCAAGGGCACTGGACCTGTGATTATTGTCATCAGCAGAGGCGGCACAGTCGTATGCTCAGCTATTGGTGACGTCCACATCTCCAATGACTGTGGCCAACTAGGACTCGCAAACTATAACGCATATGTCATGGGTGCAACGGGTGATTCATCCCCTGCGTTGCCTGACGCCAGTATCTGCAACTTGAACTGTACCAGTGGTTCTGGCGCTGGCGACTTTCAAAAGCTCTGTGCATATTCTTGTGCACTTGGTTACTGTCCGAAAGGCGCTTGTTACTGTACCGGTATGGGAAAGGCAAAGCTTCCAAAGGTCTCAGGACCAGTTGGCTATCCTATCGCTGGAGCCGATGCAAATTATGAGGGTTTATGCAACTTTGCTTGTGTTTATGGCTACTGTCCTCCAGAACATGTAAGAAAATCTCCTTTCTCAATGTCTAACGTCAAGCTGTTCTTTCATGTCCTCTTTTCCTAAGGAGGCTAGCTATGCTTCACTCTTTCACTTCATGCGGAATTACTAACGTCAACATTTTTTAGTGTGGTACCGTATCCGGTCTGCCGATGGCCACACCAACAGTTTCGCCTTTTACGCCTCCAGCTTG
This sequence comes from Botrytis deweyae, assembly GCF_014898535.1. Lineage (NCBI taxonomy): Eukaryota > Fungi > Ascomycota > Leotiomycetes > Helotiales > Sclerotiniaceae > Botrytis > Botrytis deweyae. The sequence continues at coordinate 658,359 of NW_024066224.1, read as the reverse complement.
TGTCCTTGGTACTGGTGCTGGCTTACTCGAAGGTCTTTGCAGTTTTGCATGCAACTTTGGATATTGCCCAATCAACGCTTGCGTAAGGAGACTACCTATATTTTGTTTCCCCTCGACTCTGGTGAAAATTTACTAAACATTCAATCTACAGACTTGCACTGCACAAGGTCCACTTAATGTACCACCTAAAGCAAACCCCGATATTGTGGGCGTCCCTGCAGCTGGTCTCGATCATGCTACTTTTGGGCCGCTCTGCCAATTTGCTTGCTGGCATGGATGGTGTCCGAGCGATGTTTGCGTAAGTTGATTCCAGTTTTTCATCTCATGTTGGACTTGCATGAACACTCACGATGGTTTGAATCGATCAATTCGATGGACCACTTGAGCTGGCTTTTATCTTCTGTTCCATTTTGGAAGTTCCACCACTAACATCCCATAGTCAAAACTTGAAGATGGTTCAGGTCCAGTGTATATTGACCCAGCCATATTTACAGCTCAGGACCCTGAAGTTGATTGCAATCCTCCTTGTACATTTGTAAGTTACACATCGAATTAATTGTCCCATACTTTCCATTGAATCAGGAAATGTTCGTGAGAACTATTCACTAACTCTCCCTCACCATACAGGTATTCCCACCCAGTACATATCATGGTGAAACTGTCTTCTCTTTTCCACCAGTCAAAACTACTTTGGTTCTTGGCAAAGGTAATGACGCTACTGTGCTCACCACTGTTGTTACCCCAAAACCAAGTACAGGATCGACGGTCAGTTTCTTCGACATGGTCGTCACTGACGCTTCCGACTTCTCGTTTTCTATGACTTCGATGTTCAAGCCATCTCCTGTGATTATTACAGTCAATATGATCTCGATTGTGTACACAACTCAATTGTGGTTCAATCCTGTCACTTCGCCATCCAACTGGCAAATTGGTGGCGAAGCGTCAGCAACTATCACATCTACATCAACGAATGGCGCTATCATTTTCCCTCCTGTTGAATGGCCGGGTCCATCGGAGACCACTTATTGCTCCAATGCAATCTGTCAAACTTTCTCTATAGATCAGTTTACAAGTCTCTTCAATGATCCTAGCCGCACAACAGCCATCATATCCATTCCGGTACCGACGACCTCAGGACAGACTACTTCTCCTATTATCATAATTACAGTGCCGGTACAATCGTATGGTTACTATTGGCGCCCGTAAGTCAAAATCCTCACTCCAAGTTTTAGCCTCGCAGTTTTCATTTTCTGGTGCAGAAAGTTCAAAGAGCAATCACTAACCCATTATTCTCTAGTAAGCCTAACCCCGTGGACCCTAAAATTCCTTTCCCAACCTTCCCTCCACTTCCATGGCCTCCAGTACCAAAGTTGCCTTGTCTAAACTTTGGACTCATCAAGGTTAACTGCCCCCCAGATAAGAAACATCCCACAACTAGTTTCCACAAAGCTCCGCCAAAGTCCACTTGCACACAACATTGCGGTACTATCTGCACTGTAAACTGCGATACCGCCGGTCAGCCCAGTAGCGAGTCCGAGACTGAGTCTGAGTGTGAGACTTCGACTGTTACAGATGAATTTGGTAAGTCCCCTTCATAGGTATCTATTGATACCTTTTTTGTCTCCGCTTCACTTCTCAAGGCAGAGACAGCTTTGAATTTCTCAGTTGATCTTGAACTTTTACTTGGGCAATCACTAACTTTGTCGATCTCATAGTCTCATGCAAAACTGGCTCATGTACAACTACTAAGACATCGCTGGTCTCAGGATGTACTGTGTTTGCAACAACAACTACTACTGTAAGTAAAATACTTTTTTTGCGCTTAACATCCCCTCATTCCGCACCGAAAGTTCTATAGCAAACAGCAACTAATTTTGCTCTGTTGTAGGAAGCACCTTGGTGTCCAACTGGAGTTCCTGGTGAGCAAGAGGAAGACACAGACAATGTAAATAACGCTCCTGTCGTCTACGGTAAAGAAATTGCCGGTATGCCCCAAAATGGTGTCGTCATCGTGGGCGGCGTGGGAGGCGATCGTCATCCTATCTACTATGCCCCAACCAGCCCAAAGGGGTGGTATTGGTATTATCCTCCTAAGCGCACGGAGGTCATGCTGCCTCCTGAGATGTTGGAGCGTGGTACAGTCACCTCCGCGATATACAGCAGCTTTTTGCCGGCATATCCTACCGTCCTCATCATTCCTCCCATTGTCGGAGCTACTCGTTTGGCACCCTCAAGTCAATATTACGAAAAGCGATACTGGACCACGACCAATGATTGCGGACAGTGTTTCGAGGATGGATGTAAAAAACGAGCTGGAGGTCCTGGCTCACCCGCTTGCTGTTTAGACCATTCGTGCGGACCAATGTGGCCAATTTGCAACTGTAGACCTGATGGTAATTGCGCAGGCACTGATCCTCCATGTTGTTTCGATCAGGGTGGTATCAACTGCCCAGAATTAATAAACCCGGATAGATAATGACTCGATTGGGTTCTCAATTATCTGCAATAAATGTAGACCATAGATACTAGAGTTTTCGGGTACATCCTGTTACAGTATCCGGAAATTAGTTAGACAGCTGTCCACTAATAATAAAATGATACGATTTCTAAATACTTCGTCGTTCAAGCTTGATGATTGTGACTGTAGAAATGATGTATCCTCATGTGTGCAATGTGTAATAGCCATGATCTCAACAAACTGATTCGAATAAATTGTACCAAGAGCACCACATTCCACAATGACAGGAATTTCACCTTTACCAGCAGCGAAGAATTACATATTCTTAGCCTATTTCAAAGTTGCAGCATCACCACTGAAGCTATTCCACAGAGAATCAGAGCTCGAGACAGGCGACCATAGACTCTACTCAGCAATGAGAGCAACCTTAACACCATTCCGACTACTTGTTGAAACCCGCAACTCTTCCACCCATTCTTTCACCTCGTCTCTACACTCCAGATACTTCCATTTTTGAGCCATACGTGCTAATGTGTATGCGATTTCTATTTCTGCGGGATGCTGGGCGGGACATGTACGAATGCCACATCCAAAAGGTATGTAGGCTGCTCCTGGACGGAGAGATGGGTCTTCCCAGCGGGACTGGAGGGGTTGTTAATCAATTTAGGGAGGGCTAAGAGATGGCGTGCGAATGGAGAGAGGACATTAATGATTGGATGGGTGACATGAAAGTGGGAGAGCTGAATTCGGGAGAGTTGAATTCGGGAGAGTTGAATTCGGGAGAGCTGAATTCGGGAATGCGAATGTTGATTCGAATTTCGAAAGGTTCGGAAAGGAAAAAGAAAGTCATTCCAGATTGAATAAGGAGATTACAGACTTAGAGATGTATCAACGGGACATTGGATGCATCAAAAACATGGAAAACTTGGGGCTGACTATAAATCTGTGCACCCACTGATGGGTTCGGTGAAATGTTTTGGGGATGTACGTCTTATGGGGTGGACAGAGTGCGGCCATGGGGAATGAGAAATCTGCTCGACTTACGGGGATGAATTTATCTCCATCTAGCTGAAAGCAATCTGCTAGTCTGTGAGGATTATACAGAGGGGTGATAATCACAGTGTCTTTTCGAATAAATATGGGAGATTTACCATCGGGACGCCACCTCTTGGAAGAACCCCATCCTTGTATGCTTTTCGTGAAGCGATACTAGCTACCGGATAAAGACGAAGTGCCTAAGAGTATCTATTTAGCGATTTCCGGTAAAGATCGACCGGGGTTACTCACTTTGTTTGATGACATTCTGCAAATATTTCAATGTTCTCAAATTATCATGTGTAAATCTCGAGATCGAGGTACCATGAGCTTCTAATACTTCTTGACGAAGCTTTTCCCACACGCTTGGGTTTCAAGAGAGTTGGAGTAGTACATTCCCGCTGGTGATAGCGCTAGATTCGTGTCCCGCAAGGAACGCATGTAGAATTTGACTTCGAAGTTCGCTACGATTGTCGGTCTGCATAGCCATATCGTGTAGTCGAACAGACTTATATCCAGATCTATCTTTTTCGGCAGCTCGCTCTTTTGACAGACGATTGGCACGGTATTTTATCGCTTTGTCAACGTAAAAGTCGGCGAATGCATGTACTACTTTGATAGAATCATAGTTATTTCTTGTCACAATCCAGGAAGGCCAGTTTTCCTAGCTGTAGGCGTGGTCCAGTGCCAAATTGACCGTAGTGGAAAGCGTCGAGAAATTACTGGGATCGAGTAGGTTGCTCCGGAGAAAGCATGTCCATGGATTCGCCGAAGAGAAATTCAGTAGACGTATCGATGAACTAGATACATAGAAATGTAAGCATTGGAATCACATCAAAGAAGCTCAATTCACAAAGATTTTTGGAAGTCGAAATACTACTTTGCATAACAGTGGTTTCAAATCAACAGTGGATCCATCTTCCGGTAACAGTTTCAAGAACTTTTACAGATTCTTCTCGAATGCAGGTAGATTGGCAACATTAGTTCTGGTGAAGGTTGTGCGCATCAGAGTACGTGAATGCTGCCAAAATGGACCATCCTATCATTCAGTGTCATTGATAATTTTTGAAAGAATATTCTCCATAAGTAAAGGCAACGCGAACTTTTCGTAAAAGCACATGGGCCTACGAAACGCGTCGCCGAATCAAGACTGGCAATGAAAATCTCGACATTGAAGTGGAACTATGATCACCATTGTGAATACACCCTCGCCTAAGAAAGAAAGGGTTGTAGATCTCCTCAGAGCCTGTACTCCATAATCTTTGAAGTTTAAACCAAGCATTGTCTGTACATTCAAAGGGTCAATAGTAGCAATCATAGGAGCACCAAGTAGAATCGCGGCAAATGTGTCTCCATACTGTTCAAATCGAATGGTCCATCTTTCTAGTTGTTTGGACTGCTTTGTATGCGGATAATTGGGAGGACGTTGACAGCCATGTTCGCTTTTGATTTGCTGGCGCTTTCTCCAAAGGCGTAAAATTGAAAAGAGAAAGTAGAGTACCGAGACAACTAATGGAAACGACGTGAGACATATCATTTGCGTCATATTTGACAACCGGAATAAGAGGTATGTATCGGGAGTACTGATATCAGAAAAGGCTGCGATGGATATGATTTCCCATGCCCATCAACAGTTGGTCTACTTCTCACGCAGCTTAGGCTTCCTTCGACACACAGAGAAATCTGTTTGATTGACATCATAGGTTCAAACCCCGATTTTACAACTATTGCAATACGGTGCCGCAAGATGATTTAACCGTAGATGGGATAAGAGATAAATGAAGTTCTAGCGTATGTTTTCCCGCCACTTAGCAAGTAAAACATTCCCGGGTTTGGTGCAGATTTCTTCATCAGTCTGTGAATCCGAAGCCAGCGAGGTGACAGAAAAGGCGGTGGCAGATAAAACAAACAATCATGCCAAGACATCAACAGAGAATGGCGAGTAACCTTAATGATGGACGGTCATGTGATTGATTCACACGGGCCCAATCCGAAAAAAATCCTCAATGCTCATCCTCATGAGCTTTTCATTCTATCCTCATCTTTTCATTCTATCCTTGATACGCAGTAAGAGTTTCACGGTCACAAGGATAGATGAGGTATGTGTGTGGGATACTCATTTCATTTATTGAGAGCTAACTCATCAAGACCATAATAACATACAGGTAAAGCGCCGCGCTAGACTAAAAGTGGACCAGAAAGAGATTAAGAAAGTTGAGCTTCACGAAGTTTCGATGGTTCCAGCGCAGATTCTACGTGGTGGTTCATCATCGGTGCAACGCTCTTCAAGAAGCATGCAGCTACACCGCTTGCTGCAAGAAGAGAAGCCACCGCGATCCAAACATATTTCCACGCCTCCACACTCTCATCAATAAGAACAGGTGCATTGGTATTGGCAGCAATTTCTGGTCCTACCAGCTCTGCATATTTGTTATTGTATATAGCAGTGAACATGGTGATGCCGATAACGCCTCCCAATGCACGACAACTGCTACTGACAGTGGCCGCTGTTCCGATTAAGAATGCTGGAACTGACAACCCCAAAGCCACAGTTGGAATGGTGGTAGTCACAGCAGTTCCGAGGCCGAAGAGAGTGGTGAAAGCAAATGCCATAGGGAGTCTGGTTGAAGTTACCATGGCCATAAGACCTGTAAATAAAGCACACCAAAACAAGGATCCGACCAGCATCCAACGGTATGCTTTCGTTGAAGCCATTACCCATCCAGCTGGAATACACCCAAATGCTGATGTAACCAAAAATGGAGAGAGAATGACAGCAATACGAACAGCATCGGCAGTAAAAAGATCGTAGATCTCCTGTGAGTACAAGACATTAACGCCGAGAAGAAGCATACCATCTATTGTGCAAACGAAAAGCAAAATGGGAAAGTTGATGGTTTCGAAAAGTCGATGATCAAAGATTCCTTCGGTGACGACGAAAGCCTCATAAAGTCCGAAAATCAAGAGGCCAATACACCCAGCAGTAAGCGTTCCGATGCATTGTCCCGAGTTCCATGGATGAGTAGTTCCACCCCAGGTAAGGCCGATGATGAGGGAAGCGAACGACCCTGACATGAGGAGAATTCCAATATAATCAATTTCTTTTGTGATAGAACTGAGCATCTTGTGTCGGCCAAGTCTAGGAAGAGGTGGAAAGTATGAGAAGGCGATCATAGCAGCTGTTATTCCATAGATGATGCCGTTGAAATAATACGCCCATCTCCATCCACCAGCTCCTCCGGCATTCACCTTGACAAAAGCGGCAGCAAGAAAAGTGCCAAGAACAACGAAGGCGCTAGCCATGGCTTGTGAGGCTCCCATAGCCCAGGGACGAAGTCTGTTTGGAATAATCTCCTGGATTGCTGAGATTGACACAATCCATGTGCTCGTTAGTCCAAGGCATGTCAGGAAATGTGAAATTTAACTCACACATCCAGCATTAGCAGCTCCACACAAGATGTTGCCTCCTATGATTTGAAGTATCTTCTCTGCTTTTCCTGCAATTACGCTACCAATCAAACCAAGAATGGCACCGCAAACCATAAACCATTTCTTTCCTACTCTGTCACTCAGACTACCAAAAATCGGACCAAGAGCGAGAACGACGAGGAAACTTCCGTTGGCAATCCATGACGAGAGAGCTGCATCCGCTGGACTTTTAGCAACAGAGGCGACCTGAAATTTTATGACGGTGTTGGCCTGCGCAAAGGTGTTATTAGTCGTTGATCAGCTAAGATCGTGGAAGGTGCCTACGGTATTGGCTAGAGCAGCACAAGAATTCGCCATCGAGAGAGAGATAAAAGCTATTATAGTCTTCCAACTCAGTTGATAAACACTCCCCGGCTCATCTTCATTGCCTTGCACCACAACAGCTTGATGATGACGTCTGTGGTGCTGTTCAATAGTCCCTCTCTCGCTATACTCCACGTTGTCGGCTTCGGGTTTTAGATCTAACATGATGGATGAAAAAGGGAGTGAAAAAACGTATGATATTTGCGTCTTTCCCGAATTTCGTATACTTGCAGAGTCTTAATTAAGCATGGGCAAATTCATGATATACAGATTGATAATCCCGTCGGGAAGTGGATGGCCCACTACGAATTCTCTCCATGTGAATCGGAAAAGCCTACTATTTGGAATTAGGGTACGGGGTACCCCGCACGCGCGTACTAGATCCATTCCGTCCACTTTCATTCGTGAAACCCCCGACAAATAGCATTATGTTGAGATATCAAGAAACCGTCAAACTAATAATCCACTTTTTAGTAGTGGTCAAAATCATACATTAGGGTCAATATATTCTCTATCAATGCGGGGACTTGGCTTGTTATGGTTAAGCAATTGTCGGAGATTGCCTACTGGGACGAAGGCTGCAATTCTGGAGGCTGAAGAACGAGACAAATTAAAACTCTCAAAGTTTGAAAGATTTTAAATCAAGCATGTCAGGGTAGCTCCGTGTCAAAAGCCAATTGATTACACCGCCATTCGCATATGGGTTTGTTATCATAGCAACAAAGTTTATTATGGAGAAGTCATCTCTAATTTTCAACTACAAGCATTTGTGATCTTCAGCTTAGGCGAAGACGTCACAAAATTTGTTACTTCTTCCAAGTCCCTGGTGCAATCTACCAATCGACCTCTTAAAGCTGACCCTTTCCCAGCAGCCAAATAAACACACGTCCAAGCTGGTAAATCGATACTGAACTCTGGGTGTGATTTATGTAATTTGGCCATCATTTCAATAACATATGGTGCCTCAACCTTCGTCTTCTCCGGATAAGCGGTCTGATGTAACCCGGTCTTGATCTCACCAGGATGAATCGAGAATACTGAGATACCGTTTTCCTCGAAGCCGAAAGTATCTTTTTGAAGCATATTCAATTCTGTTTGCAAAACACCTCCAAATCTTGTAATGGCTGTCTTTGCACACGAGTACCCTGAAGCCCAAGGCAAGTCCGCACCTGCTGCTCGAGAACTCGTGAAGATTATCGTACCGGAATTCCGTTTCTGCATTGAGGGAAGAACAATTCTTGTTAATTCTGTTGGCGCTTTAACGTTGATTTCCATTTGTTTCCACCATTCGTCTGCGTCTGTGATATGAAAGGGCATGAAAGTATTTGTGCCAGCATTGTTGATAAGAATATCGATGGGACCAAGTTTGCTAGTAACCTAATAGGTCATTTCATCAGTATGTGTTCCATTGATGGACCAAACAAACTCTCAACCATACCTCTCCAACCAAACTTTCCAAATCAGATCGTTTACAGACATCTCCGACAACTCCGATTACTTTCACATCCGGGAAAGATTTCGAAAGTTCTTGAGTGGTTTCGTCTACCTGACTTTCGGTCCTTCCAGTTACTGCGACCGAAGCCCCCGATTTTGCAAGAGCATATGCGATATGCTTTCCAATACCTCTACCTGAGCCTGTGACTAGCGCAACTTTGCCAGTCAAGGACTGTTCGAATTGCTTAGGCTCGATTGAAGGATATATTGAGATTCTCAAGGTAAACTCTGGTTTCGACATCTTTTCATTTCGTGTAACAATCTTCCGAGGTTACTCCTACAGAATGAGTGCGACTGAATAATAGCACCATGGAAACAATAAAGCAGAATAAATTCTTCGGCAATCCACTTTCTTGGTGATGCAATTTGGGGTAAGCGGGAGTGGAATGTGGGGGATGTAGTCTACTTCACCCGCCCCACTACTCGGTCTCGTTTTGAATGAATGCCGACCTCAATTTAGCCAGTGTATATCACACCAAAAACCACTAAAAGTCACCCATTTCAAAATTCTATATCAATTCAATTAATAAGATTAAAGATATCAGATTTTAGGAATCATTAAATATTTAATCAAATTCTATATTTATTTTTTCAAAAATAGAATAATCTTAATCCAATCTTTAATTATTCAAGCAATTAAAAAAGCAGAAGTATAAAAATTAGAACTCGCTAATTTTCAGACTTCAACTCCTTAAAACTAAGGCCTAAAATACTACTTTTTATAAGTGATTTTTCTTTCATCATTATTTCTTTAATATTATATTTAAAGATTTAAAATCTTGATGTATAATATATTAATAGATTCTGTTTTTATTAAAAAAAAATTCAATAAAATATCTATATTAATTCTTTTAATATTGAATTTTGAAAATACTGAATAATCACGAATTTGAGTGAAGAATTCGTCTAAATTTGAGGTCGGCATTCATTCAAAACGAGACCGAGTAACGACTCGAATTTTCGGCAACTAGTATCGGCAAGTGCCAATTATATCATTGATTGGAGTTTCGACCAAAATTAAAGTTCGTTGCTAAAGATATTCCCCGCCATAGTATTAATAGAAATTCCACATTGCTATTGACATTTGACATACATCAAAGTACTGAACTAAAACGACCATGGCTTTCGAAATCTATATCCCTTCAAACCTCACATTTCAAGACTACATTGCTATCACACAATGTAGTAGAACTCTAGCTGATGGATATGATCGAAAAGTATTAAACTCGTGATCTAGTCATCAAAGTTCTTCCTACTAACATAAACACCCAGGACAAAGCACGACTTCGGGCATCTCTCGCACCAAACATCATAGTAGACTATACACTCGTCGTTCCTGAATGGGGCCAACAAATCTTCACTGCAGACGCTTTCGTAGAAGAATGGCTCGGCTCTATAAAACTCGGAGTGAAAGCTCTCGCTACCCAACATCTGTTAGGAGCACCATATTTCAAAAGTGTTACCGACTCGGAAATTGTCGTAGAATGGCAACAACTAGCAAGTCATGCACGGAAAGTAGCAGGCGAGGATTACAATCACCCGCATTGTAAGATTGGGGAGACTTCGGATGGAAGATCGTATATGCAACAGACATTTGCGAGGGTAGAGGGGCAGTGGAGGATTTCGATTATTAAGCCGGAGGTGATATATCACACGGGTGATTTCAGGGCGGTGGGAAGACCAGATGAGTAGCGTAAATATTTTGACTTCTGAGTGCCGAGACATGGATATTTTTGCCGAAAGCCTAAATAGGACCTCTTGCTTTTAAAAGTCAGAGATAGATGTAAAATAATTTCTAACCTATGACTGCTTTTTGACGCATTCAGATCTCTACCAAGATGTGTGTAAAAATAGTCTAGAAGTGAACATAAAACTCTGTCCAGTACAAAGCCTATGTCAACGAGGCTCATTCTAACAACAAACTGATTCACAAACTCACTGTGTATAAGAGGCCCGTATAAAGGGCATAGTTGTTATCCAATACCCAGACATTTACCAATCATCATTCTTGATCAAACCTGCATTTTCCAACATTATCCATGCACTCATCAAATCTGAGCTTTCAAATCAAATACGAAATGCTCAAGACAACGATGTAACATCCCATCTGCACCTTCTGAACACCGTCCACTTCACCCCTACATGCTAAGTCCCTCTCATGAAATTCCGCCTCCACCACCACTTCCCGAATACTTTCGCCTCCGGCAACTTAATAGACTTTCCACTTTATCACCCACTCGATTCTACATAGAACACTTTAACTACGTGTAAAGAAAACATCATTCATCTACATTACTTGGATAGTCATTACTTAAGATAGTGCCTGTCTATACATCTCTATTACGGTATGACTCTGAGCTTCTGAACAATCGGACTCCTGTCATCATTTCAGCATAAAAATTTCGTGAGATATTGCCATGGGGTTGCAAACTCGCCGAATTCACTTCTAAAACCTGCTTAGCCATAGTATCTTCGCTCTGTTCGTCTTTGTCCGAGTCAAGAGTTTTCGGGCCTAGAATAAAACAACCTTTATATCGTACCGCTCCGAATTGTCCACTGTTGTCAGTTCATGCAAAGAGAGTTGTCGTTCATCCTCTTCACGAGAGTTCTCGGTATAATACTTTTCAAGTAAATTTCTCATTGATCCCGTGATAGGCTTTTTTTTGATATTTTTGCGATACTCATAGTTTTTGTGGCCGTAGTGATGCTAGTCTAATTTCCGCTTGAGACCAAACAGTTATTCAAGACTGATGCGAGAGATACGAAGACGAATTTGACGAGACTAGTGGTCATCGTTCCGCAGGGGGGTTTCAATGTTGAGAACGAGTCACCATTTTACCCCTTTTTTATTTGTCAAATTGGCGATTGCTGGGTCGATTTACTTGCTGTGAGATGTCGCCGTGATCACCGAGATACAGCTCAAATTTTGATTGCTACTGTATTTTCTTTCATGGCAAATATCTGTCGAGCCCCAAGACAGAATTCCAAGTTCAAATACTATCATACTTAGGTGCGTTTGGATCGATTTTTGATTTATTTAATGAAATCTCTAGTAACATTAATACAGTAAGGATATTCACACTAATATATTTGAATAATATTGAAAAGTAGTAGAGGTGAATGAAAATGAATATTTGTTGAAGATTTAGCAAATAAATCTTTGAAATACTTCAAAAAGTTATATTGCAAATCATTTATTTAATGATCTTGAGTATTTGATAAACATATTTATTTATTAAATAATTTGAAATAATTTATTTTATAATCTTAAGCATTCGATAAATCTATTATTTAGTAAATAAATGAGGTCTAATAAGGCCTAATAATTTAAAATAAATCGATCCAAACACACCCTTATTTCGGCTGTTGGGCCCAGCATTCTAATTGATATTACTCTTGAGGTACACCGTCCAGCAGAACTCCAAAGCTATTCACTCTCCTAGCTGTAAGCGAGTTGGTGACAGTTAACCGGAAGTTTCCTGTAATAATAGAGATGAAGCATCCCACAAAAACCAACGATTCAACCAACAGATTGTCTAGCATCAAAACATGATCTTACAATCCTCAAATTATGAAAGCCAAATTTGCAACATGGTAATACAAAGCAAGATGCAAATTGCATTTCAACAAACACCGTAGAACATTGCAAAGAGGTAACGTAGTAAATCAGGCAGAACGGTGGAAAGATGCGGGTGGGTTTTTATAGTAAAAAAAGCGGCATGTTGAAGGAAGGTAAGGTATCAAAATGAGGCGATACAGTGAACTTGGACACAAGGAGACACTACATATACAAAACTCATAAAATCAACAAATTGCAATGCTTCACCAACAATGCAGTGTATTTTGCTGGAAATAGGTTGGTAAAAATATCCATGTCATAATGCAGTAAAATATGAATTCGCAACGCTTTAGAAGTGTGCATGGCCAAAGGACAGCTTTTAGTTTCAGGGGTATACCAAAGACTCGACAGAATGCGAATGCAGAAATGCGACATACAACTCGGAAGACTAATATTTTCAAACCCCAATCAGGGGTTTCAGTAGTCCGAACCGCATTCCAAATCTGGATAATATTTAACATTGGAAACCCGGAATGTCTGGGTAATTTTTAGAGTCCCAAATGAACTCCACATTCCAAATTTCTTTCAGAACAAATATGTAACATGAACATATAACTCGAACGGCGAATACTCTTCATTGAGTTACTGCACTGCAGAATTTTGTGGGCTTCTCGAGAAGTTTCGATTGTCCCTAGATAATATTTGCATACGCCTCAGTTTGTGGAAGATCTCTACTTCTCTTCCAAACTTTATGTGGATCGCTTTCCATTCTGCCAGTCTCGGGGTTCTTGATATCCCAGCAAATGTGCCTAGCATGAGTACGTAGAAACGCCTGATCCTTATTCTTGTACTTTTCGGCTAAAACTCGATAACGACTCCTGAAGACGTCGGTGTCGATATAAGCCCCTTTAAACCATCTCTCCCCAACTGATGTATCGAATTCTTTTCTGCCATGAAGTACCCTCCGGTTGTTGAAAATAACACACTCCCCCTCTTGTAGTCTGTATTCATACATGTTTTCAGGTGCCTCTACTCTGGATGCAAATTGCCTCAACGCTTTAGCTATTGGTAGGGAGCCAAATGGCTCGTCAAATGTCGCTTGAAATGGCGGCGAATAATTGATGTATTGAATGTTGTTGTCATTGGGGGATGAAGCGTTCCCACCCTCCTCTGAGTGTTTCGATATTACAGGATGTTTATAGTGATAATGCTCCCCAGCATTGCGATAATGGTAGCCAACCTTCTTAGTACTCAATTGAATGTAATTATCTTTATCGAGTTGTCTGGCAGCGTGGAAAGCATCAGAAAAGATGGATGAGCCGCCTGAGCAGGTATTCCGTAGACAGTGAAGAAATTGAAATCCCGGGGGGTTAGCCATATAGAGAAGATCCATGTGTAAACCCAGATATTGAGAAGTATATGCTACATTTTTAGGTTGAGGAACAGACTTGACATCCCAGGTAACTCCGTAGAAAGTGTCCCGAAGATTGCCAATGCGCTTTGCAATATCAACAACTGAAGTTTCTGACTCTGGTACATCTCTAAGTATGAGTAGCCCATAATCCCGAAGCATGATCAAAGCTCTGAATAAACCTTCTTCACTGTTTATGTAGTCATCAAAAGTTACATATTGCAACTTCTGAGCAATGGTTTTCGAATCCCATCTGATTGGTTTTACATCATTGTGACGATCGGAATGATAAGCCTTGAGTGAAGAATGGGTATCAAAGAACTTCTTAGAGAACGACGAAACATGATCTGGTCCGTAGCCTGGAATATCGTCTTCCCAAGAAATTGTTAAATCCCCGTCTTCGCCCGTTGTGGTAGCGGTAGCTTTGATATTAGACGGAATATCAGAAGTTTGAAAGTTCTTTTGCTTTGTGGAAGGATCAACGCATCTATGGCAGGTACAAGAATCGCGGAGGAACAATAGAGGATAAGATACACCGTTGATCTTTATGGCCTGAATGTCATGAGATGTAATCTCAGGGCTGGAAGAGGATTTTACATCCTGACTCAGGTTAACATAAATCTTAGTCGATCGCCAGGGGTGCTCAAGAATACCTGTGGAACACGTGTCTGCTTGGATGTGGGAGATGCGATCCGGAGACCTGGTTGAGCTGAAAATAGCCTTCGACTAATTTGAGAGATGCGCGGGGCAGCTAGAAAGCAACATGATCTGGCAGCTCGGTGACCACAGTTCAGACCAAGACGCAAGGCACTCATATTTGAAATTTCGTTCTTTCACGGCGCGAGTGAAGGATCGATCGCCTGATGAATGAGAATTGAACAATACTGATATGAGAACTTATTCTTCACCGAGGAAACATATATCAATCAGCCTTTACCGAGGTGATTATAGCTTCGATGCCACGTGAGCCCCTCCACCAAGCTACATGATTGATCAAATGGAGCTTGGAGCTTGGACGATTTTGACAAGCTCAATTATGTAATCGTCCTTCCGGTGACCCACCAGATCAAGGTAGCTGCCGCTAACCTTCTTTCAACATAGTGTGCTTTTATTATTTGTTGATTTTCTACTTCTATACCCCCCCTGTGTGCAAATAGGCGTGTGGATTGGTATTTATTTTCAAACGTCAAACTCTAATAATACTACTTCGAGAACGTCAGATGTATGTCTGAAAGCGCCGAGCATCTGAAGGATGAGGTGAGGTTTAACATTTTACAATTGTTACTTGCGTCTCACAGAATCAGGGACTGATACTTATCTAGGGCTCCAAGACCCAATCAATGATAGCTGGTGCGACAGCTGGTTTGATTGCTAGGTAAATCTACAATTGATCGAGATTAAAACTATTTGCGCTCATATCTTTCAATCAGATTCGTGATTGCTCCTTTGGATGTTGTTAAAATTCGCCTTCAATTGCAATCGCACTCTGCATCCGACCCTCTTTCACATCGGGATCTGCGAGGATCTCCAATCTATAAAGGGACGATTCCGACGATCAAACGTATCTTTCGAGAGGAAGGGCTGTCGGCATTATGGAAGGGGAATGTTCCAGCAGAGTTGATGTATGTTTCATACAGTGCGATCCAATTCACGACATATAGATCTGTTACGCTGGGCCTACAAGACGCTTTTGGGGAGCATCGACTACCAGCTGCTGCTGAAAGCTTTATTGCTGGAGCATCTGCAGGAGCTGTTGCTACGACCGCAACTTATCCTCTTGATTTACTCCGCACACGATTCGCTGCGCAAGGCGTTGAGAGGGTATACACTTCTCTCCGATCGTCGATCCGTGATATCGCCATTAATGAAGGGCCGAGAGGCTTCTTTCAAGGACTTGGTGCTGGCGTTGGGCAAATCATACCATATATGGGTATTTTTTTCGCCACATACGAGAGTCTCCGTCTCCCAATGGGAACTCTAAACATGCCCTTTGGATCTGCGGATGCGAGTGCCGGGGTTATAGCTTCAGTCATAGCAAAGACTGGCATATTTCCTTTTGATTTGATTCGGAAGAGGTTGCAAGTACAGGGACCAACAAGAGAAAGATACGTTCACAAGAACATCCCAGTTTACAACGGTGTGTTTCAAACAATGCGACACATATTACACAATGAGGGCTATCGAGGACTCTATCGAGGATTGACGGTCAGGTATGTGAAAGAATAATTCAGGATCTTCTGATGCTAATATCAATAGTCTTTTCAAGTCTGCTCCAGCAAGTGCCGTTACTATGTGGACATACGAACGAGTTCTTGCAATTTTACTGAAATGGGAGAAATCCCAGGAACTTTCAAAGTGATTTAAGGGTGTTTTAGAGTACATAAGAGCAGTGGAGTCTGTAGAGGGGTAGACGGTTGTAGTGATTCTGAGGGGTACAATAGACTTTTAGACAACCATAGACATAGAATACATAATTAGTACCGTGAATTACCCATATCTACCAAAATGTACTCCGCAAAAGAAATTACTTCAAGGGGGTAAAATAGCTAGACAAATGATAAAAAGGATAAATGGACAGAAACGGGTGGATGAAACGACATCAATGCATCGCGACTAAACAAGCCTCAGAATTCACGTGTGTATGCCAGATTTTGCGGTACCACTCTCTCTCTTTCTCGGGCGGAAGGAAACTGATTCAGTCAGTTTATCCTCGCCGTATCACAATTCATTATGGCTTTCAACACTGCAGCTGTTCTCCACAGAACTTCTAGAGGTATATCTTAGTTAATGAGATTAAGTTTGTTTTTATTTATTTCATCAATCTGAGTTCTTCTGTACTGTTGTTGTTGTTGTTGTCGTTATTCAAAATCTCCAAGTGTTTTGAACTGTCCTTTCGCCCAGTCAAAACTCTTACAATTGCCATTAACACCCCTCGTCAAAGTAAATTCATTTGCATGTGATAGTCAACCTAACAACACATCAATATCAATCTTGTCAGAATGTCGACAACTATTTCAGCTCCCAGAGCAGAGCAATTATTATCGCCCCTATTGGCATCTCTACCCGCGGCTTCTGTATCTCCTCAACCTCCAACGGCGCTGCTTCCTCTACTTTCGCCGATTTTACGTCAGAGAGTCCAAATATTATCTTCGACTTCGAACGAGCCATGGCTGCCATTACTCTGCTACGATGATTCAAATGTCTCGAAATTACAACAAGCTATAAAAAATGACAGATTAGAAGCACATCCCGTTTCTGGTGAGGTTGAGGTTGATTGGGAGAGTGAGGTGGAAATCCAATATCGACGACTCGATGAAGAGACCTTACAAGCTCTAGTTGTACTTAGAGATCTTGCTTTAAGTGCACGACTTGTATGGTGTGTTGGCGATGAACTCGGCGGTGGTGATGGATGGAGGATTGGAGAAGTGGGAGCATACGAATCTGAAACCCAAGAAGAATGGGGAAAGAAAGACATAGCTTCTGCAGAAACTGCCTTTACATCGGGGACTTCGAAAACATCTACACAGACAAATGGCAGTCTCTCAAGTGTCTCGAATGCAGCTAAAGATACCGATGCAGAGAATGACGATGATGATGATTACTGGGCTCAGTACGACAACACGCCCGCTCGTACGCCCGCACCAAAACATTCTCCCGCACCCCAGTCTATGCAAAACGTCTCGAGGAGTGCAGACGATGAAGACTCATACTACGCACAATATGCGGATGTACAACCTGCCATGGATAGCCATGATCCAGACGAGGCAGCACAAAATGGTACCGTCGAAACGTCTCTTGGTCAAGATGATCAAATAACTTCCACGCTACAACAAAATCTACAACATCACACATCATCTCATGAGGCGAAACCATGGTCAGAGTCTAGTAGCGGGATCATCAATGGAGGGGATTATGTTGAAGTTGTACAACCACGACCAGGAAGTAGAACTAGCTCAAGTGGGAGTGAGACAGTGGCGAAACTCGAGAAGAGAGCACACGCTCGGGAACAGAGTGAGGTTGGCATCAAACAACATATTTCGACAAGCGTGAAGAGTCTCTACAGATTGGCGAAAGTATCAGGGATTGAGAGGGCCGAATTTGACAGGTTGATTCGAACAGAGTTGGATTGCTTGAGTTTGATGGATGAAGACGAGGATGATCAGTGAGAATGTTTGCTCTAAGTTATGAATACAGTAGCATATTGACATCAGCGATGGAGTTTTGGCATCTTCACTGTGTGGCGTGAAATATCTGGGACACTTGTGGATCATATTAAGGGAATCCATAGCTATGAATGACAAAATCGGCAAAAAAAAATGCCTCTTGCGCACCTAGGTACCTACGTGTTGACTGTTCAGATCGATTGCTCAAAGGTTGCATTATATGATTGTATGATTATCGTCGAATTGTCCCATTCTTACCCACTCACTCAAGTGCACCAAAATATACTCCGTATAGTTCATTGGTGAATGATAAGACGGCTTTGGGGCTTTAAGTTTTCCGGCACCGAGAGTACCTGCCGTTATCAAGTCTCAAAAGCCATTGAAGCACAGACTAATAAACCCGACTTTCTCCAATGATTCGGATCCTTGGTGCTTTTATACTTTTAACGCACCCTTAATTTTTTAATCTCCTCACACTATTGTGACCCCTTCCCTCGAGGGAAAAAGACACGAACACCTAGAATCTGTAGTAAATTTTGGCAAAGGTTTTAAGCAAATGTGACTGTCGAATAACTGAAAATCGGGGGATATCAAAAGCCAATTGCGCCTTGACTAAACTCTCCAAATTTCCCCAGCTTCATCGATCTCGAAAGTACAAGACACAACAATTAAAATGGATCAAGCAGATATACCTTCGTTGCTCTCGAGGCTCAATAGCGATGAGGATGCTATGCGCAAAATGGCAGTATTTAAGCTACAATCTTCCATTAATGATCCATCATTCGCAGATGTGTTCATTTCCTCAGGGGGCCTCACTATCCTGCGTCGACTGATCATGACGACCAATGCGAATACTCTCGCATACTCCCTACAAAGTCTGAGTCGCCTACTGGAAGTCGATATGGGTTGGGAAATATTCGAGTCACCAGGTGCCGGGGAATTGGTCGAACGTGTTGTCGAATTGATCGTTACACATCCACTGGTTAACATTCTACGAGGAGCCATGTCGATATTGGTTGCTATTGTGAGCCATCCACAATCTTCAGGGGGGCGTATAAAAATACCTGGCGCATTTGGATTTCGAGCTCTGAAACCTGCCGTCGCGGTTTATCCTCAATTCTTCGAAATGGTAGTCTCCCAACTGAATTCTGCGGATCATTTACTTTGTGCAAATGCACTGATGCTGCTGAATGCATTAATGCGAGATTCGATTACAAATGATAACGGACAGGGAAAGGATAATGTTAGTAAAAGTAGCGGGACGGGAGAGGAGTGGCCAAAATTCATCAAACGTTTACAAGATTTGGGGGTTATTAAAGCTGCATATAATTTGATGCAAAGCTCGGCATTACAAGATTTGTCGCATCCGCTATTGGAATTTCAAAGTTTGACCAAGGTTTTGTTGGGTAAATGGAAGGAGGTGAAGGTGGATTTGGAAAGACCAGAACATCGACGAGCACTAAAGGGACTACATCTAGCCAGCGCACCCGAAAAGAAAGATCTTAGCAATGGAGCTTCAGAGAAGATAGATACTTTAGAGAATGGCGACAAAAAGGGGAGTCGGAAACACAATCCTGAAAAGTGGAGAAGGTTGGGCTTCGAGACCGAAAGTCCTGCTTGGGAGTTCGAAGCGACTGGATTCCTTGGTATGATGGACTTGACCGATTACGTCAGGAAAAATGAAGACGGGTTTCAAAAGCTTTTGTTAGAGCAATCTTCTAAGCCATTAAATGAGAGATGTCCTATTGCAAGGGCTAGTCTAATAGTTACATCTATCTTGTATGACCATTTCGAGGTCGACAAATCAGATGCAGAGGATGCGAAAACTTATTTGGTATTGGACGGGGTAAAGAATTACGATAAGATATTCCGGCCTCTACTACTCCAGTGGTCAAGGCTACACTCAGCGAGTTTGCAAGCTTTCTTTAGGTTATGGAAAGCTACTGGTGCTGAGCAGGATGATTTCATAAAAGTTGCGGAACTTGTACGCATTTTGGTTGAGCAAGTGGTTGGTCAAGCTTCAAGAACAAAAGATGTTCTAGAGGTAGAAGAAGAATTGGCAGAATTCGAATATTCGAAATTACGAAAGCTACAAATGGAGTTGTTGGAATTGACTTTCGAAGACGAATGGGGTCAACATTTACAGCAAGTGCGAGATGAGCTTAAACATGAAGCTCTTTTATTTGTTAAGGAACAGAGAATAAGATGTCTGCTTGAAGGAGCATGGTTTCCAAGAATTATTCACCCGAAAACCGTTAGCGAAGAAGGATCATCTTCTACCAAAAGTCTAGGAAGAAGAATACCAACAACGAGTTGGCGTTATGTCAAACTTTCACACAATCGGCGTTATCTTCATTACTTCGATTTTGACCATCAATTGAGTAAAGAGCCGACACTTGATCAATTGCTCGAAAAGATTGACTTGAGTACCATTAGTTCAGTCGTTTCCAATGTCTCCGCGTCCCATGACGACGGTTCAAGTATCTCCAGCTCCTCGACCCTCAAAGATACAAATCCATCAAAAGCAAATACCACCACCAAAATTACTATCAATAGCTACGTCACAGAGACTAAAGCACAGCAAGATGATACAGATCCGGCTGAGAAAGCTATTCTTACACTCATGCCTCCTACACATAGTCTTGCTTCGGAATGGTTGGATGGTTTGTTGATGTTGTTGAACCAGGCGCCGATTACTAGTGAAACCAATAAACTTGTGAGCTTGGTTAGTGAGTATGGATTGAAGATTAGGCTTTTGAATGTTAGGTTAGATGAAGGAAATGGGTATGGAGGTCCCCAGGTAGGACAGGGTAAAGTGCCGAGTCGGGAGGGGTTAGATGAGGATTATTACTATGAAGTTTAATGGGGTGTGGATTAGAGTGTAGCGGGTGTTGCCAGCGGGGTCGGGTGGATAAAATATTCTGTATATCAATACGGAAAGGAGAGGACCTGACAGAAGTAAGCGAGGACAGTGGAAGTAGCAGGTTTTTCTAACTTTTCCTTTTGGTATTTCTAGATACCGTGGTTTTTTTGTAATGATACCCTGGGTTGGTTTATTGGGATACTTTTTATGTATAATAGTGTCTTCTGGTTCACTATGGGATTTAAATATATGCATACCTAGGTATTGGTAGATATTTAATCACGTTAATAGCCTTGCATTTGTAAATTTCTGAACATTCGATATTTCAGGACACGACATGACAGAAATGGGTTTAAAATTTCGAGATTGCTACCATATGAAGCAATATACCAAAGACGAAAAAGCGTATGCTATAGGCATTTTTCCGTATCTCTACAGAGCACTGTCCTGCATCTTCGCAACCTTTAATCGTTTCCTCCTCCACCCATCCAGCTACAATTTCAATCTCCTTTCCTCCTCACCTAAAAACTCAAGCCCGACCCCCCTCCCTCAACAACCAAAAACAAAGTCCATTTCCCACCCACCAAATGTTACTTCTCACATAACTCCACTTCACACTCTCGGTTCCCACATAGGCAATCCAATACGCCAATCGGATCCCCACATAGGACCAGCCCACGCTCGCAATGGTGTCTTCGGAGACGCCTCTGAAAGATGCAAAGAGGATTGCCGCCGCAAAGAGGGGGAAATTGTCTAGAGCGTTTTGTTGGGCGGCTTCCCAGCGCAAAAGCATGTTGATGGTGGAAGGGGAGAGATCTTTGGGGGGGAAGTTGGCGAGATCTTGTCGTGGGGCGGCGTTGGAGGTTTTGTGGAGGATGAGTCGGGGGAGGCGCGCGGATTGGAGGAGGTGGGAGAAGAGGAATTGGGTGGTTAGGAGGGTGGGGATGGGGGAGACCATGGTTGGGGTTGTGGTTGTGGTTTTTGATGGAGGGGTGTTGATGGAGGGGTGTTGATGGAGGGGTGTTGATGGAGGGGTCTTGAGAGAGGGGTTGTGGATGAGAGTTGTGTTGATACTGGTGATTTTGATGTTGAAGACGACAAATCAAAATGGACAAATTGAATATGATATAAGAATCTCAATAAATCAAAGAATGACCTCCAAATCTCGGGGAAGCAAACACTTAAGAAGATCCTTCATACCCCGGAAATTCATTAGCAATAGTCTGTACACTGTACAGTAACTTTAAATTTCCGCCCACCAATGCAGAATGAATCCATCCAGAATCCAGAATCCAGATACATGATACATCCCCGGTACTCTTGAACAAAACGTTGTTCGACTTCCACTCGTCAGATTCCCGTGGAGTAATTTCGGTGCATCGTGCCTACAAACCTTCTTTTGACATTTTGCAACTTTTGCTTGCTTGGGAACTTGGGATCTTGGCTTGGATTCTCCACCATCCATCCATCCATCCGCTTACCTTAATCCCTCATCTTATCTGATAGTAATCTTACATGTACACCTACCTACACAAGTGTGGTGGTGTCAAAAACAGAGTTCTCGAGAGACATATCATTGAACGCTACCAACAATTTCCAAACCAAACACGA
Source organism: Botrytis deweyae (assembly GCF_014898535.1). Lineage (NCBI taxonomy): Eukaryota > Fungi > Ascomycota > Leotiomycetes > Helotiales > Sclerotiniaceae > Botrytis > Botrytis deweyae. Next base: position 635,973 of record NW_024066224.1, on the reverse strand, counting down.
GTAATGTCCTGAAACCAATTGGCAAATCATATATGCGCCAAGCAAATCCTCGATAGTCACAAAGTTGATTCAAAGACTCTGCATCGTAAGTACCATCCATCCATCCCATTTCTCGGGCATCGGCGTCCGCCTCGGTACATATCTGGGCACGTTTGATGTTCGACAGACCCCAAGCTTCTTCCAACCGTTTGAAACACAAACCTCGAGGCTAGTACCAAGTCGTATTTTTGCGTCCACCTTCACCTCCTCTTCTCGTGATTTTTGCATCTCGTTTTTGCTGCTTTTGTTGCATGTCTGTATTTTTGCCCAGCTTTTACTAAGTCTTTGCTTGTCTTTGCGTTTTGATCTTGGATACCCGCGGCGTCTTGGGATTATCTTATTTGCCGGTCATTTCGGAGGTTTGAAGATTTTTTTCCTTTTTTTGCTTTTTCTTGATCGTCAAGGGGTAAATCTTGGCGTGGGTGTCGAAGGTGCGAGGGTGTATTGTTGTTTTCTTTGTCGAATTTTGAATATTGAGATACAATTGATAGGGAGTATATATACCTATATATATATATATATATATGTCTGTATATATATATATATATATGTGTCTGTATATATATATCAGTCAATGTACTCTGTATTGTCAACCACCAGATCCAAAGTTAGTCCAGCAATTTCCAATGCCCCGTTCCCAAAAAGCCTATCTCTTCTTCCAAGATTCTCCATAATCTTGGGTTCATCTCGGTACCGAGGACGGAAAAATAGCCAAGCAGCTCGTCCAACTCGGGTTTCTCAACTTTTCCAAAAGTTTTTCCACACAACACCAAGACACAGACTAGCATCTTAGGTTCTCTGGGCAAGAAAAACAGATATGCAACAAAAGGCCTTCCAACACCGATTCTCCCCCTGATTATTCCCGAAAACTTATATCCGAGGATCTTGGTCGCACACCCAAGAAATTGGCGAGGTCACCAAAGTCTCTAGGTTCCTGGGCAAGAATTCAGATGTGCAACAATGTGATTCAGTTGCCAAATAGTACCCGCGATATCCGCGGCATACAGAGAGGGGTCTGGTATGACACCACGATATTGGCGAATACGTAGACCAAGAATCTGGGCGAGGAGAAAGATATGCAACGTTCCTTTTGGGGGACAGATGAACCAGTGATAACATGGCTGATTTTCTGGGCAAGATTGACGATATGCAACAGCAAGACTCTTGATCGTTAGATTTATCATGCTAGAGTATCATAAGGACTATGCTGTGTGAAAATGAGATTAAACTTCATGCAAAAAGAAATCTCCGGTATACAGACCAAGACATGGCTCCTCTGGGCATGAGATACGATACGCAACAAAACTCTCGAGTCGACAGACTGCGCACTCAGATTATCATTCATATCACCATATTTAGTACCTTTGTGTCAAGGTGACGAAGCATTGGTATAAATATAGATATGTAACCAGTCTCGATGTACAAACTCATGCACTCGATTCTCTCGGCATAAAAACCGACATGCAACAAAAGTATTTGCACACCACTCCATCACATCAAGATACTCACTCAAGTGTTATACCACATTCCGCCCAGCTCTCTGGGCACACTGGGCACGAAAACCGATATGCAACAAAAGCTCTCCAGATACACGTACACCGAATCACTACACCCCTAGTACCACACTAAACTCTGGGCTCAAAAACAGACATGCAACAAAACCCTCTCTCTGGAATCTCCACACCGTTCTACATAAAACCAAGAGACTTAAGTAGTGATACCACATTCCGCCAGTGCACTGTGCATACTGGGCACGAAAAGCGATATGCGACAAATCCCTTCAAATACCTCGTACACATACATCTACAAACTCCTCACACTCACACTCCAAAGCCAACCCCCAAGTCCTTACCACGACGCCAGATTCTCTGGGCACAAATACAGATACGCAACAAAACAACTGTCCCCCTTTTCTAACCAATATGCGCGCGCAGAATCATGAGAAGGTACTAGGTAGTATCACCTGGGTACAGAGTACCACACACATATGCATGACTCTTGGTATCATGCTATGTGCTGGGTATGGAAGTAGATGTGTGACGAAATTTCTTGAGGGATTTGGGGGGTTGTGTTTGGGATTTATGAGGTGCTGTTTTTGTATATGTATATGCAAATGGATGGGTAGGTGAGTGAAATAACGAGATTTAGATCGATGTCTTTCCTTCTTTCCTTCCTTCCTTCCTTCCTTCCTTTCTTACCTACCTAGCTATTTATTTCCCACATCATCAGAAGTGAGCTCTCCAGTCCAGTCCAGTCCAGTCCAGTCCAGTAATCTCAATACATATAATAAATAATCAAATAACCAAATAACTTATCCTTATCATTCAAAAAAATTAGAGGTTTTCTATCCATCTATGTATCCTCATTACATACTTCACTCTCCTCGCTACCCCAACCTAAAACCCAAAACCCAATCCCCAATCTACCTCCTTCCTCACCCCCTAATCATCTAGAAATCCTCTCGGTTATTTTTCTGATCTCTCTCTCTCTCTCTCTCTCTCTCTCTCTCTCTTCCACCCCCCCCTTTTCTCCCCCCAATCTCACATGATAGATATACAATTCACGCTTAAATTTGTCCTCATACTCATACTCAAACTCAACCTCAACCTCAGATGCAAATAGATTCCTTCAATATTTAATCTTTAGTTTAATATTTCACATTCAACATAACATCTCATAAATCTTTCACAAATGAAAATGAAAATAAAAATGAAAATGGATGAATGAATAAATGAGTGGATAACATACAGCACAAGATGAATATGACTCTAAACTAAAGAGATGATAACGACGAGTACAGACTAGACTATCCACATCCTATTTGTTATTCCCATCGCATCAACTCAAGAGTCTTCCACACGGGGTGAATATCAATGTATGCACTCGGAATCCGGGTATGTCATTCAGACTATTGTCTAAACTGCTGACCCAGATCTCAACTCTACAATCAAGAAGTGCCTACCTAGGTAGGTATGTAAACGAGAAAAGTTCGATTCACTGCCGCTGGATCAAAAAAATTGTTAGACAAACGAAAGTAAAAATACCAAATCCAATTCAATTATGACTTTCTTTATCATTTTTATCCTATCCTTTATCATTTTCAACTCCTCTTTGGTATAAATATTCCAAAAACGCCATTCTATTTTTCGGTTCCTCCTTAATAGCCCAATTCCATTTTAGTTTAACTCTTCCACTGGCTTTGCAGCCCCCTTTCCTTGGTTTTCTACCAATCTCTGTGAATTCGTCAGTAAATGTCTTTATTTGTCGAGATACGGGAGAACTAACCAAAAGATTTCTCAACAAAACAGCAATTGTAACTTTTCCAATGGAAGGTACATAAATCGAAGCCTTCTCCTTCACAGCAGGACCGTCAAAATTCTTTTGAGATGAGAAATTGATACAGACAGCGCCATCCCTGATCAATTCAGTGTTGATCTTGAACTTTTCTCCTGGCACACCGGAGATGACCACATCACTCTTGGGCAAACATTCATCATTCTTCATTCCTTCCATGTCGTGTACCTCGTGATGGATCTTCTTGATACCCTTGCCACGGGTAAAGAGCTTTACGCCGTCGAGATCGCAAGAGTAGACTGTAGCACCATCATTTGCAAGTAAAGCAGCCAATGGACGACCAACAACCTCTGAGCGGTTGAATACTGTGATCGTCTTTCCGTATAAACGGTTGCCATATGGGAGAACTGAGTTGTAGATCTGTAGGTGTTCGAGAACCTTGACGACTGCTAAAGGTGTGCAAGGTAAAATCGATTTTTGGGTATTGTGAGGAGCGTCAAGGAATCGAATATTTTGGTACATGTTGAAACGGTAGGTATGCGCCAATCCTTCCACATCTTTGTTGAGAGCAACTATTTGCTGGATATATCCATCTTGTAGAGAAGGGGCAGGGAAGATTGGGTAGTATACGATGATACCGTGAATGGAATCGTCGTTGTTCGCTTTGAGGATTTCATCTTCGATGTCTTCCTTGGTGAACTTTCGGAGTTCGAAATCGAAACCACTGGATAAAAGAAGTCAGTTCGTGGAACTATCGAAGTCCAACTACTTGTAGCTTCGACAAGATCGTGAAAATTCCCAAGTCTTGAACTAGAAGATTGATAGTTCGTGGGCGCAAATGATTTCCATTTCAATGTCTTGTAATCTAATATCCAATTTCTCTGTGCTTTTCAGATCTTTTGATTTGTGAATCGTTAAATCACTCCCATCTTTGAAGGAAGATATGGTATAGTATAGCAAACGTTTGGCTGCAAATCTTCTGGTGTATAGCAAATGGAAAACGAATGGAAGAATACTCACTTCTCAATGCATGTGGCCATTGACCAGTCCGCATACTGCTGGGCTGCAGGATCTTCATTTGCCAACAATCCCACAAGCTTGGGCTTGAAGGTTAACTTCTCTAGATCCGTCGCAACCTCTCCAAGCAACTTTTTAGCAATTCCTTGAGCCAAGATGACCTTGCAGGTCGCTGGGACAGGAGAAGAGGACATCTTCGACTAGATTTGGAATGACTTGCAGCGAAGGATTTTGGAGAAGATCGTGGCACAATTTTCGATAGAATCACAGTGTTTCGACAAGGGTCTCGTGTACACTTGGGTTGTTGATAGGAAAATCCTCTTCTGGAAGGTAACAAATCAGGGGAGAAGTTTTAATGAAACATGTGTGAAATAAAATTTTCTTCCCAATGCTTATCTTATCGCACTTTTTTTTGGAGGGGAAATAGAGGGGTAAGTCAGGGGTGTTGATTGGAGCTCTTTTACCTCACCGGAGTCAGTGAAGGGGACAATACAAAGATGATGTATAAAAAGAGTAACAACAAGTACTCGATTCATTGGAAGACTGTCTCTTCTCCTGATGGATGTACAATGTGAATCATCATGAATCAGAACAAACATGATGGGAATTCGAAGTGTTACCTCACACAGTTCCCGATGTTTCTCCGTTGACCGCCTTACCGGCAGAAAATTTCCCCTCAATCAATTCTAGAAGCTCAATTATTATTATGGTTGTCTGAGAATCATAATCATCGATCGGAGTTTACATAGGTAGAAAAGAACCTGCCATTCAAGAGTACATGATTTGCAATCAGTATTATATCTCACTCGTCTTTACCCTCTTCTCTTGTATAAGGAGAACTGTTCGTTTTGATACCATTTCTATTCATCAGCCATATACCATTGTTTCTACAAGCCTACATACCTCGCTTTTCTTATTGGTGACTCGAACTGGTGCTACATTCCACGACAAACGTATTCCTTCAGAGTGAGTCGCTTCTGTTTTATTCATGTATTAGTCCATCTTATGCGCTGGTTGATGGCGACAAACATGCCTTGTTTGGCTCTTTTCTGGAACTATTCCTAGATGCGGCGGGGCGCGAGTGTATATATCGTTTCCATTATTCGAAGAGGCTTCAAAGCTACCTAGCATTTCTCAACCTATGTCCACGATCTTACTAGATGGGTTATCTGGAACTCTTTCCAAGTACCTGGTTATCTGAGTTTCAGCCCCTCGAGTTCAATTGACTTCGGTCCTTGACCGATCCTCTTGCCAGAATGTTTCGTCCTATTTCCCCCTTCTCTACCAATCCGGACCTCGATCTCGACTTTGGGGTGAGACATGGCACCTGAAATTGCTCTCCGAAATTCTGCGACATCTTTCCTACCCTTGTGGACAATACGTACGCTATCGTTCATCCCACTAGCCCTCTTCGTATTGTCGCGACCTGGACTACAATCCAGACAAATGCTTTTTCTCCTGCTCCAAAGCACCGGCTACCTAGGCGCACAAAAAGACTACATATCTATAATCACTCGATCTCTTGAATTGGTACACATTTTACTGGGCACCGGCTAGCAGTTGAATCTAATACAGAATGTGCATGTTCTTAGGTAGCTAATATTGGGTTTTCTATAGATTAGGCGCTTCCAACTACCGTCGCCCAATTTAAGTTCCCTTTCGGATAGTCTACTTCCCATTAGCAGGCTACGATAAATAAAAACAATATGGAATCTACGGTGGTTGAGTTTATGGCTGCGCAGGCAGAGGAGGACAAGTCAGCGATTGTCAATCGAAAAGTAGAAAGTACGATTTCGAAGCTTTCAGCCAAACGTGTTGGGTTCAACTTTCGCTAAACTTTTGGATAGATCTCGCTGCAATTAGCAGTCTTATTGCGGAGCTTGGTCCATATATAGATGGCGAGGCTTCAATGGAAGATTGTCAGAAAGGTGCAACCCATTTGAGTAGATTGGGTTGGAACGTATTTCAGTGCTGACTACGTCCAGGGTTGGAGTTCCTGTTTCTTGTACTACAAATTGTTGACCCCGGAAAGCTCTCAAGGCATGATCGTAAGTAGAGCGAGTGATATGTGTATTGGGCACAGGTGCTAATATACACCAGTGAGCGCTCTTGTGGAGTATTTGACAAATCGGGTATCCCAGGCTGGGGAGGTTCAGATATACCGAGCTGGTCTCCTGGAAATTGCTAAATGTCTGACCACCATTGCAAAGATGCCCAGGTTTATTAAATCAAATGCACCTGATATAGCGTCGGCAGTTTTCCGTCTCCCAGACAACAAGCAGTCTCTAAATGACTTCCCTCATTCTACGCGATTAAGTCTACTCAATCTTCTCCAATGTCTGCTGGAAGCATATCCAACAGCACTTAAATCCTCGCTGGGAAGCAAGTTCGTGGATGGTATGGCTTCCATGGCGGCAATTGAGAGAAATCCATCATGTATACTTGCTATTTTCAAGATTTATAGTCAATTGGGCAAAAGTTGGGATATAAATTCTGATGAAGCTGAAACTTTGTTTGGATCATTCTTTCGTTATTTTCCCATTACAACTACTAAATCAGCAACGCCCTTGAAGCCAGAGGAGGATCTAAAACGCGGCCTTTTGGACTGTTTAATATCAAACGATAGATATGCACCTTTCGTTTTCCCAGCACTATTCCAGAAATTAGACTCCGAAAGCGTTAGAGCAGATATAAAGGTAGTCAAATCCACCATCCTCTGTTCCGTTGTATGCTAATGAGTTAGATTGATGTATTCGATTCCATGCTTGAATGCATACGAAATTACACCAACGTTTCAGAGTTTTCAGTCACAATATGGGACACTTTGAAATGGGAGGTCTGGAACGGCGAAAATGATGACTTTATTAATCGTTCTATAGAAAACATTGCTGCGATTGCCGGCAGACTGGGCCAACAATCCTCTAGCACCGAAGACGATAATGTCGAGTTGGAGAAATTTGTCAACTACGTCACTCAGGAATGCATTACAATATTTACCGATGATACAAAGAAGCGTATGATCCTACCATGTACTCGTATTTTGGGCAAAATTTCGAGCACATCTCCTCAAGCTTTTACACTTACTGCTCGAAATACTCTACCGACCCTTTTTACCTTATGGCAAGGGCTAGATACTATAGCCGACAAAACACGATTGCTCGAGTCATTTAATATTATTCTCGAAACGCGTGCAAACATCTCACAATCATCCACTCAATCTAGTGAAGATGCATACATGGCTCAACGATTAGCCGTCATGGATGTAAATTTTGACAATTTCCGCGAAAGCTTCATAGAACTTTACTTTGGCGCCACCTCCATGTCTTCAAGTGATCTCGAATCAAAGATCGCCACCACCAAAGGACTTACACTTTTGGCATCGATTCGCAATGATTCCGTCAATCGTCCATTTTTGAATTCTTTCGAACAAGGAACAATCATTGAAAAACTCAACGAGACAGCGTTCAATTTGAAAGAGGCGGACGATCTTCGTGCGTTGGCTGTGGCTTCCTTGTCCATTTTATCAGTTCGATATCCAGACACATTTATCACCATCACACTCCCCAATTTTATTAGCAAACTTCCAGATCAGTTGAAAACCGAGAATGGTGATGAGTCTGAATTGTCTCAAGTAGTTTGGCTCCTGGACTCACTCGTGGAAATTGCGTGCAAGTCGACTTGCCAACGTGAGCTGGAAACTCCTGACTCCGAAGACAAGACTCACTTCAAATTCAGATTGTTTAAGGCTTTACAATCCGAATTTGTCATGAAATTTACACATCATATTTGTAAATATGCAAATCAAACATCCTATCAGATGGCCCTTTTAGCCGCAATATATCAAGGATTGCAGGTGTTTGATGATGCACTTGCTAATGATAAAACGGCGGGTGACCTATTATCAAACAGTAATGATATCATCGATCCCTATGCTTTCATCGCAATTGCGTTATTCAAGCGAGTCATTGGGCTCTCTCAACACGAGACTGGTGATTTGAAAGGTAGTTGGTTTGTAGGTATCTCGGAGGTTAACAAAGGAGAATATTTCGACGATTCCGTTATCACACTCGTTGGAACGATTGGAACGTACATACTCCGATCCAACACCACTCCACACGAAAACAACTTTTTACTCAAAGCTAATGCAGACAATCCAACTGAGCCAAGTCGTGTTTGGACTTTATTTAATTTCGGAGCACACACTAGAGCAGACTTAGGTGCTTGTCAACAGGACCTTCGTGTTGGCCCCTCTAATAAATGTTCCGCCAACATTCTTTCCACGGCCTTAATAGCTGGAATCCGTAAAGAAGTGAGCCGATTTTCATTCCTTTTCCATGTAAACTTTGACTGATCTGTTCTAGGATATCGATCGTTTAGGTCTAGTGGTTCATGAAATTGCCAAGTCAATGCTTTTCAACGCAATTTCTGTGGAAAACAAGTGTTCAAGACAAGCTCGCATTAGTATGTTACAGATGCTTCAACTTCTCGTAAACAAATTCGGTGCAGACAAGAAAATGTTTGAAGACGGGAAACAACTTCATGACGTTATGCTCGAGCTGGTCAATGAAGCAGCATCAAAGCCAGATTTAGAAGCATATCAAATATATCAAGCACTGGCTTATTTTGCTGCGGCCGCAGTAGCAGCATATGAACCATGTAGTACGGCACTCATCGATGCCATGATGAAAGGTATTTCTGACCCAAAACGTGGTCGAAAGATTGCCCGCAGTTTCGCAATCCTCCTGGCTCCATCGAACATGATAAACGAAAGCAATTTCTGTATTCTTCGTCCTCTTCGATTTGGTCGCCTTTACAGCACTACTGTCAATCAACTTATCACTCTCTGGCGATCCAATGAAGACAGCCGTAGCAAAGAAAACTATCTTATTGCCATTGCTGGTATCCTTCGATATATGCCAGCAAAGATCATGCAAGGCAATGCTGCACAAATCCTCCCAATTGCTCTAGCTGGCACAGACGTTCCGGATAAGACTACCAAAGATGCAAGCATGAACATTATGATCGTTTTAATGCCGGAAAATCCTGGTTTGATTGAAGAGCACCTTGATTCAATAATCAATCGAATGACGGATCGTACGCATAATACGTATGATTCTCCCTCGGATGCCAATGTTGAGGGCAGATCTAAGGCTTTGGATGTACTTGCTATGCTTCCAACTTTGGTAGAGAATGGACTACTTCTGAAGCGGAAAAATGCAGTACTGAAGGAACTTGATGTCGCGTTGGATGATTGCTCGAGAGAGGTGAGAATGAGAGCTGATAGATGTAAAATGATTTGGTTCAATTTGTAATTGGAGCTTTATATTGGCACGGTGTGTTGTGGTGTTGAGAGATTGTTTGGGTGGTTGCCGTTGCATATGATTGTTTGGGGCGCAGTAATTAGGTTATTATACACATAAAATAGGTGGGAAGGTATTTTGAGATATTGATTTGATGAGGACGTTTACCAGAGAATATGGTATGGTGATAAAGAGGAATAATAGAAGAATTGTTATCTTGCTCTAATAAAAAGGTTCTTGGATGAGAATAATTATGTGATAATAAAGCCAGAACCCTCTTCAGTTTGGTACTCTTACTTGAATAACTGACTTCCTTGCCTATATCTGGCTAAGAAGAAGAAATATTCACTCGCTATGAACATATTGCCACGTACTTTACATGCGACTACTTACTAGAAAAATTGAACAATCCTTCATCCTATCATCTATTCATCTATCATCTAGTTTTCCTATTTATCCTGTTCTATTCGATTTTAAAATCTCAAGTCGCACTTGGCCTTAAACAAGCTAACCTCTGATTTATCATGGACTACCGAAATCATCTTGAATGGTTCTTGGTGAGAGAGTTTCATCGGGAAGCACCTTGGTACTTTTGCTCAAACCCCTCACATCCCGTACATAGTCATTAACATCACTCTCCAGATTCATCTCTTTCAGTTCTTCCTCAACTATCACGTAACAGTTAGTGATAGGCTCAACTTTATATACATATGGGGGATAACAAATACTCCGAAAGTTTGCACGACCTGTTTTTCCGATCAATCCACCTGCCTTTTGGAGGACTCCACCTGACCAAAGACTTTGCTCGTTTGTCTATCTTACAATCTTTTTCCAATCCTTTAAAGGAATTTCCATAAAATCATCAATCAACCACCTGACCTCTCTCTGCGAACCAAACACAGCAAAGATGATGTTCATCCATAAGATGATAAAGAACACTATGAATAATATAGAAATCACGTTGCGATCGCGAGTGCACATTTCAATATCGTGAAAATGAGAAATTTCACAGATGTCACTAGATGACGGAAGAGCTACAGAAGTCGTAGCGACCGCATCAACGACTGCCACACGGGATGTCAGCCCCATATGGATGCTAGTGTAATGCCTGACTATCTCAATCGTCTCCGTTGATGGCATTTTGGAGTGAGTGATGGGTTTTGGTGCGTCGAGGTGTAAGGAATCTGATATATTTCAGCATCTCTTATATGTGTGTATCTTCAAAAATCTGATTTCACATAAGGTTACATTTGTGTAGAGATAGATAATTCAGCTCGGTTGTGATAATTATATTCCGGATACAAAGATGAGTGTATATATCAAAATTCCTACCCGTTACTACGCTAGCAAAACTCGAACAGTGATTGCGATACGTGGAGAAATTTACTTGAATATCATATAATGCTGGTGTTTCGTGTGATAAAATTGTTGATATTCTGTTAAATTGATTTTGTATGTAAAAGTTTGTGGGGGATGCTAGATGTTACATTTGCGACGGACTCAAACCTTGTGATCATTGTAGCAATCATCAATTTCTGTTTTATAATCATTAATTCTCCATTTCTTTTCGGTGCCAATATCAGACAGCATAACATCCAACGCCATGGTTGCATTTTCCAATCTTCTCATCACATTCTCGGCAGTTTCTGCCTCACTCGCCACTCCGAATTCCATTCTCCCAAAGCGGAGCCCAATGGATTTTATTCTTCAACACAACCAAAGCCCTCTCAATGATCGTGCAACAATTTACCAATATGATTATAAGACTGGTGAAGATGTACTCTACATACTATCCGATAGTTCTTTCACTGTAGATTGGTCGACTGAGGATGATTTTGTTGTCGGTTTTGGTTGGACAACTGAGTCTACCAAGTAAGTGACGCTCATTTACTAATGAAAAAGTTTATAAATGCTGATATCACTTGACATCCAGTCCCCTCAACTTCAGCGGCACCTTTGGTATGGGATCCGGCAGGTTCGAAGACTCACTCGTAGAATACTACATCATCGAGGCCAGTACTTCTCCTCTTAGCTTCAGAACCATAAAAGGCAGCGTCACGAGCAACGTATCAAGCTATACTGTCTGGGAAAACCAACGTCTTATTGAGCCGTCTATTGTGGGAACGACTACTTTTAATCAGTATATTTCGGCGCAATCTTCTCAGCGCAAAACTGGTGCGATTATCTCCCCGCAAACGTGGGAATGTTACTGCAGATAACCATTTTCAGGCTCGGACGGCGCTGTGTATGAATTTGGGGAGTCTTAATTATCAGGTTTTGGTGGTGGAGGGGTGAAGCGGTGAGGGGCTGCTACGCAAACAGTCAGTTAGGATGGGGATCTGGATGTGCGTGGTAGTTTTGAGGTCTTTTGCGGTCAATAAGTTAGCATAAGCCATCATGATCAAATTCATTGTTCGTCAAAACCCAGTAGATTTCGTCTTCCGAGATGGATGTAGGTGTTATTGAAAGGAGCTCAAGAAACAAGTTGGAAAGTTGTGCGAAGCCTGGGGAAGAGGGGGATTAATTTATCTTATCATTTAAAGTTCAGTACTATGTATGTATGCTATTTTTTTCTTGATTATTCCTAGTGCGATTGCCTATTCCTCTTGGGATTTGATCCGAAGGGCTCTCATGATTGGTTCCTAATGTGGAGAATCTTCGCTTATTTTCAAATCCCTTCCCTCCTTTTGTCAAATATTTAGTTTTACTCGAATAACGATAAGATTTATTTATTTGGTGTTCGAAATAGAGTATTGAATAAGTTGAATTGCAGTGAAATAATACAAGGATTTGAATATTCAAAAGCGATTAGAAATTTGAAAATAATTCAATCTTTTAAAAAATTCAATAATTTCAAATAATTCAAGTATATTAGTTGATTTGAAGATTTGATAATCTTTATTTCTATACTATAGTTCGGACTATTGAACATTCTGATCCAAGAAACAAGGGAAATAGAGACTGATCTATGGTCTTCTTCAGTTTCAATGAAATCATGCTGTACTTGAACAAGGCTGGAATTCAAGTCTTACCACGATTCTTTCCCAGCTATCTATCAATGGTCTGGCAGTATCTTCACGATCTCCATCATTCTTCATCGTACCATAAGCATTTGATTGGCGGTTACACGATTAGAGTGGTGTCACTACCTAGTGACACAGTAGGTACTATACCTATCTTCGTGTAACTGTGTGGTGGCGCTTTAAAGTTAAGCCCTCCCCGTATACGAAGTATCTGGTGAATATATATTTAGCACGGTAATCAGATTATCAGTTACAAGGAATTCTACAAGCTTTCAGATCCAAAGTCTAGGTAGTACCAATATCTTTCACGGCCACTGGACTGACATTCCATCAATAATTTTCCTCTGAGACTCCATGATGGGTGATCAATCCAATCAACCGGCCTTGTCCGATGCGACTGATTTGCATGATCGAGACTACTCCGACAAACAAGTTTACGAAGCTTCCAATGTTTCCCATGTCAAAAATGCGAATTCCACCGATAAGCAAAGTCGTAAAGCCTCTGATGAATCAGAGGTAGGTTTCGATCCGGTACCCGATGCAAAATCCGAAGGGAGCACTCGACGCGGTTTAAAATCTCGACATGCACAAATGATTGCATTGGGCGGTACCATTGGTACTGGACTATTCGTCGGGAGTGGACAAGCTCTTTTCGCTGGAGGGCCTGCCTTTCTCTTTCTTGCTTATTGTCTCATCACTTTGTTTGTGTATGGTATTGTGACGGCGACAACAGAAATCAGTGCATATATGCCGGTTCATGGAAGTACAATGGCGTCATATGCTTCTCGTTACGTGTCTCCCAGTCTTGGGTTCGCTATGGGTTGGCTGTATTGGTATTCTTTCGCTATCGTTGTTCCCTACGAGATTACGGCGGCTGGGTTGGTTATCGATTATTGGCCGAATGATGTAAATATCGCCGTGTGGATCACCATCCTTCTCTTGATCATCATCGGGTTGAACTGCTTTCCAGTTAAAGTGTATGGAGAAACTGAGTTTTGGTTCGCATCTCTGAAAGTATTCATGATCATCGGTCTGTTGATACTTTCTTTCATCCTCTTTTGTGGTGGAGGACCATCTCATCAGCCACTTGGATTTCATTACTGGAAAGATCCAGGAGCAACTAAAGAATATCTTGTCGGCGGATCCGCGGGAAGATTTTGCGCTTTTTTGTATGTTCTAGTCTTCTCCTGTTTTTCCTTCAACTTCGCACCCGAATTACTTGTTATTACTGGAGGTGAAATGGAATCACCACGTCGCAATCTCCCAACTGCCGCCAAACGATACTTCATTCGACTCCTCATCTTCTACGTTGGTGGAACTCTTGCAATAGGCGTCATTGTGAGTAGCAATGCACCAGGGTTAATTGGCGGTGGAGCCGGTGCAACATCATCGCCTTGGGTTATAGCAATCAAGAACGCTGGCATCTCCGGGTTAGACAGTGTCATCAATGCGGTAATCATTACTTCTGCATGGTCTTCGGGGAATTCCTACCTCTACATGTCAAGTAGATCCTTGTATTCCCTCGCACTTTCTGGCAATGCACCAAAGGTATTCAAGAGATGTAACAGATGGGGTGTGCCTTATCCAGCGCTAATCGCCAGCTCCATGTTCTCACTCCTGGCCTATCTCAACTGCGCTAGTAATGGAATACAAGTTTTCAACTGGTTCATTAATCTCACCAATACGTCTGGATTCATCTCCTGGATTTGTTGTTGTGTAGTCTTTTTCCGGTTTCGCAAGGCATGCGTTGCACACGAGATCACGGATCTACCATACAGATCGCGTTTTCAACCTTATTTGGCTTACGTCTCGATCTGCGCTTTTACGATTCTTCTTCTTTGTAACGGATTTAGCGTTTTCTTTCCTGGTAAATGGAGTGTGTCGTCTTTTCTCACTGCTTATATCGGTCTTCCTATTTTCCTTACCATCTACTTTTGCCATCGCATATTTCATCGGTCAGATGAATGGATGTTGAAGCCAGCTGATGTTGATATGACAAGTGGTTTAGAAGAGGTTTTGGCTACTGAGACTGATGCTCCTATTAGAAAAGGTCCTTGGTATCACAATTTAGGGAAGATTTGGGAGTAATGTATGTTCTAATGGGTTTGCAGATGTGTTTGTAGTTTTTGCGTTTGGATAGTTATTAGGGTCGGCTGGCCGACAACTTCTTACTATCAATTTAAATAGAGTTCGCCTAAAGCTGGATAAAACGTGACAGCCCCATTGTGACTTAACCATCGAGGTCATTTGACCTACTCACATTTATACTGTTTCCTGACGAGCATGAAAAGACGTTGAACGAGCATGACTATCGAAATATTCTACTTCTATTATTTGTTAAAAGATTCCCGGCTTCAATCATACTTTCTAGGTCCACAAACTTGCTCTAATAAAACCTAATCTCTGGGCCTTTCACACTCGACGTCGGTGCTCCAAGGTTTCCAAACCATCTATGTAGACTGACTTGACTCGGTACTGAAGGCTAATTATCCAATCCAGTTCATCGACATATCTTTAGCAATTAGACCTTTTCAAGATAAAGATGAACACAACATTTGGAAGGTCGTCTTTCCAATATTAGACGTTATCATGCATCGGTAAATTTTATGGGGTGACCAGAGGTCATCGTGCCAGCAGAGTATCCAATAGTCCGGACTGCAGTCTAATCATATAAGGATTTAAATATCTAAAAGTAGTTAGAGATTTGAAAAATAATTCAATCTTCTAATAAAATTCAATAATTTTAAATGATTTGAATATAGTAATTGGTTTGGAGATTTGATAATCATTTCTAAACTGCAATCCGAACCATTGGACACTCCGAGATTCCTCGTCCTGGTCACGGTCTGGCCTCGGTTGCGCTCTGATTTTAATAGTGAATGCTAAAGATGAGGGGTCAAAATATGAGTGAATCGGTCGAAATTGCGCCCCTCAATAATCCGGTGATAGAAGTGAATCAAACAGGTAATTAAGGTTATAAGTCTCTCATCTATCTCGAAAGTAAGATCTGGATGCATCAAAAATCAAAGTCAACCTCCCACAGTATTCAGGTTCTGATAGAACTTCGCAACGGAAATGCTTGGTATGCCCAGGTGCTTTACACAAGGACTCAGGTTGGTCACCTAAGACAATTTATCATAGGGAATAATCCCAAAAACTTGCTCTTTTTTTGCTGTGTAATATTAAGTGTCGAATTCATATTATCGTCTTATATTGCAATTCAACTTATCCGATTTCCCAAAAAAAAATTAAAAAAATACTATAGTTATTAGATGAGTATTGTTTGGCTCCAGTGGTTCCGCAAGGTCGGAAACCTCGTAGAATAGTTACCCATATCGGTCATTCTTTCATGATGACTAGTTTACGAGGATTGTGTTGCCCCCTCCCCCCCCAAAATCAACTATAGCATTTTTGGAAAGAAAATTATTGCAGAACACGATGCCTGGTAGTTTGAGTGGTCGCATTAAGATTGTTGCGTGGGCAGCGCGGAGACGAGGTAGACAACGTAAAAAGAAGCGAAAGCGATACTGAAAGCAAGTACTAGGTAGACAGGTATTCACTGAAGTATCCTTCACCTCCTTTACCTGAACATGTGAGAGTCTAGATTAGCAATAATTGGCTCAGCCCTAGAGTGTATACAAATCAGCCTCGGGATCCAGTCACGCTTCGCAAGTCTCAAATTTAAATCGGTTGAAGCCAAACTATGTGTATATAATTAGCGCTCCGAGTCGCGAAAAGAGGTCTCAGTAAAGCAATAGTTTGCTGAAGCTTCAGAATGTTCTGGTGTGCATTAGTGAAGGCTGATTATCATGCAACGCATACGTATGTGATTAGTAGTAGTGAAAAAACGACCAATATGCTGAGTCGATATTACAGAATTGAGGAACTGGATAACGCCCTTGGAATGATGAGATGAGTTCTGGTTAATTTTCTAGAATCAAAGATGAGATGACTACAATTTGATGGTGAAATTTTGTCGGAGTTGTTAGTCCACCAGGGAGTGTACGGATTGACGGGACACTTCCCAACTTCCGATATTTTTGATATATAAAATCATTCATTCTGGATTTTTTTTTTCAAGAGATATTCACAAGTCCATTTTTGCAGTGTTCCGTTAATCTGTACACCCACTGATGGTCTAGTTGCCAAATCAATCGGAGGGCTTGTGGCATTTATCGTCTAAAGGCATTCATCTGTTATCATAATAGAACGTAAGATGTAGACTTATACTATCGTCTAAAATATGCGACCGAGCATTACATATTGGCATTATGTTCTCTAGTACTCGCTTCACTGCCTATGGGACCACAGTCTTAGAACTAAATCTAGAATAACATTTTTGCCAATTTTTCCACCAAATTATCGCAGCACTCGATAAATCCTGTGCCAACTTCCCATCATTGCTATCGTAGAACTCAACGTTGACAACTGTCTGTTAATGTGGAAATCAACGCTCACTTTTGTGTTGAAAAGACAATGTCATTACGTCACATGATATATCTGAAGACCAACCAAAGTCTGGTGCGCTAAAAGCCTGAGACTAAGGCCCTTAGCTCGACACTAAAAGCCTTAGCTCGAAAATTTGTACTGGCAGACCCTTCGCTTAAACGAACTAAGGCCCTTAGCTTGAAAGATTCCACGCTAATTCCCGGTCCTCCACACACTTGTGAAAATCATTTCGGGTTTTACTAATCCATTACTCACTTAAGCAGCCTCAGTAGCTTACTAGTACACTTGGCCCAGTATGGGATTTAGGTGAAATCTCGCTAACAAATATTTAACCGGCAAGAATCGAATCCTAGAACTGCTCGAGCTATCTAAGTTTTGTTTTGTAAGGTCATATACAATTTTACTACCTAGGTACACAGGCTGAAGTACAGAATGCGACTTCATATGATGCCAAGTATGATAGAATTATCGCTTCTCCATCTCGTTTCAATCGGGGACAAAGATATACAATGTCACGCTGATGTACGTGAACATATAATTATCAACAATCCGCACTTATTGGGCACCTACCTGCAGGAAGATCATATGTCGTCAAGAAAATTTACTAGCGAGGTCAAATCGATTTCAGAGGGGTGTTCACAACAACGAGTGTTATGAGTAATTACCATGGGAACCTCATAACATGATAGGTTCTTCAAATTACTAACCAAAGCGGCAATCCAGACAGAAGCGTTGATCATAAGTTGAGTACCAGTGTCTGTGTGATAATTTCAAGCGAATTCATTATTGGTGGGAGAATGGTGTAATGATTTTCTTTGTTCGAGAAGGGCTAATATGGCTGTTACATACAGAACAAAAGATCAGAAAAAGACATAATACAAATTCCCTACATGAAGCATTAAATGTGGAAGAAGAAAATTACTTATTAAATATTTTGAAAAGAAAAAGATAAGAGAAAAATCTAACAAACCTACTTACCAATCTATCTTCCCGAATAAATCTTAGTTTTGAACAATTTATCTATGCAGGTCCTGGACCACTCTTAGCCAAACAATAGATCAACGCAAAAATTATCAACCCCCTCCAGAAAGTTTTCTTCGAGAAAATTTCTTCCCACCACCTATCCTCTTCAGGTACACTAAACCCCCCCTGTTTCCCCCTCGCCTTCGCTAGTTTTTTTTGTTGCCAATCCGTCAAAAAAGCATATCCCTCTTGTCCCGGCTGAACCTGCGGACGCAGCGATGCGATATCATTATGATTCAGGGAGCCGGGTATATACAACGGTGCTAATTTCGGAGCATTCACAGGACGACGACGGAATTCCTGGCGGAGGAGATGAGGATCGCGGGCCGGAGGGATGTAATCCATATAGCCTTCATCGCATGTGATGCAGCCCGTGCGACGATGTGCTGGCGCTTTTTTGTTTTGGTATTCGGGGTTGGTGTAGAATTTTGAGGGCATTTTGGGAGGGGGAGTGGGACGTGAGTTTTGGAACATGGTGCTGATTGACTGATACTCTTTAGTTGGAGATGAGTTTGGGCTTACCTGTTTGTTTTTTTGTTTTTTGAATGATTGGTTGGAGTAAATGTGTATAAGTTACCACCAGGGTAGACTTTTCAAATGTAATTGAGGTTGGAAAACGAAAGTTCGAATTGCGAGTGTAATGAACGTGCTGTTCTGTAGATGGCTGTTCTTTACAGTTGGATTGTTCAGGGAACGTTGTTCGGCTATATAGCTGGGCCATTCTTTGTCCTTTGGATAACAAAGCTTCTTGGCAATTTGAACGCAGCTTAAAGACTTCTTTGTGCGAGATACATGATTCGTTCTATTTTGGAAATAACAATTGCATTGTCCGGTCATGTCCTTTGTTACTTTGCTCTCGAAAAGAAAGCCAGGTACATTCTTTGTCTTTGGGGTAATAATGACTGACACTGAGAAGAAATGATAGGTCGCAAATCCCCAAGATACTTTGGTACTTTGCAAGGCAGAACAATGCTTGAACAGATGAACACTGTTCCTACAATATACTCCCCCCCCAAATTGAAGTCTCTTCTTCATTTTTCGAAAATCCTTCAAATAAACGAATAGAAACGCTATTCCTACAATATACCTTCATTCACCCGTTGGATTCTCTTCTTCATTTTTCTAATAATCATCAAAATAAACCACACACAAAATCACGTCACAAAATCAACATTTTTATTTTAACAATACCATACATACTTCCTTCATTCCTCCTTAAAGCGAACTTCTTCCAGTATCAATTCAACATGTGCACCCTAACCCTCACCTTTTGCCCAACCTGCTCCAAGGTTGCGGCTCCATCTCGAGTCGAGAAGTGCGCCGACCGATCTGACGCATCCCACACCCCCAGTACAACCAAAATCACTGCCATGAATCCTTGCATTCGATGCAACAATCGCAACAAGCCAGTAAATCCCACCAGGGCCCTCACTCGAGACATCCTCGAAGATATGTGTTTGAAAATTCCCGAATGGCATCCTACAGCACCACAGGAGCCCATTCCCGGGATCCTTCCAAATTGGAACTCCGAAACTTTAACTCGCGCTCAAGATGACGAACTCTTTTTCGAACACGTCACACAAAGCCACAGTGTAGAAGTCAAGAATCGACAAGATTTGCCAAGTCAACGCAATGGATTCCCGTTGTGTTTGATGGCTGGAATCAAGCAGAGACCTTCACCTGTGAATCAACGACTTGAGAGATCACGGCCAGAGAGATCAAAGTTTACTTCACCTCCACTATCATGGAACAACAACCCTAGGAATAGACGACTTGGTGTTGCACCAGCACCACGAACTGCATCACTTCAAACAGAGTCTACACCGTCGGGAACACTTAGTCGTTTGGTCCCAGGCGAAACCAATCAAAGAAGTCAAGCTCAAGAGGAATCTTCCATCGTATCTCCAGCACTCAGACTCCAGATCCCACCACAGAGGTCATCTTCCATCGAACCCCAAGATACAGAATCCACCCCTTCATCAGGCACATCCACCCGTTCCGAATCTCTCATCCAGACAGCGATATTCAGCCCCATAGCCTTCGCTCAACTCCCCGCGCATTACGACATGCGACGAACTTCCATCCCGACACCTCGCGTTTCCACAACCCAGCCGCGAGTCCAAGCACGCGAACAACACGAGACTGTTGACCGAATGTCTCAACGCACTCCAGAAAATCAAGAACTTAAACGTCAAAGTCTCGAAAGCAAGCGAATGCGTGAGTTGCAACAACGCAATGTCCAACCCGAACAAAGATCGCACTCTAACAATGGGCCGCCACGACATGTCAATGATGTAGAATTCAAGAGCGTACGACCCAAGCGTAGCTTGAGATTGCTTCCGAGTCTTCCATCGTTTGGTTCATTGCGGTTTGATGTTTGATTGACGACGTGTGGGCGGTATGTATCTCTAGTGAGCTGGTTCTCACTATCATTATCCCCTTTCAATCAAGCGTTTATAGGTTTTCTTGCAGTATTGTTAAATCAAATCGAGAAAAGGTAGGGGCCCTTGACCTGGAGTAATGCATTGTAACATTTCTATAACAAAGAAAATACCGTTATTCCTTTTTTTCTTTTTTTCTTTGTCTCTCATCTTTGTCATTGCAATTTCCCATCATCACAATATACAAAACACCAAGAATAAATAGATTAGAGGCTCGGGCCCTAGAGATAAAGATGTAATATTTCTCATGAAAAAGTAATTTAACACCAATGAAACTATAATATCATATCTATCGTATGTTCAAAGGTGTTCCTATCCGCTGTGAACGCCGTGCTCCTATGATACTCTCATCTCATTATTCACTTCCTCGTTTACTTGTTATCTCAAACTTTTGCTGCGTCAATTTCTAAAGGTACAGCGTTTGCAGTACGTAACCATTCTCCATTAAATGCATTGATAAGCCAGTTATTAAGTTCTGCGAGTGGAGTGGTTAGCATTTGAATAAATCAATCGTAATAGGAATTACTTACTATCATAAACAATTCTGTTCGCGTTATGGAAATAGATAGAATGATCGCTGTCTGGGAAAACATGTACGTCGTAGTTTTCCACACCAGCAAGGTCGAGTTTGTCCAACAAAGTGAGTGTGTTTTGCATATGAACATTATCATCTGCGACACCATGCATAATCAAGAATCGAACATTCTTAGCGAGTGACTTTACATCGCTAATGCTGGTATTATCATATCCGCTAGGGTTATGTTGTGGTGTGTGCATATATCGCTCCGTATAGATAGAATCGTAAAATCTCCAATCGGTGACGGGCGCAACTGCCATACCATAAGAAAATGTTTCTCCAGCATCTTCTTCCAAGGTCTTTAATGTCATGAAACCACCATATGACCAACCCCAAATAGCCATTCTCGATTCGTCGACGTACTTTTTGCTAGCCCAGATTTTGGCAGTTTCAATTTGATCGCGTGCTTCATAGTGACCAATATTGCCACGAATAATGGTTCGGGCTTTTCGCCCAATGAATCCAGTTCCACGACCATCGACAGTTACGACAATGTATCCGAGGTTTGAGGCGATGTAGGATTCGAAATCAACACCAAAACTCTTGCTAACAGTTTGAGATCCGGGACCACCGTAAAGATAAAATAATACTGGATACTTCTTCTTTGGGTTGAAGTGTGGTGGTCGACGTTCGACGACTTGCAATTCAAATCCATCAATGGTAACAGTCTGGTAGATCAGAATAGGCAATTCGTGTTTCTTTGCCATATCAGCTAGTTGTTTGTTCTCCTCAATGACATGTGTGTATTGGTTATTGTTGCTGGGAGTGCTGATAACTTTCTGCCATGGAATATTTGGGCCATTGTAATTAAGGAGAACGTATCCAGCACCCTTAGAAAATGAAGCACCATAATAACCTTCCGTCGAAGTATCGGTGATAGCTTTCATATCCGTACCATCTAGTTTCACGCTATATAATTGTCTTGTAATCGGTGACTCTTTAGTAGAAACGAAATAGACAAGATTGTTCTTGAGATCAACGGCAGAAGGCGCTTTTACCACTTCCCAATCTCCAGATGTAAGAAGTATAGGTTCAGGATTATCCATTGGTGTGAAGTATCCCAAATGATCATAGTTCTCGTGAATGATAGTATCAATATATCCATCGTGAGGACGACCGTTTGCAGGATCTGCAGGAATATAGCGAGTGTCTTCAGAGACTTCAAACCATCCACCATCGAGTTTTGCAATGTCTGTGAATCGTACAGTCTTTCCCTCTCGAGCCACAACATCAACGAGAACAACTCGCAAGATGTCACTTTCTCTGTTCGTCTCGCGGATCAAAGCCTTACCTGTCGATCCAGCCCAAACTACCTCTGTAATCAAAAGGTCCTTTGGCTCAAAGCCTCCGGCAATCTTGACCTCGAAGACTTCTGCCTTGGAAATATCATAAAACAAAAGATCGACAGTAGGATTTGGAGCACCGGCTTTGGGGTATTTGATTTCTCTGACTTCGGGATAATTTTCTTCTCCTGGTAAAGGATCTTTCCCACTAGGTCTTGAAACAAAGTATTGAACTGGGTATTCGGGTACCTCGGATTCATTTGTACGAAGGAATGCAATATAATTGCCACTGTCGTCCCACCATGTTGCACTGGCTCCAGCAAAAACCTCTTCTTCATAGACCCAATCAGGTACACCATAGAAGAATTCTGGACCACCATCCACGGTTATTTGTACAACAGTTGGTGAAGCTAGTTTTCGAAGGTACATATTGTTATCTCGAGTGAAAACGATGGCATCACTCTGTGGACTCCAGCTGGCCAATTGAACTCGGCCATCTAAATCTACAGGATCTAATGGTTCCGCAGTTTGAGATTCGACATCGAAGATCCAATATTTCGCATAAAAGGAATGCCTCCAGTTTGATTGAACATCTGTCGCGACCAAAACTTTCTTCAAATCCTTGCTAGGGTATACTTTGCTTGGTGTCAAGCTTCTCCCCGCAACTTCGAAATATCCATTCTTCATCAAAGTCATCGTGTCTAGAGTCCCTACAGCTGAAGGGCTTTGCGTTCTGACATCTTCCACAATCAAATAATCCTTTCCGACGGAACCTTGTTCGAGTAGCAATCCATCCTCCCCGTTGGCTCCTTCAATCCAACTTATACTGTGTTTAGTCGCTCTCCATTGACCGCCCATAACCTGATCCATTGTAACCTTCTTCCCGCTTCCCCTCGAGGAGGTCGCCTGTGGATCGTGAGGACTTTCCGATGAATGTTTGTATGCCTGTTTCCCCAAAAATATAAACAATGCCAGCACCCAGGCTCCAATGAACACTCCCCCGATAATCCATATCAATCTTCTCAATTTCTTGTCGACTGACTTGTTCGTTGATCCATTTGTAAGAAATGCGCCATCCTCCATATCATAATCCTTCTCCTCTTCCTCATCTAAATGTATTTGCGTATGTTCATCATCCGCATACGCCATCTCTCCTCGAGGAGGGAATTTGGGTGTCACCATCGTCGGTTTTTCAGACCCATTCGCAGCAACACGTTCGCCGATTCGATCGAAGACCAAACTCGTAGTCGAAGCAGTCGAGGCGATAGAATCAGATGAATTACGGGAGACAGACTCCTGCTCTGTTGACAGGAGCTTTGCGTTTTCTTCAGGGTGCCCAGCCATATCTGAGGGTACGAGAGTTTCAGTGGGTCTTGGAGTCCAGAGCTACGCCAATACCATATATAAAATTGTATCAATTCGAGATGCACATTGCTTTTGAACAATCTTGAAAGATCTAGAGTGGCCAATAGTTGAAAGAGAGAAAGAAGACTGAATTGTAAAATTTATCTATTGAGGACAGTATTAGGAAGGGTTCTAGAAATCGCCTTTGTCAATATGTTGATGGCTGGCTTATTAGTGTTCAGCTTCCCCAATACGTGGAGTCCGACACTTATCGGGTACACACCCAAGATCATCCATGTACTTCGTAATCGTGCCAATTCCACAAAGATTACCAAGATCTTCCTTAATATGTTATGTAAAAGCCTCTTGAGTTTCACGATATGTTGAATTCCCATAGAATTCAAACTGCGATTATATTTTGGTTACAAAGGACGATTTCCCCGGAGAGCGAAACAAAGAACACGTTCTAGTATGTTGAGTTCTGATGATCCGGTAAAGCAATCAATGAATTATTTACCTTCTTTACAACAGATGCTATTTTTGGAAAGTCAAGATCATTTGAGATATTGGCTGAAATATTATAAATTACTTTGAGGAACGGAAAGAATCAAAGTAAGCTGAAGGTATATTTGAGCTGAATCTACTCGTAATCCCCAACTCGATGTTGTAAAGCTAAAACAAAACATCAAACATATGATTAATATAATAAATTAGGACCATGACCCAAGAGATAATCTAATTCTACACCAGGTATTTGTCCCATGAATACTAATAATGGTATAATATGCAAACATACAATCTCCAATCTATGACCTGCTCGCTTGCTCCCATACCATTATCTTATACGCTTCCCTAGACATCCTCGACCTTCATACTAAACGGTATATTCATCGTTTGTAGACACATGCCCAATCATTCCCGAAATCCTTTATTTATTATGTATGATGAAGTTCCTCAAACTATCCCAAGTATCGCTCTGCACATAAATATAATCCATACTACTCCTTAACCCACTCTGCACCGTCTCTGGGTACCATCTGAACAACCACATAACACTTCCCCAACTCAGTGCTGCAAATACTGGCCATGCGTCGTTCGATATGCGATCTGCAAGCTCTTTATTTCGGATGATTCCCGCTGAAGGTAGAACAGCTAATTGTGCTAATGACAAACATACTCGTGCGAATACTGTATGCGCCGAAACATTAGCATATCTTTTGAACGTAGATTATTGGAGACCCGATTGGAAAGGAGAAGCATACCGAATATCACAATCTGTTTGCTAACACTGCTAACATGCCCTTTCTTTGACCTCCTTCCAAATACCACATACCCACCTAATAGTCCTGCTAAGAATGTATCCCAGTTTCCCTCCTTCCCCTTATTGCCCCCTGAGTATTTGAGTGCTAACATCGTAGTCTTATATATCGTAGCATATTTCGCGAGATTTTGCGCATGTGTTCGCGTTGCGCGGAGTATCAGCCCTATCTTTTCACGGACAGTACCAGATCTGAATAGGAACATCATACTAGAATATGGATTCAGTCAGTTATGCGCCTAAGAATCGGTAAAGGCGAACCAAAAAGGGGGGACCTACACCAATGCATGGGGAAATCTGACTTTGGCACCGTAGACAGCGCCGCTGCGAGCAGCTTTAAGAATAGCGAGAAATTCGGCATTTTTGGGATCGAGAATGAAGCTCTCAAGTGCTGTCTATATTATCGCATTAGTATATTGCAAAAGTTATTATGAGAACGGTGGATAATTACCTTTATGACAGCAATTCTTCCCTCCATCTTACCGGCACAAAAACGAACCTCGGTAACTTAATTCTCCAATTCCAGCAATTTCCTTGAAGAGAATAAAGAAAGAAGCAATAGATATTATCTCTGTATCTTCATATGTATCTATTCAATCCAGTATTCAAATCGCAGACGTATTGTCAAAGAAATAAAGTCAATGAAGCAAAAAGTAAACTCAGGAATGAAGCTCGGCATGTTTATGGGGATGAACATGAATTCGGATATCCATTCGCTACCCCACAGACTTTCATCCATAGTTTACCGGGATTCATTTAGCGTCCGCTCAGGTCCGCAGGGTGGAAATATTAACATGTGAGATTCAGGCATTCAGGCATTCAGACATTGATGCCTCATGTAATAATTTCGGCGCTAGTGCTTTATCTATTATCGGATCGCAAAAAAAAAGTTCGAGCTTGGAGAAGAAGTAAAGAAGGCATTTGTTAATATCTTCATTCCCTTCGAACAATCACATAATACCACATAATATCAATTCATCATGTTACGTCAAATGTAAGTACTTTTAATTCTCCTTTCAAATCCAATTGAACTTTTTATGTTAACAAATTCTACTAGCAAACCCCGTAATGCTCGCAGCAAGCGCGCTCTCACCAAAAAAGCACCCAAGCCAGTCGAGAACCCAAAAACCGCTCTCTTTCTCCGTTATACAACATGTTCTCAACCTACTCAAGACTGCCTCACGGATCTTCACACCCTTCATTTACCTCTCGCAAAGAAATTCACCAAGAAGAATAGTATTCATCCATTCGACGATCCTTCTTCCCTTGAATTTTTCTCCGAGAAGAACGATGCTTCCCTCTTAGTTTTCGGTTCCTCATCTAAGAAACGCCCACATTCTATTACTTTCTGTAGAATGTTCGATTATAAGGTTTTGGATTTGTTAGAGCTGAATCTTGATGCGGATTCGTTCAGGACTTTGAGTCAATTCAAGAACAAGAAATGCGCCGTCGGATTAAAGCCTATGATTTTGTTCTCGGGTACTCCATTCGAGAGCCCCGTTTCCGACGAATATACACTTGCGAAATCGATGTTCCTCGACTTCTTTAAGGGAGAGCCAGCAGACAAGGTGGATGTGGAGGGTCTTCAATACATCGTTTCCATCTCGGCCAGGGATAGCGTAGACGGAGAGGAAGAGAAACCAAAGATTCATCTCAGAGTATACTTAATAAGGACCAAGAAGAGTGGTCACAAGTTACCAAGAGTTGAGGTTGAGGAGATGGGACCAAGAATGGATTTCAGAGTTGGCAGAGTCAAGGAAGCCGATGAGAGCATAATGAAGGAGGCAATGAGAAGAGCAAGAGGAAGTGCAGAGAGACCAAAGAAGAATATCACCACGGATATTGTTGGTGACAAGATGGGTAGAATACATCTTGGTAAACAAGACTTGAAGGAGTTGCAAACCAGAAAGATGAAGGGATTGAAGAGAAGCAGAGATGTAGCTGATGATGATGAGGGTGGGGATGATGATGAGGATATTGTTAGTGATGACGAGCCTGTGAAAAGGTCAAAGAAGGCATGATTCATTGCCACTCTGTGCAGTAATATCAAGATATCAGGTGTTTGGAGTTTAGGCATGGAAAAGGGTCTTCCGCGAAGAGTGGTTGGTTGTGCTCAAGTATTAAATGTCAGATTACATAAAAGCTAAGCATTGTAACTTCCACCAAACTACTGCTTTCATTGTGTATATCTCTCTGAGCCTATCAATACCGATTTCAGACGTTGCAGGTGCTATCGGTAGCCTTCAATTCATACTTCCCATTCGTCATCGACTTGTGATCTTAACAGGAACTACGGCAGAACCTCCCATCTTCCAAAACCGTCTTACTCGTATACCTTTCTTTAAGCGTGTGATACTTTTCTTCAACACTTTCAAGACTCCCAGGCAGTCCCCATTGCTAATCCAATCCGCATCTTCTAAATCAGAGTGCTTCATCACATAGTGCCTACCTGCACCATTACTCAAGTACACTACACATAATAAAAGCAAGTAACAATCTCAGGGGGGAAACAGAGGAACAGGAAAACATACCATTACCGAGAATAGGAAACAACGCCCTAGCCAAACAGGATGACAAGCTCACACAAACTATTCTTTGAGAATCAAGATGATATCTTACAAATACCATAGTAAGTCTATAGAGATACTTGAAGTTGTACGCCTGAGTACATACAATGGTAGAGTGAAGGTAGAGTGAAAGTGTGCTCGATGAGACGATCCCATACCGTGAATATGATGCTCAATTTACCTCGCGATCTGGAGAAAAAGCTCGCACGGAAACACAAATCGGGAGGGCCTTTTGGTAGCCACTTGAGTTGGATCATTGTAGACACTCTAAAGTCTAAAAGAACATTTTATTGTTAGATTCAAAAGACTTTTGACATGGGAGCGTTAAGAAGCTATGAGGCCATTAAATTGTTAGGTTTTGATTATAGAACATCCGACGATACTCGTCGGGCATTTTAACTAGAGATAAAGTCTGGCGATGAATCATCACATCTTCATTGATGCATTGAGGGAGGAAATTATGCTGAAAATGCAAAGATTATGGGTTCATGGCCGCGTAGAAAATCAAAGAATTGTAGTGCTGGTGAGGATAGCTAATTTGGCGAGATATATGTTTTAAGAATCCCAAGCAATTGTCCACGCATTTCAATGAATTTAATCCGACGCTACGTGTTCGGGGAGCTTGAGAGTTTTGCACTTTCCTTGCTCTTCGGCTTCGTGGATGTGATACAGTTCACAATACTGATTCTCGGAATCTAAGAAGGTGTATTTCACACCTACCTCCGGATTCATTGCGAAAGCTTTGAATATTTCGAAGAGAAAGTCCGCGCAGTAGTCTTTTGGTTCTGAGACCAAGTGCTTAAAAACAGCCCAGTTCTTAAGACTACAGTTGACGACAAAAAGACGAAGCTTCGATGCTGCTGGGGAGTTGTCAAAAATCGAAGTTATATCGCATGGTAATAAAAGACGGTCGTTGGTGACAGTTTCGTAAACCAAAGAATCAATGAGATCATTCTGGAGTCGTGGCATTTGGTATTTTTCGGCCAAATGGTAGACACCAGCAAGCCCTCTCATTGGTGTTCCCGTATTATTATGCGGATAGACAATTTCATTGTTGTAAATCCAATAGACCAATGGCGCAAAATATATTGGGTCGTCTTCAGGTAGCTCCATGGTGGCATCTCCTCCCTTTTGCCACTCAGGTTTGAAGCCAGCCTCAAAAACGGGACTTGCAGCACAGAGCATATCCTTGTGGACAATAAACGTCTTGGAAAGGGGGGCAAGTCCAACAATCAACTTCACAGTTTCGGAAAATGATCTGTAGTCGGAAGTTAGTATGTATAACAAGTTATGAATTATGATTTGAGAAAGCTCACTCAATCAAACGTGTCTTTTTGTAAGGGCGCATATCGACTCCGCTGATTTTTCTCTTGGCAATAGAACCATTCTCAATGGCCTCAGTTGGTTCAACAGGTTTGGTACTGACAGTCTGAAAGCTCAATGTCAGCTTTGAAGTCACTGGATAAAAAACTTAATACTTACTATGGAATCTGCGGGTTTGGGAACCTTCTCAACATCACCAAATATCGAATAGTTACGAGTTGGAGTCAACTAGAAACCTTAATGTCAGCTTCAAATCCTCGAATGAAAACACCAATGCTGACTGTGGATGTGTTTGGCGAACTTGAGCCGTTTCCAGCAGGACGAGACAGCTTAAGAACTGGCGACGTGGTATTTCTGCTTGCAGACCTGCTTCCAGTTCTACTTGGTGGAGGCATATCCATTTTATCATCGGGAAGATCCAACGAAGCAGAACGATACATGATTTAAATGATAAAATACCATGTAAATATTCGAGAGATGAGATTTGTAGATTGGACGATAATGGACAAGTAATAATGGAGATAGAATAATAGATGATGGATAGAGAATGGAAGAGATGAGAATTAAATACGAAAACCTTCCACGGTCAAAAGTGTAGGTAATGATCTAGCGTGACTTCTGAATTGAGAGTGAAAAGTGAAGTCGAAAATGGAAGGAACGTCTGGATCACTCATGTGACCTTGTATACACACCTTTAGAAAATAACAGAAACCTACCATCTATTTCTCAAGTAGGGGGACGCATTGACAAAACTGTGGATGTTGAAGATAGATTTATATAATTAACCACTTATCAGTGACATGAAGTAGCATGAGAGGATTAACTCGCGCCCCTTTTCATACCTCCTGTCCCCAGAAGGAGTGCATGTCTTGACTCGAGTTGTAGGGTATCTCTTGCATGTTTTGTGTACGATCAAGGACCGTTGACTTCAACAGGAAGTACTTCTGCTAATCAGATACTCTAGGCCAACTGTTTGATTTATACTCTCACACTTTCCAATAATCTCTGTTCTACGCCCTCTAATGTACTCTTGTGAGCCAAGACAGATAAATTCTCAGCCTCGCCTTGGAATTGCTTGTCGGGGTCTACACCTGGTCCGAACATTTGTGCACCTGCTCCTGGGCCCATTTGACCCATTTGTTGGGCCATTTGACTTGCAGCTATTTTTACTTAGTATTGCCTCTTATCATCACACTCAGAGAGGATCAACATACCATTATCGCTGCCCAATAGATAGTTGAATACAGATTGTAATCCAAAGATACAAAGAACATACCACGAAATGGAAGACATCCATTGTGGATCCATATCTCTGGTAGCTACACCAGCTTGCAACATACTCTTGAACTTAATCGTCAATGGGAATGGCAATTTGACTATACGTCTCATATTAGTACATCTAGCCGCCTGATACCTCCAGCAAGCAACTCACTAATAACAAATCCACTGAAAAATGCATTAATCCATCCCATAATCAAAGTCTGTGGGATCATCATAGACATATTTCCCTTCATCATGCCCATCATTCCCTCCATAGCGGCTGGATCGGTCATTGGATTTGGAGCTGCTTGTCCCTTCTTCTCTGGCTCCTTCAAGAACTTTCCTTCCTCGAAGGCTTGTACGATATAATCTCTGCGTGGTTGGAAAGAGGCAGGAGTAAGAACATGAGCGTTATTACGAAGGTTGATACCTCG
Organism: Botrytis deweyae; assembly: GCF_014898535.1. Lineage (NCBI taxonomy): Eukaryota > Fungi > Ascomycota > Leotiomycetes > Helotiales > Sclerotiniaceae > Botrytis > Botrytis deweyae. The sequence goes on along the minus strand of NW_024066224.1, from coordinate 605,281 downwards.
AAGTAAGGATCGTTGTTCGCGAATAGCTGGAAGTTCTTGTTTTTTGGGAGTAGTGGCCATAAGAACGGTAGCATAGTGACGAAGGATACCAGTCAGAATCTGAATGATGAGTTATGATGGCAGATCGAATATCAGAAGAGTAAGAATTACATACCATAACAATAGTAATAGGTATCAAGATCCAGTAGCTACATGTTTGTCAGCTCAATCCAACATGGAAAATGGCGATTTGCTCACAATAACTGGGGATCCCTATGGATCGTCTGCACAGGAACCTGTGCCATCTTTGCAATATCTTCCTAATCTATTTTGTTGGAGAAGATTATGTATGAGGGGTTGTCGCGAGTTGAATTCTACCTAGATCTGTGGTTGAATCTGACATCAAATGTGGCTTTCACGCTAACCTCGGACCCTTGCGAGTAGAGCTTCATCAAGACACGGTCTCTTTGTGTACATTGCGACAACAGCTTTCCCCTCTACATAATTCTGAAAAAGAACAAAAATCAACCATGGCTTCAGAAAGGGTATCTGTACATTCTCTCCCTGGTCAGTATATACATCTATTTGCAAAAAGTGATCTAATATTACAATACTGACAATCAATTCTAGATCTCAAAAACACCTCCGACGATGCTCTCCCCACCTACCTAAACTCCCTCAAATTCACCCAGTCGCATACTCTCTCTGATGCTCGTCTGGCAATTGGTTATACATCTGTCTTAGTCTGCGGTGCCTGTTTCTACTGGGACTACACCTATGGTTTTGAGCCTACAAAGTCCTATACAGCAATTGCGGTTGGAATCTACTTTATCCTCAACACCTTCCTTACCTTCTGGTTATTCTATGTCGAGAAAGGAATTATATATATCGGCACATCTCCAGACAAGAAAAGCATCATCGAAATCTCTACTCAGACTAAAAAACATCAACCAATTTATAACTTAACATTCAAGATATATGAAGCGGCCAAAGGCAGATCCGGACAACCAAAGGAAGAGAGAACCTTGAGAAAACCTTTTAGAGAATGGTTTGATGTGAAAGGTCATTTTATTGTACAACCATTCCAGGAGATGTTGGCGAGTAATATCTCAGTGATTGGAGCTGTCGATCAAAAGAGAGTGGTTAAGGATGAGAAAAAGGTTGAGCAAGAAGGCCAAGCAGATCTAAGTATGGATGACAAATGGGCAGCATTATTGAAGGAGAGTAGTGGTGATGTTGAGACTTCTGGGGCAGAAAAGGTAGCTGGAGGAAAGAAGAGAAGCAAGAAGATTTGAGAAGGTTGCAATATGGATCGGTGAGTGAAAAAAGGGTTTGGTATCGTCAGTTATGGAGTTTGGTGGGACTTGTAGAAGTCAAGAGAATTTTCGGCTGGGACGTGGAGTATGAGAAGAGTATCACATCTAACAAAGTATCCCCAAGCTTGTTCTTTCTATGTATTTGATCCCCCAAATTAATGCCCTTGTATTCAAATGCATTATGAACCGTTTGTCATCAATCTATTATATCAATCACTTCACTTTATCTTTCATACTTTCCTCCCTGAAACTTTCTTCTTGTCCTTCACTAGGGGTGTTTATACTGTCCAGATATTTGGAACTCCTCACATTCACCTCCTTCTGTTCTGTTTCCTTGCATAGAGTCTCAACAGTCCTCAAAATCGCAGCTCGTTTCGTCTTCACAAAATAGACCGTTGACCTCTGATACTGCCCCATCCTCGAGTACTCGCTCATCGCAAGCACATCATCTTTTATTTCCATAGCCTTCTCTTTCTTCACCGGTGTGATCCTCCCTATCCTCCAAAGTTTATTCAATGTTTCTACAACTCATCTTCGTCCGTCTTCGACTTTTCCTTGGGCTCCATTCCTTATCAATCTTCACTTCAGCCCACTCGAAATAGGGTTTCAATAATTGGAAATTACGAGCTTGAGAACTGTCCTTCCATATCATTTGATGGTAAAGAGGGCAAATTGACTTCTTTCCTTGGATCATGGAGGCGGTTTAAAATTTACTAGAATGAATTGCGCCTTATGTTATACGGCATGACGTATGAAATATAGGGTATAGGGTACGAAGTTCTCAAAGAGATACATACCTCTCAATATTGGATCTATGCTGTTTTGATTTGGTTTACGAGGAAGTCGTTCCCATATTCGTAGACTTTTTAGCTCTCCGATACTACCAGCCTGCCCCTCTTGTATTTCATACCTATTGTCTGTCATAGTTTGAGCAGTCCCTTGCCTTTCTTACTGCGCTTGCATGTCGGTGTAGGAGTCTTATGTGCCCGGTAATTGTTTAATATTAGTTCGTTCTTTTTTTGAGCAATCTATCATCATCTTTCCATATTTTGCTTCCTATTTCTTTTTCGTCGTGAAGAAATTGTCTTTGCCGGTATGATCCTAACCTCGAAAGTCGCTTTTCTCTCAATGTCTGTACTTCTTTCTTTGATCATTGGCGCCTGGCGTCATCTTTCTTTCGTTTATAGTTCTTTCTATTCTGTAAACAGAAACTTGGCCTAGGTCATTCTCGCCTGTATATGTCATTCATATTCTCTTATTTTTAATATGTGAATGTTCCTATGGAAGTTTTTGCGATGTTTTTGTCGGAAAATGACATGTGGTCTCTGGCTGGGCATAGAGTCTAGCGACTTAGTCTTGTCGCTAAATTCGCTAGGGGGGATCTATCAGATTGACTGGGCCAAGATTCAACGTCTTCTAGACTTTCTCGGGTTCGATCACCACTTGAAAGCCAGGCTTGCTGCAAAACGTTTTACAAAATCAAGCTCTTGTTCGCTGTAGTAGCTTCGATAACTGTCGATCGACTCCCAATTGAACCCCATTCAATTTTTATTGGTCAGAGGGAGTTTGGTCATCTCCTCTGCCTCTGTTTAGAGGATAGTTTTCATTAGTACTCAATGCTAGTTTACCTAGTAGAAAAAAAATCTTTTGAACACTTCTCGCAAGAATCTTTTCTATCATATTTCATTCCAACTTTCTACAAAACATCATGAACTTACCAACAATCTCAATATTCGGCATAATGAAAAAACCCAGCATTCTTCCTTCATTTCCCTCTACCATGGCGCCTTCTACGTCTCACAGTCTCTCTACTCCCCAGGTTTCACCATCCTATGATCATTCGATGCATCCAATGCCTCCCCCAAAAAATTCTGCAGGAAGAAAGATGGGTATCTTTAGGGCTGACTCTGGAATCGTCATCAAACCGGAGATAAACAACGCGATTTCAAACCTAGATCAACCCAACAGCTCATCCAGCGCCCTCCCAAAAGAAGACCCAACCAACATCATCCCTATCGATACTTCTGAGGCCATACCCACCATTGACGTGAATATAACCAACACAATCGCAAAACTCGATCAACTGAGTACTTATCTCCGCGCCCTTCTTACACGGGTTCCAGAGACTCGCACAGCTTATCACGATGATTCCACCTCCACTGGCGAGCACTCTCCAGAGGAAGAAATCCCATATACCTCTGCAGGAAAAGAGAAAGAAGAAGACTCCTGTGACACACCTACCCATACCTCTGAAGCCACAATCGCAGAAGTCGTGGGCGGCCAAATCTCAAAAGTAGCTCAAGTCGTCGAGGTACTTAGCATGATCCGTCACATTACCTTTGTCATGTCGTCATGTCTTGACGAAGTTCTACCCAAAGATCCTATCATTCCAGAAAGTAATATAGAAAAAGGAAAAGGAAAAGAGAAAGAAAAAGAAGAAGATGATGAAGGAAAAGAAGAACAAATTCCCATCCAATCCACCATCTTCCCCGATCTCCCCTCCGCCTCCCATCTCCTCTCTTCTCCATCCGCAGAACACATGAAGCGCGGGGCGCTAGGATTCCAATTGGTCGATAAACTCTCACCTCCACAAAAATGGCTTTTTCGACCAATGTCCGACTCTGAACGTCTGCGCCTTAAGATGCGTCGTATGAAAAGATGGGAGGGAAAGGAAGAACAAACTCTCATGACTCCCGACCTCCTCCCAGTTTCCCCTCCCCCCTCTTCGTCATCCGCAGCAGAAACTCCCCTCCAACCCACCACTCCCATCATCGCATCCAGTCTTCCCTCCTCTTCCTCATACGCAGAAAGCTTCCATCGCCGCGCACGAACACGCAATTGGGTCGCCGATCTCCCACCACCGCAGGAACCAATATATCCCGGTCTTCCAGCACTCCCCAACTTACAATTTCTGCAACGCAAAATCGATCTTATGAAAAAAGAATTGGGAGACGAGTTCCCTCTCACTCCCATTTCCAACGTGTTGGATCCCTATTTTTGGACCATGAGGGATGCGACTACGTTCGCTCATCTTTTGTCTCCTGGTATGTTTTCCTCCTTTATTTCTAGCGTGGTATATTCAATTACCATGAAATATATACGATACTATACTAACCCAATCCCCTCCCCATACAGAAAAGAAAAATACTCCCATCCCCGCACCCCCGAAAAAAACACACATAACACATACTTCTCACTCCCCCAGAGGACAAGCATCAGCAATTCTAGCAGGACCATACAACGAGCCCTCGATGCCCAGACCCGTGACATCCAAGCCCTGGCTATGCAGACCCGTGAAAAGAAAAGTATCTGGAAAATCCACATGGGCGGCATTATTGAAAGGAGGAGAAGAAGGAGAGAAGGAAGAAGGAGAGAAGGAAGAAGGAGAGAAGGAAGAAGGAGAGAAGGAAGAAGGAGAGAAGGAAGAAGGAGAAGAAAAAGGAGAGGAGGAGAAAAAGGAGAGGAGGAGAAAAAACCTAAAATGTTTATTACGCGCATGATGGTTTTTGCTCCGGGACAGTCGTTGGAGAGTGTATTGGAGATTATTCGTGCGGAGGAGAGGGAGAGGGAGAGGGAGAGGGAGAGGGACAGGGAGAAGCAGCAGACCTCGCAAACCCACCACCCAACCGCCCCGCAACCGCAACCGCAATCAACCCCAAACCCGAAAACAGCGATACAATCCCCCCAGCCCAGAAAACAAAAAGAGACGCAAAATCGACGGATCAGGAAGAGAAAGAGAAAGGGAAAGAGAAAGGGAAAGAATAAAGAGGGTGAGAGTAAGGGTGAGGGTGAGGGTGAGGGTGGAGAATAAGACGGATAGAAATGTAGAATACAGAATACAGAATATAGAGTAGGAGATACAGAGTAACGAAGAGAGTTATATATTACATTCATTACATTACATTCAACAGCGTACGAGTGAGTACATTATATAAAGAAGAATGAGAAGTACATTAGCATTAGCCTTAGCAAGAATAACTTTAAGAAAACGAATAGAAATAGAAATGGAAAGGGATATATCAATCAATAACTAAATACCCACTTACACACACACTCACTCCTCTATCACCCTCCCCTCCCCTCTCCTCTCCTCTCCTCTATCACCCTCCCCTCTTCTTTCCATTTCATTTCTTTCATTTCTTTCATTTCCTCTCCTCTTCTCTCTATTCTCCACTCCACCCCACTCTATTCAATTCAAATCTATTCCACACCATCTTCCACTCAAAAAGTAAAGACAAGTATCCCCGGCCCCGGCCATCAATCTGATATTTCCAAATCCAAATCCAAATCCAAATCCAATCTAAAATCTAAAATTCGAGATTTAAGAGCTAGTATATATATACATATAAACTGCATTATAACCAAACATATAACCAAACACACACACACACACACACACACACAGAAACAAAAAGTAAGATATAGAATATAACATAAATATCTCATTCATTATTATCTAGGTAATCAAAGAAGTGGTGGTGGATGTAATTCATCTACATCCATCCTTCTTTCATCCCTACTATCCACTTAATCCACCAATTCACCTCCCAGTTTTCTCCCTTTACTTTTTCCCAAAGCCCCATCCATCAAAAGCACGAAACTTTATCTCTAATCAAGATATGTTATTTGTTATCCCAATAAGATGATTGATCCTCCACATATGCTCTTTTCTTCCCATTTAACCGTATCTCTTCTCATCTCCTATCTTATTCATCTCTTTCTCTTGACTCATCCCGCTCCCGTAACTCCGACCCCACCATTCTGCGGCGGTCTCCCTGGTCCCCACCCACTATTAGAATTTCTATATTCCCTCCTATCCCCCCTTTCCCTATCCCCACTCCTCTCCCCACCATGTCCATGTCCATTACCATTCCCCAAATCTGGCGTCCTATTCCTTTCCTCCCTATAAATCTGTGGTGGGTGTTGTAATTCTGCCCCTTCACCACCCTGCCACTCTCGATTTGGGTTCATATTCTGATTCCCTTGCCCGCCGACATGCGCATCCTGCACATGTCTCACAGAACTTTCCTTCTGCCAAGCATTATTCGCCGGATCAACATCAACTCTCGTGACCACTGGAGCTAACGGTCTTCCATTCCCATCTCTATGGCCAGTCGCTTCAGTCGTTTCGACCGTGTGTCTTACACCACCGGAAGCACTGATATCGCCATAGCGTTTAAGAATTTCTTTGGTTGTGATATCGGATGTGTTATTGAAGAGGACGGGGTCATTCAGTATTGATTGGAGATCTTCTGGTACCTTTTTATATTGTTAGTCATAGAATAAATGAAGATGCAGGGGGAAGACTTACTTCACACATTTGCTCGTTACACTCAATGAGTGTGTGAACGACCTCGATTGCAAGGAAATTATCATCGACAGGAGATTTAGCATTCGTGTATATGATATTCGGTGCGATGACAGTAGCAAGATTATGAGTATCCATCTTTGATCCGGATTCTTCATCAACTTGATGGAAAGATGCAACCCAGTTGAAGAAGGAACAGAGAATTTCCAAACAGTCCCTGTGTACCTTTGGAAGCAAACAACATGTTAGATGTAATACTCGACGCCTCTTATCTTCATCGGCAATCTTTTGCGAAGCGATAAATAAATTGTGGAGCTTGAAGGTCAATAAAGGATCTGGTAAATCTCGAAGATATTTCTTGAGTAGAGCAGCGACTTGTACGACATTTTGTCGACTCAAATCTACAGCATCACACCCTCCGCTATCAATTTCCTTGACGGTTTCATTAAGTTTTCTGATGTTACCATTCTTCCTGAAGACACCCTCAACTGAAAGATCCATCTTTCTCATCGCAGCAATTGCATCATCGACGAGAGCAGGAATCTTGAGAGCTCCAGGACCAACACCATCTGTCGACTCGGCACCATCCTTTTCGACAATAACATCAAGTGGTATCCCGAAGACGCCCTTCTTCTTGACGGCCGTCTTCTTGCCATCATTCTTGAAAGCTTTACCCATCTTACCCCAGAAAGTGGGTTTTCTAGTCTCGATCAGGTTAAGGAGTTCTTCCATAGTAAAGTGACCATCCAGCATGGGTTGCATGGCGATAACTGCAACATGACGTACGATGAAGTATTCCAAAGCGGATAATTCCGAGAAATATTTCTTTCCAGCAACTCTCTGTTGTTGACGCTGTGTTTGTGCATCTAGGTCATTACCGGCAGAAAAGGTCCTTTGGTGACCGTTGATGAGTTTAGGTTCAGTGATAGATGTTCGGAAAAGCTCATGACGGGCATGCTTGTATGCATTTGGTCTTTGTTCCTTTGCTTGTTCAGCAGCCACAATTCTAGGAATATCGTCCAGGGTAAGAGCATCTTGATGACCGAACATTAATTCAGTTCTCGATTCGCCGTTACCATCACGGTCTTCCACGACTTGAAACTCGTTGTTTCTCGAACCCGATCCATCAGCCCCTGCAGAACCCGGCCTCTTACTGTCGACACCATCCATTATCCGCGAGGTTCTCGCTTTTTTGATGGTAGAAGACAGATGTTTGTCCATTCGAGTGCTTCGTAGTCGCCTTACGTCATTCAAGGTATTTTCGTAGGATGATTCACGGGGATTTTCATCAGCTGGACCACCAAATGACTTCGAACGAGCTTCAGACCTCAACATAGGAGGGTCGTCATCCGAGGGTACTTTATGACCCTCACTCGAATTGTAGCCATTGAGGTTGGGGTCATCCGAAGTATGTGGCAGAGTACCTTTGGTACGTAATATTTCCAGCAATCGAGCTAAAGCAACTCTGAGAAGGAAGACATACTGTTGCAACCTCGTCACTCGCACGAATCCTGATACCACGTCCGAAGACTGACTTTGACAATTACAACAGTATACCCGTTGTTCTACATCATCAAACCTGATGTCCTCGAGGTTCTGAGCAAGATCTCGCTCACAATTAGAGCACTGCAGGCATGCTAAATGACATCTCCTTTCTTCGAAGCGAGCGCATTCATCCTCGATCGGCTTTTGACATTTAATGCACGAATCCGAATTTGGAGCCGAAAGTCCAGGTGTTCCTGTGGTAGCTTCCAACGATCTATCATCATTCTTGATTGCATCCATATCACCCAAGTCATCAAGGAATTGGTGAAGGCCTTCTGGATCCTTCTGATCTCGTTCGACCTTTAATGCGCCTTGAAGACAGATGCGAATCAATAATTTCAGGTAGTGCGCCAAACCAGTAACCAAGGCAAGAAGTTCTTGTGTGACGCCAAGTTTTCGAACTCCCGTCTCCTGAGTCTTGGACAGGAGTGAGAAGAATGCTACGATTTTCTTGCATAATAATTTTGCTTCGCGCGAATATGATAGCCCTAACAAGATCAGTAAAAGCAGTGAGGACGTAAATTATTGAAATACTAACCCTTTGAACCATCTCTCATCATTATGCCATCCAATTTATCTGCAGAACAGAAAAGGATATCAACGTGCCATATGAACTTCTTTGCCACCATCACACCATCCATATATGCACCGTTACTAACATGTAAAAGCATGTCGGATATGCAAGCCGCGGAGGACTCTTCGAATGTCGATAGTACGCTCCAGATTTTGTAGACCTTTTCTTCCATTCTCTCCTCTTCTAATCGCACATTATTTCGACCTTCCTCGTTCGTCGTATCTTCAGATTCCTGTTGAATTTCTTGTACATCCTGCGGAGATGCCAACCTCACATTCCAGAATTTATGGATCATGTAACATTCAGGGTGCCAATGTTGATTTTGACCATTTCGAAATATCTCGACGAATTGTTTCAAGATTGCTGTTTGGCATCCATTACATCGTTGCGCGAATCGTGTCGAATAATGGTAGTGGCAGTAAACTTGACCATCGTGCTCGTAATAACTATCCTGTGCGCCGAACACTGTTGGACATACTGAACAAGTGAAATGGTCGATGTGGTATTTGCGCTCGAGGGCGGTGATATATGATCCTCGTAGTGCACCATTACATTGGTGGCATATCAGATCTAAGCGTCGGAAGTAATCAGTCTCGCAGAGGGGGTATTGTCCTTCGCCATTTTCTTCGTCTACCGGAAAGAACTTTGATGCGACTATTTGACCGCAATCCTACAAGACCCAAGTCAGAAACTGAACGCCGTTGGATGATGGCGAAATGGGATTGACTTACTCGACACCTAAAACAATCCAAATGGAATGTACCTCCAAGCGCACGTACGAATTGACCTGTCAAAGGTTCACCGCACTTTTTACACAATCTCAAAGATCCGCTGCCAGTCCTTCCAGTTCGCGTTCGTGATCGTGTGCGCTCATTGCTTGGTCTGCGACTCCCCTCTCTCATGGGACCTTCTCTACCGCTCACACTGTTTGCCGGTGATGCATTCATCCTCCTGTCTGGGCCATTAGGCCTCGGTAGATGTTGATCTTGCATTGTGATATCCCTCTCAGTTGTAAGTCTTCCCCCATCATCGGAATGTGAAGGATCATAATTTTCGCCTTCGGCATAGGGGCCTGCCTCTGATTGAGGACCCATTATTTGATGATCAACGTTTATTACCCACAACTATCTCCAGACCTTGTTCGAGCCCCCTATTATATTGTAATTTGGAAGTAATGCTTAAACCGAGTACTTCGAGTCGCGGTGGCCAGGGCGAATAATTGAAATGGAAATCGTTGATGATAGATAATTTGTCTTCGGCCTTGCAGATGGATTGAATCTCGTATGGTTCGTATCTTCTCTATGGAGAGTTGCTTGAAATTCTGACGTTGTCGAGTCGCAAGGGTTCCACTCAATTGACCTCCGCATGTGTTGGCGACTCAAAGTTCAAGGAACATTCAGCCTGCAGAACATGAAACAATAACCATCGATTGAATTAAGAAGCAGCCAAAAAAATGTTAATCTCGCAACGTTTTTCTTTTTTTCCCCCTTTTGGATCCCCGAATATTCCAAATTGTGATTTATCTTATATCTGAATGAGAGAAAGTCTAGATCACCAAGTATGTGTGTTGATTGAGTCCTGCTCGTGTGTTTTCGATAAGGACTGAGTTGTTTGTTTTCGCGTTCAGAAAGATATCGAAGGACACCTGAGCAAGTAGTAAATACTGGGTATGTAGGTCGGTCGGTAGGTAGGTGGGATGATTTTTGGGGGAAAAAGTCGGCGGTGTAGATGGGAGAGGGAGCCGGAATCAAAAACAGAATATCAATTGGTCTTCGTAATAGAATATTGTGATGAAGGTAAAATCGAGCGACTGAATGGGTGTCACTTTTTTGAAGAAGGAGGAGGAGGAGGAGGAGGAGGCGGAGGAGGACGAGGAGGTTGTGAAGGCTGTTGTGTTTCTGAGAAATAAGTTACGTAGTATCGTAGAATGGTATAGGATAGAATTGCGGTACAACTTGATGAGAGCGGTCCTACCAGATATGTGCTACGATAGGTACTAGGGAGTAGGTACTAGGTACGGGGAGGTGATGAAGTAGAAATAGCCAATTTCACAATTGAATCCGAGTTTGAATGAGCGGTTGGGCAATTGATAAAGTTGGTTGCTCCTCTCCAAAGGTTTCATTCAACCTTGAAATGTTTTGGATGTCTTGCTCAACCCGACGGGATCAATCAAACTCGTGGTAATAAGTCTGGGAGTATGGGAGGTGGTAGTAGTAATGAATTAATAAAAAAGTACCTTATTATCAAGGCTTTCGCGATTCAGGTACGGCACTCCCAGTCTCCAGTCTCCCGTCTCCAGTGTCCAGTCCAGTCTCCCAGTTGACTGAATCGACTCCCTTGCAAGATATTTTTATATACCTACCTACATACCTACCTACCTACTAGTACCTATCATTGACTCAATCTCATCTACCGGTATGAGATCCATCTGATCGCTTGGTATATTTCGAGAGGGCTTGAATCATGAATCTTTGGTAGATTTCTGGTAGATGGATGGTGTTGATATCCAGTTTCAACTCAACCCTCAACCCTCAACCCTCAACCCTCAACCCTCAACATTGCACATTCTCTCGTGACAATCTGTTCTATGTCAATTTCCCCGTCTAGAAGTCTTTCCGAACAACAAGATTAAACTTTCTGCGTACCTAGGTACACAGACGCAGGAGCATCTATCGAGCATCTGTCTATCTCTCCTACCCACGCCCACGTAAAATAACCTCATTAAAGAACCCCTCGACCTATCATCTAAATTCATTGGCATGGATCCTCTACCTCCATCGAGGGATCCATATCCGAAAGATATTCATTCATGAACCTCGGGTTCCCTTTTCCCCAGGGTGACCAGCATCCTACTGTACCTCCGTCCTCCCTAGCGAAAGACATTCCAATTCCTCACATGTGGATAATCTTATTTCTGCATTCCCCAAATCCTTCTGGAACAGAGACTCAGAAACTCAGAGAGAGAGAGAGAGGGGGGGTGGTTACGTAAGAGTCTTTCCATTCATATATCAATCAGACGGTACCTGCATCAGCTGAAATTATTCCCTTCACAATGATGCCATCACTTCACTTCACTCACACCTTGGAAACCCTCAAACAACCTTGGAAATGCAACATATAATTTCACATCCGGAAACATAACTCCGTTTCATAAAGTATGAAAGTGCCAACCAATCACATCTCATCTCTGGTCGGAAAACAAGTAAGCTTAATTTAGCTTTGATTAAATCTACGAGAAGCGTATCGGTAGTTCGGCCCATAGGAAATTGGAAATTGGAGATTGGAGATGGAAATTGAATTGGAAGACATTGATGGTACTCCAAGACGGTACAATGTAATCTCTGGATTTTCTAGAACAATTTTTGACGGCACTTATTAGAATAGAAGACTTGCTGTCATCCGAAACGCTTTTAGTTGCTCAAATACATATAAATATAACTATTTACCTAGTACTTTGTTCTAAATATATAGTTGATATCCAAAGTAGAATGCCATCGAAAATGTAACATTTTTTAAACAAAAGTCCCTGAACGAAGTATATCTACTTGACATTTGAATGTGACTTGATTTGGGCAATTCCAAATCCCATCTCAAGATATGTACTCATTAATCATAAAGGGTATCATAAGTTCATAACGACGTTTGCTGAATCCAGCCCAAATATTTCCACCCTCCCCAACCCCGAACCCTTTTGATCTACAACTGCATGATGCATGATGGATCGGATCCAACTATCGTGGCGAGGCATATGTTCTCGACTAGCGGAACATCGTTTCAACATACCAACCGCCGATATTTATCATCGATCGAATCTAGCCCGAATAATCGTCGTTATATGATTTAGCCTTTCCCCTTCTCGACCGTGTATCGGATTCTTGAGAGGCAGGAACTTTGCGATATTCCTTTTCCTTTTTACCTCCATCATCCTTGGCTTTTCTGGTGCGCTTTGCTGCATAGGGTGGATCCGAATACTCGAAGGATCTTGCGGAAGCCATAACACTGTCGTAGAGGGCAACTGAACGTGAATTGTTAGCGATGATGGAGTCGATATTGCGATTAGTACTTACACCCAGGAACAAACAACCATATTGAATTCATTAATACAAAGTATACCCAAAAGTATAATGGTTCCGGTCGATAGTATCGTTTGCCAGTGGTGTACTCATCAAGTAGACTAGTGCCAAGGTACAGCAAATTCCCATACAGTTCCCCTGTTGAAACAAGTGCTTGTACGGTGTGCCGAAATTGTGAGTTTTGGGTGATGTATACGGCTGTGAGGTAAGATAGCGGTCCCCAGAGTATCTGCCAATATCGTTAGCATACTACACATTCAGCATTCGGATAATGGCATACGCACGACGGTCCATGTCTCTATGGTCAACAGAAATGAATCTGAGGACATATATCTCGAATCGGATAAAGCATATTCCTTCCATAGTTGACCAAAGAAATCTGTCCTGCTTGCCATTCGAGCATGATTGTAGACGAAGTATCCTTCAAAAAAGATATGAATTGACCCCGCTATTTATATGTTAGGTTTCATTACAGAGAAATAGAATTGCATATTGAGCTTACTCAAGATGAACCATAGAACAAGTCCTTGATCCTTTATACTGAGTCTGGGATAAAATCTCCTCACCGCAAAAAGTGTTGCGCCGAGCACCAAAGCCCACGTTGTTCCAAAGGTGACAACGAGGATGGATGGACTGAAACTATTTTCCACATACTTTCCGGAAAGATTGATATCGACAGGATGATATGGATGATATGAGGTCATCCGAGAAAAGTAGCTGGACATCTTGTCGTTAGTTGATAGGTAAACTCATGCGATGCTCCGTACGTGAGACTCTGATAAAAACACGAGAAAGCAATTGGATTGTTGACATCTCGGATATGGAATATTGACCCCTGCATTTTCCCACAACCCCTTTTAGTGGGGACCGATTTGTTGGCATTCATTCAAAGAATAGGTAGGGACTTGATGGGACATGACAAGCGTTTTCGTAAGTAAGATCGAGTTGTACGAATACAGGTCGGTATTCCCAATCTTGCGAATCTCGTTGGTGAGAAAGCTTTACGCATCTACAATTGTGATATTTGAGACATATCACGTGACCATCGTGCTTTCATTCGATGTTTAGGTCATTGGAAGAGTCCGGCCACTTTAGAGTTAGATCCAGTCAATTCCAAGTACCAATTAACTTGCGAAGTCTGGTGGTTATGTATCCTCGGAGACGTTAGCACTTATAGAATCGCCGTGCTAAACTCAACTAGAAGAGTTGTAAAGGCAACCTTCGAAAGCCAGATTGTGTATGGCTGCCATCTCTTTGCTTTTCTTTTCTGACGAGTGAAGCATATAAAAAGAATGCAGCAGCCACCTGCGTGCACTTGATTTGATTTGATTGTTACTTTTTACGAGACGCTTTCCCCAGCCACTTTTCTCGCTTTACCTTTATCGCTCTTATCAAAAGGGGGGAAGTTCGAGTCTATAATTATTTTCTCCTCTATGATACGCTGGTTTCGTCAGCAGAATTGCCTAGGCAATGCACTGTGCTCGATTTATATTGCACGACCTGGGAAACCTGGGAATGGCCTTGTATTGAATCATCTCCAAATCCAGGAAAGGACACTTGAAACTTGGACCCCTTGTCTATATTGCAGGATACTGGATGGTCCATCGGACAGAAGATTCTCATAGGATAGGACCACTGGGGCTCACTGCATTATGCACATAGCACGCATTGTGCAGCTTGAGAGATTTCTCCATATGGCACGTTGACTGGTTAGTAGGAAGTGGTAGTAGTATACAACAAGCACAAGCTCAATCTCATCGACAATCCTTTCTTTCGATGTATATACGCCCTGCACCAGTATGCTGACGTGATTCAAGGGCGGAAGCTCTTCATTCCATTCTCTTACGCGCTCAATGATGTTCATCTACTCGTACTCTCGCTAGGGATGCTCGAGGTATGCTCCTCTTTTCAATCATACAGGTACGTAGTCATTACTCTTTACATAGGTCTATCTACACTTATTGGATTGTTGTTTTATACTCTGATACACATTTTCGTTCTTCATAGCGATCGATGTCTGCCCTCCCACCTCTTCTCATCCATCGACCGCACCCAGCCAATTATTATTAATTGGTCATATCTGAGCGAACGGATGGTCGGTCTCTTTTTCAAAGTCAAGCGCGAAATTCAACATCCTCCGTACAAGTAGACCATGAGAACACCCGGACATAATAGACTCTTCCAAACGGCGGTTTACACCAGACGACTTTCCCTACAATGTACTAGATACGCAGATACATACAATCCTTTTCGAGTCTAGCTGAAGCAAGCTTACTCTCATTATCCATCCCATAATCCATCCCATAATCCATCCCATAATCCATCCCAATAAGTTATAAGTTGCAGCCAATCACAAGTTACTTGCCACTTTAACGAGATCTATCAATCTTCCTACACAGGCGCCTCGCCTTTATTTCTTTTTATTTCTATCATTTTTATTTTTATTTTTTCGATCTTTTCCCACATGCTACCGAATCCATCTTACATTGTACTCTCCTCTGTACATTATCCTCCCACCTTCCCACCTTCGACCTCAGGTTCCATATAAGTTGATATAACATTCGTCAATCTAGTCTTACTTATTCGTACTCACGACCTCGGAACCTGCCTACCTATCTATATATCGACATTTCACCAAAGCCAAAGCCAAAGCCAAACCAGAACCAAAACCAAAACCAAAACCATATTCCATCTTTGATATCATAATCAACTCTACGTGCGCACAGCCGCAATTCTTATTATATTTATGGATGGTTTTCATATTTATTATTATTACCTATTATTGATCTGCCCTTTCTCTTTCCCCCTCCCCCTCTTATTATTACTATTACCCCTTCACCCTTCACTCCCCCCCCTGTCCACTTCACTCGTTTCAATACTCAGCTTTTATCACGCACAACCTTATTATTATTATTACCTCTCACTTCACTTACCTCTTCCTCCCTCATTTACCATTTGTTCCTTCTTATCACCTCCCCTCCCTCCAAACATAACAAGCAAACAGCGGGAGAAAGGAAAGATCAAGAAAAGTACCTACGAGGTAATCAAGAGAACGATGTTTACAATTTACGTATCTAGGTATAATTCAATCAATACAATTCAATACCACACAACACAATACTATACTATTCCTTTGCTAATTCACTAACCAACGTTACTTACTTACCTCGATATGTTGATGTTGATTTATTAACTGTTTTATTTTATTTTATATATTTTATATTTTTTTTTTTCATTTTTTCATCATTTGCTTGTTTTTCTTCCATAGCCTCTCTCCTTCACTTACTTATTACACACACATACACACACATACACACAGACATACACTCACATAAACACTCATCCTCACACACATACAACAGAATCTCTCTCTCTCTCTCTTCCCCTCAAGTACCGACCCTTCTCTCACACTCACACTAACCTAAAGCAGCATTGGATTCGTTCTTGGAGTCCTCTTCACGGATCTACTTCGACACTAGCGTTCCTCGCATTCTCACGACTAATCTTGAAGCGGCAAGGCATTTTAGATACTCTCAGGATTAGCTGCTTTTTTGGTTCCTTCCTAACTTTCTGAGTTCGCTCTTCGCAATGGGCCACTCACCCAACCAAATTCTCCCCTCTCACTTACCACTTTCTACCACAGATACAGGCACACTCACACTCTCCCTTCTACCTTCACAACTCTTCTCGAATTCATGTATTCTCGTCATTACAAATAGGATACCTCAACAAATCTATTATCCATCCTTTGCCTCCATTCGATTATCGTACAATAACGCGTAAACATTCCAAAGCGCAAACTCGGTTGAATCGTCTTTGTCCTTTCGAGATCATCTTTTCCAAGAGGGCCCTGTCTCTTCGTCCCCATCGCCTCCACTCTGGACTTGAAAACCCTTTCATTTGGGAACACGGTTTCAATTGCAGCACATCCATTTCAATACACGAGACTCGCAGAGATCATCTTCTAACGGGCCATCCTCTCCAACCGCACTACCATCGTCGATCTATCCTTCCACCTCTCGACTCACACTTCCTCTTGATCGATTCTTACATTGTTGGCATACGTGGAAGGAAGCCAAGAAGACTCACATGTTTAATTCAATAGCTGATGAAAGAGATCATCAAAATTGAGTGTCGTTTTCGCTCTGCGATAATTAATTGCTTCGAGTCGTGGTCGTCTTCGTCATGCGACTCAGGTCTTGGAATCAGTGAACGCACCTTGATCCTCTCACTCGAATAGCCATCCAAAGGCTCCTAGATTATGACAGAAAGGTCCCTATCAATCTCGACGCAGAATGCGACCCAGACTAAGCCTGTCTTCCTCACTTCTGTTGAGGCCCTTACCCACGATATTCAACCCGCTACCGAGTTGGCGGACGAAGATTACACCATCAAATGCATCTGCAACAATTGTGAGGACGATGGAAACACGATATATTGCGAAGATTGCTCAACGTGGCAGCATATCGATTGCTACTACGACCGCTCTGTAGATGTGTTGAGGCCAGACTTCGCTCATTCTTGTGTTGATTGCTCACCACGAGATCTCGGTCCACATGCGAACGAAAGATCGCAATATCGACAGAGTAAACCTACCCACGATAACAATGACAAAAAAAATAGAAGGCCGGCAGCAAAAAGTCACAAAAAGAAGACCGTGAAGCCCTCTGAAAATTATGGTTTCAATGACCAAGAGGGCCACGAGAATGCTGGCTCTCTTGTGCCTCACACGCAAAAAAGAGCGAAAGGTCATCGGTCGCATCATTCCGTTAGCTCTCAAGCTACCAAACGAAATCATAACCATCCCCCAAGCCCTAACCACACAGCAGGAAATCTGCCAGATAATTTCGAAATTCATTCCCTCTCCGTCATTTTCCACTCGCTCTATGACGTTCAATCACAAGAAATTAATACAAATACATTAGTCGATCTATCTGTCACGAGCAAATTAGCTTTGTGGATCAAAGAGGGTAAGCTGTTCGAAGAAGATGTCGGCAAAAAATTCGACGATGTTGTTCAAAAAACCGAGATGCGACTTGATCCGCACCAATTCCCAAAGTTGCACGTCGATGTCAAGACCGCTCACATCAACAATACCAATGTCCAATGGAAGTCTCTCGTCACGACAACGAAAACCCCGGCGAACAAACCAATTGGAGAGATGAATGGCCATGTCGGGTTTCAATCTGACTATCATAAGAACCCAGACAATGGGTGGGAAGAGTGTCCTCATCCACGCCCTCTTACCTTTTTCATTCCCGGATTACCCTTGTATATTGATACAAGAAAGGGAGGATCCCAGTGCCGATACATTCGACGAAGCTGTAGGGCGAACGCAAACTTAGAAACATATATTGTTGCCAATACAAGCGAGTATCATTTCTACTTGACCCTCGACAGCGCCCTGGCTCCAAACGAGCAGATTACGTTGCCTTGGGACTTCAAATTCGTTGACAAGTCAAGGCTAGACCGTGCCCTTCATCTTGATGGCGATGACGACGATAGGCTACCCGATATCACTGAAGCCGAATACCAAAGTGTATCGCATTCGATCAACCTGGTGTTATCGGATCACGGAGGTTGTGCTTGCAATGCCGGTAAAGAGTGCGCCTTTGTACGATTTCACCGTGATTACTACGGCAGAGTGCATGGTCAGCACCAACAGCCATCCAATGGTGTAAATGGGGTGAAATCAAAGAAGGGTCGCAAGCCCAAGCAGCACGTCTCTCCCACAAGTACAGGCCACGCCACCAATAGTCGAGCTGCTAGCGAAGGCCAGCCAGAGACAAACGACGACGATGATAGCCGCTCCATTTCTGGCTCCGGGCGTAGCAAACCTCACAGTCGTGATCCCACACCAATACATGGCCCTGAAGCCGATGCAGTTTTGACAGAGACGAAACGAGAGAAACGAAAGTTGATGTTGTTGGAAGAAAAATTCAAACAACTGGAACAGGAACAGGAACCGCCACGGAAAAAAAAGAGGCCATCGGATGGTTCAAATGTGAATTCCCCGGCGACTGCTACGGCATCACAGACAACTTCTAAACCCCGACAGAAATCAGTCGCATCACGAACTGCCGTTTCACAGTCGGCTCACGCAAAATCTAATGGATCCCGATCTCGTCAGTATGTCGACGCCAGCACATCGCGTCGACAATCGGGGTCACCCCTCAGCGCGACATCTTCAAAAGTTATAGCCTCTCCGAAACCCATTCGATCTCGCGATGATTCGAGTGGCTCTCGATCAGATGAATCAGAGGGCTTCCGATCACGCCAGAATTCAATAACCTCGAATGTCGTGTATGCAGATTCATCAACACAAACAAGCCCGGACAAAGATGCATGGTACGAGCAGAAAACAAAGTTGATACCAAAGAGGCCTGTCTTGCCACTTTCGAGGCGTTTGCTTATGAAAAAATTCAAAGTACAGGAAAAGGCTCAGGAGTTATTTAAGAATGAGGAGCGGCAGCGGACAAATGTTGCTGCAGGACTGATGAACGGAGGTCTTCAAAATCACTCTTCGCCTACAATGGCAATGGATATTGACTCACCAATCCAGGAAGATCGATCAATTACTCAATCGCCCACCGATACTAGGGTCCGAAATGCTAGTATTTCTTCATCGACTCCGTCGGCCGACTTCACGTCCAATTCTGGCGATTATCATACAGATGGACCAATACTCGTGACCGGGCAGACAATGAAACCTCCTTCCTGGACTGGACAATCCACCAATGGATATTCACACAAATCACCTGAACTGCACGTACGAATGCCTCCAACACAAACATTTACAACACCTAACCTGTCCGGAACTCCAGGCACACTCACACCGGCTTCCGCGGTACCCTCATCAGCGATCTCGCCGTATGGCACAACTCAGTTCCCATCATACCCTTCTGCAAATACTGTCAACCCGAGTCCTGCCAGGAAAAAAATTTCAATCAAAGATTATACCGCTCGACAGAAGAGCCAGAGTGCCAATGGTTCAGGTGGGCGCAAGGCTTCTGTAGGAAGCAGTCCTACAATATCACCAGCAGTTCCCAAGTCAACACTTTCGGCTATCGACGAAATTAATTCCATGGGGGCTCTTCTTGACAGCAAAACTGTAGCAGTTGATGGGAACAAGAAAGTCGATCATGGTCTTGTTGATACGCTCAAGATTTCACCATCACCAAAAAATATGCCCCCTCAACACTCGAATGGCGCATTGTAACATACAGTTTTAGATATCGCTTTAGGCGTGTTATTGCCTCATCTGTCCTTTTACTTCGGCGTGAGGTTTCAGCTGATGGAAGTTTGGGACCGGTGGACGGACGGTATCATTTGGTTTGGGTTCAAAATGGGGTCCGGATTATGATCTTATTATAAGGTTCAGGGGCGTAGCTGGCGTAATACATTGGGGTGGAGTCTTAGAAGTTTTAATTACTTCGATTATTCAATTCTTTCTTTTTGTTCTACATCTTGATCACAGTTGATCACTACTTTTGTTCGTTCGGAAAACTGGACTCTTCTTTTTCTTTTTGCATCAGGCAATGGCAAAACAAAATACCTTACCTACCATACCTAAACTTTGTTGTACGAGTAGCTTCTTTGTTGATGATGATTGACGATGATTTCGTGTGGATGGGTTGATCGGACTTGTGGAAAAGAATTCTGAGAAGCGAGTTGCAATCACTCCTGTCTTGTTTTTTTTATGGCTTGCTTTTGGATGGATGGACGGGTGGATAGGGTTGGGTGTGAGCGGGACGAATGCTATGTTATGTATGGATGCTACTCGTTCTTGAGATGGTCCTATGACACGATCCTTTTGAAATGGATATATTCATGATAGGGGATCTCTGCGAAAGATGGAGAAATGGGATGACATGCATGACATGGGTTTTCGAAATGGTGGGGATTGATGGATGGATATTCATTGATGAGCTTTGTGTAGTGCTCGGATCGTGCGAGGAAACAGACCTCGACGTAGTGAAGTGATTAGATCACTCGTATTTTTTTTTAATTAAAAAAAAACTTTAAAACTTTCAACATCTTTCTTCTTGGAGGGTGGAGGCTTTTGAAATGATGAATGTATTATTTGATGATGTGGACGGGTATGTGGTATTGTGTTGTAATGTTGTAAAAAAATAATGTAAATGTCTATCTATATCCATATGAGTACATCTATATATACATACATAAGCTCCGAATCTTGAGATTCAATATATATACCCGATTTCCCTTTTCTCTTCTCCACTCTTTCTCTTCCTTTCCCATAAAGCAACCCATCTCCCTCAAATCTACACACTCAAATTATCACTCTTGAAGATTAACAACGCCAAGCGATGGCGAACAAACAACCCGATCAATCCACACACCATCTGCATTCCCAAGATCTCCATGGCCAATCGATCTTCTCTGCGTGGGCCAAACCATACAAGCCATAGATTCAAGAGTGTGAAGTTACTACTTTCTATGATGTCGCCTTCGCTATTGAATTTGAGATGGATGAGGTAGAATTTGTGCAGGAGAGAGAGGAGGAGGTGTTGATGTTTTTTCGGGGGGTTAGGCCATGGGGTGATGGAGGGTTCGAGGAGATTTGTTTTGGTGTTGTAGTAGGGGAGACGGTGGCGGGGACAGGGGATGAGGTGGAAGAGTTGGGGGACGCTGTAGAGGAAATTGAAGGTTTGGGGGATGAGCAGCAGGAGTAGGGTTTTGGAGAAGTGGCCGAGGATGCCGCAGATGGCGAAGACCATGCCGGCGAAATAGCAGTAGGTGTCGCCGACGAAGACGGAGGAGGGGTACCAGTTGTGGGAGAGCAGGGCGAGGGAGACGCCGATAAAGGGGAGGAGCATGTAGAGGGAGAAGAGGTGGGAGTCGGTTGCGGGGTGAGGGTAGGGGGTTAGGAGATACAGGGTGTCGTTTAGGACGAGGAGGAAGGCGATGATGAGGGATTGGGAAACTTCGATGCCGTTGATGCCAGCGAGAATGTTGATGCTGTTGGGGCAGAAAATGGCAATGGAAGCCATGTAGATGTAGTAGAGAGGACCGAGTTGGAAGAGCTCGCCGAGATAGGGTTGTAGGGGGATGGGGATGACGATTTGGGTGACGCCGAAATCGACAAAGTAGACGATTAGGATGGGGATGGAGGCAATGGCGGGGATGAAAAATTTGTGGCGCCAGCGGATATCAAAGAGGTCGTCGCCGATTCCGAGGATAACGACGGATTGGAGGGAGAGGACCGCGGAGAGGTAGGACGCTAGCTATTTTTATGTTAACATATATGTCCATTGTTTTTCCCATCGAATCCAAAACAGAAGCCAAAGAATCCCGATTCTCCAATTAAAAGACCTCCTCCCATCATGCACTTCATAATGCTCACCTTACTATGCGGAAACCTATGCAAGAACCTCCCATTCTCCACATCCATCCCGAGCCCCTCCAGTCCCCCTTCCCTAACCACATCCCGATTCCCACCACCACTCGTCGCCGCCACAATATCCTTATAGAACGGAAACGGGATAAACACAATAATAATCAACAAATAAACCACCGCGCAGACCGCGCCCATCGTCTCCGGAATCTCCTTCTTATCGCGCTTCGACATATCTTTTCCCTTGAGTCCTGCTTTCATGAACGTTGGGCCCAGCCAACGAATCATGCTGTAGGTAGCGGAGAAAGCCAGGCCGCTGAAGGCGAGCGATGCGATGAGGGGTTCGCCATTTTCGCGCGAGAGGGTTTTGAGGAGGAGGGAGAGACAGAGGATGGTGAGGGAGAGGTGGAAGAGAGATTCGGGGAGGGAGAGCGAGGAGCGCGTGCGCGTGGGAGATGTGCTTTTCATGATGGGTGGGAGGGGGAGATGGGGTGCATTTCAATTGGGTGGTTTGGGGGTGGATGGAAGGGGAAAAAAGGAATTGGATATGCGATGAGAGATGGATGGGAGATGTGGTTTTTATTTTTATTTGGGGAGCCTTGTGCAAGGCTGAGAAGACACGAGTTCATATCGCATAAATTGTGGGGGGACAGGGCTGAGGGGAATAGATGACGAAGCTAGTGGGGTTGATTTGCATGCCGCTTCAACGGCTTTTATTTACTGCGGATTAAGAATGGGTAAAAAGATCTACGCGAGGTATTTAAGGAGTTAGATAAGAGGTGAGTTGAAATAGTCGAAATGTACATGAAATTGGTATTGTTTAAAGATGTTAAAACCATCTTATTATGTATTCTATACCTCCACTATCATAATCACCTAGACTCAAGCCTCTCATCAAAACGCCCTTAACTCCTAAACCCAAATTTACGGTATCTTTCTGAATAATCCCCAGACTCCATTGATATACTCCACGTGAATAGTGTTTGTTTTTTCTCGACTAATTTCTCTTTTGAACGAGATCATGATAATTATCAGGCTCTGTTCATCGCCAATTCTGCGCTTCTACTCCAAAGACCAGTCGGTTCTCTCCTCCACATCATTAGTTTGCCATCATCCCCTGTAGACCCCAATAATTGCCCATCTGCATCAAATTCTACCTTCCAAACTGGCGCTCGATCTGCTTCCAACCTAGAAATTTCCTTCACAGCATGAATTACCGCTCCATCTCTACCTTGAGCTTCTTGCTGTCTACTTCGATTCGTTCTTTGGCCTGCTAATCCTGCACCAATCCCGGAAGGAGCGGGTTTTGCTCCATTTTCAATTGTCATTTGTGCCGGATTTCGCGCAACTGTTTTTTCCGGCACCTTCTCGAAATCAGTACTTCTTCCCTCTAACCCCTCACCCTCCCTACCAGCCACCACCCGGAAAACTCTCACAACCCCATCCTTACACGCTGTAGCCACCTCATCCCACCCCCTAATATTCCCAGCCGCCCACGTCACATCCCTCACCAAGCCCCTATGCCCCCTCAACTCCGCCGCCAAATAAAGTTCCTTCGTACTCGCACTCCCCAGACTAACCGTATGCGATATTTCCTTCGTGCGCCATATACTCGCTTTATTCATACTCGCGACGACCAATCCCAGCGCATCTCTCGGAACCCCCTCTCGAATAGCTCTATAACAGGGTTCCAAATTCGGATCAAAAGCCACCTTGAAACTCACCTCCTCTCCCCTCGCAGGCTTCTCACACACATTTACCCGATCGAGTTCCGTCCACGCCGTCATATTCTCCGGCTCTTCATTCTCATAGATAATCAATTGCGCATCGCGATCCACCAGCGCAATATAGGTATGCCTACTCTCCGCATGATGTTTAATCGAGAAACTCAAAAACGGCGCGCGAGTATGCGATCGTGTTTCCCACACGGGCCGATTATTGTGGGAGTTAAATCTGCGTCCCTTGTTTGGCGCTAACGTAGGATCTTCAACCCACAGCTTAAACCGTCCGTCGGTACCAATAGATGCGATGAGATTCGGATGGATAGTAGGAGGCAACCATTGTAATTGTAGAACTTCCCCGCCGTTATGCGCACCCCATGTATCGCATTGCATCCACGAACCGTCGTGATGGCGATTGTAGACTTTGATTTTGCCGTCTGCGGAACCGGTTGCGAAGCGCGTGCCGTAGGTATTGAAGGCGCTTGCTTCGACAATATCACGATGAGTGGAGGTGAGGAGTGCGAATCCTTCCTGTGGTGGTGGTGTGGCTTCTCTACTTGGAGACATGTTTGTAGTGAGTGCGGGCTTTCTTTGAGTGAAGGCTGAGATGATGTCTTGCTGGCTAGCCTTGCATGCACGGACTTATTCGAATAAGGCTGATTTTGTGTTTGCTAGCAAAGGCACGGAATGACTTGATTCGAGTTACCTAGCTTTATATTAAATATCGTCAATGAAAACTTCAAATTGTACACCTCAACCTCTTTCAGTAGAAGTCATCTTGTCTTGTTGATACTAGAATAGATCTCCCTAAAGTACCCTTTGTAAAGCTATCGCCAAGACTGTATCCCCATGGGGAATTCAACTCTACATCACATGCTCAAAGGCAAAGCAAGCAATAAATAGTCAGCCAAATCACATTTCAGAGCTTCTAGTATTTCTGCCACTTCTATTTCCCCTCTTAAAACTCAATTGTAATTTCAATCATGATCTTATCCATTCTGTACTACACTCCTCATTATCTTAGTAATCAATATTACTCGCTAATCGGAGTCCCCCAAAACTCCCCCTCGCTCCGTTTCAACATATCCTTATCCTATTTCCCCCATTCCTATGCCTATCCCAATATTGAATTACCCACCGATACCCGTGTTCCCAAAAAAACCATAGCCCCCTATGCCCAGTAATCATTCGATAACACCTTCAATCAAACTATCAAGTATTTGCTCACTGTTTGGCAAATTCCATTGCCACCACCCCTCACCCTCCCACCAAGTAACATCTCTGCCTCTTTTCCATTTCTGCTCTAGTACTTTTCGAACTTTTTCATCACCACCTATTCCTCCACCTTCCTTGTCCATCCATTCTCTTTCTGCTTTTTCCTTGGCCTTTTTAACTACAACCTCATCATCCTCACATCGATATAGATCGCATTTCGAGCACTCCGTACAACGTCTCCCACCATTTGGTCGAAAGTGTTCACAGAAATGTCGGTATCCCTCCCCAGATCCAATGTCCTTGCGACAAACATAACACATTTGATAACCGCAAACACATGTTAATTTGTTGCAGCCCGAAGACTTCACAAATGACGTATTGCAACGTGGGCAAGTTCGCTTGATCGCTAACGACATCGCAAGTTCGACTTGCGTTCTTAGAGCAAGCAAAGAAGACTCGTGACAGATATGAATATCGTTCCATGCTTTCGAGCATGAAATACAGGAAGATCTTTCACATCGTTGATTTTGACAGACGAATTTAAGACCATGTTGCTTCCTACGCAAACGAATAACAGATTCTTGGAATTGATCGATAGCATAGTCGCCAAATGTGCGTTTCGAGGAGAGACATAAAAATAGGAAAGAAAAAAGAATGCAAAAAGGTAAAAGGAAGGGTATCATGCCAACGCCCAAAACCACAATTAAAATAGTATAAATAGAAGATGGACCAAGTCGTTTCAAGCGCCACGATTGTTGAGCTTCTGGGAGATATAATTCATCAATCTCAGCATAATTGCAAAATGGGCAACGAATAAGTGGTAGTCCGGTTTTCAGAAGACTGTCTTCAATTAGACGTTCGTCTAATTTCCGTAGAATCTCTTCACCCTTATCTTCTAGGAAGGCTCGTCGCACCTGCTCCTGTGGAATGCATCCTGTGCACTCACCCGCCATGGCCGCGAGGCACCTTAAGGTTCCACCATTGAGATCAATGTTCCTCTGCCATCCTTGCCCAAAAATGGCTTCGTTGCCTGCGTGCCTGATACATTGAAAGCATATAAAATGACCTCCAATATCACAAGCAGAGAGTTCCTCAAATGCATATGCGGTATAACAACATTCACAGTCATGCAAAGCTTCCTGCTCTTCCGCTTCGTGGTTATTTATTTCGAGTGCTAGGGCATGATCTTTCTCCTCTCGTTCCAATAATGCTCGTTCCTGTAATGGTGTAATGAGAGAATCAAATAATTCTTTGTCCAATTCCGGTGATCCCGTAGTCTTGATAGTTGGCATTATAGACCCTTGTCCAGACGACTGCCAAACCACAAGAGGGTGGTGCCCTGCTTCCACTGCCGTCAGGGGTTTTCGACGAGAGAAGAATGATGATATAGAAAATCGCCAAGACTTCGAAGATAAATCGACAAGTGTGGGTCGAGCCAAAGTATAAGAATGGTTACGCTCCGCCAATACTGCATTGATTGTCGACCGCGGCAGACCCTTAAATTCATGATATGCAACCGTCTTTACAGCCTTCTTATATCCTTCAGACCTAAATTTCTCTTCCACGGGTACAATCCCCTTTGAGTCCCGTAGCTTGGTTTCATCTTCATTGCCATCAGCCTTTTCTTTTTCCTTCTCCTTCGACGCGACTCTATATCGTCCCCGCACATATTTCATCTTATGTTTAAGCAAAGCTTCCGTCACGACAGCCAATCTAGATTCTTCTTCGAAGCTCGAAAGCATCTCGCGGAACACCTCGACTTGAACATCGGGGAAGATAGCCGCAAGCGCTTCAAGGCTATGGTTTAACTCGCGGAGATCGGGTATTTCGGCATCTAGGGGTAGAAGGTTTTCTTTCGCTCGGATATACGGGCTTCCCACTGGATCCGTGATCAAAGATGCCGCTGTCGCTGACACCGTAGGTGAGGTACTCTTGCTTCTTTCATCAGAAGTAGCCCTAGTTGCAGGTTGTTGTGATGTTGAATCCAGGGTGGCTGTGGCTGAGGGATGAGAAGTGTTTTGGTTGGTTGATTTGAGAATTCCCGAGAACACCATCATCGTGGAGTGTTCCTTTGGTAAGGAGTATTACATTGTATCCCGGGAGTATTATGAAAGATAATTCGATGTTCCCGAACAGTTGCTTGTATCTGAGAATAAAAGATATGTCGAATGTTGAGTTGTTTTCGTATAAAACTTATGACGCGGAGTTAGGGAATCTAGGGAAGGGAAGGGAAGGGGAGGGCCATTCTGTCCGAGAACTTTAAAATTCGAGAAAGCTGATCCCTCAATCGAAATTTTTCCAAAAATGTATGAAACGTATGAAGTGAAGCGAGACATTTAAATTGCATAGATACTAGTAGAATTTCTTTATACAAGTTCTAGATTCAAGAGTTTCTTTATATTCACCTCTAATATTTCTGTATTTCTGTATAGTACAAAGTCGAATTCAGCTCCTTACTGATTCAAGTTCATTTGGTTGTCCTTCGATTGATCAAATTTCATAACCTCTACGCCTCCTATAGACTACCTAGGTATGTGTAATGTAGCACAAGTTCTCTACCATTACCGGTTCAGTGATTCTCATGATACTCTTCTTCCCAAATCAACTAGTAATAACTCCTGAGCGCCGATTTTATTTATTCGCATTAAACCGCTCGTTAGTACAATTTTCTGTCCCATGGCTTTAGTCAGTCCAACTCAAACGACTGGACCAGAATCCCGTCTCCATCCTTTGGCCTTCATATTTCCCTCAATTGCTTTCCAAATATTCTCCACCACTTCCTTATCCCTCCATCTACTAGCTGGACCTGCTTGTGGAGCCCACCTTTCGACTTGCGAAGCCAGAACTCCACTTCCCCATCCCTTAACTGTATCCGGTAGACTCTCTCCTCTGAATCCTACGAACAAGCCTAGAGTGTTCCTGAACAAATCTGTAGGTAGTGGCCATTTATAGTTCTTGAATTGCCAAACTTGACCAGTAGTAAAGACCGCCACGACTCTTGACCAATACTCCGGCTTAAATTGCTCTGGTGTATCAACAATAATGAAACGGATTGGTCGCGCAGGATCTATGGAAGGTATGAAACGCGAAATATGTAGAATTGAAGCCGAGGAACTGGAGGTAGAGCTTGCTGAATCGGGGGGGATGAATGCACCACCTTCGAGGAACGATTTGATATTAGACATGCGAAGAATAGAAGACGCTGATGGAGACAAAAGTATGATAGGATCTGGGCGGCGGACGGGTTTGAGGTTATGAGCGAGTGCTGGGTTGTTTGCTAGATTTTGTGCGGCAGCGTGTGCAGCTTTACGTGAGAGGAATGGAGCTGCAAGTTTGCGGACATGAGAGAAATCCTAAATTCAATAAGTCAGTTCTCAATCTCACAAATCCGAGTTTTTGTGAAGATTAACATATAATAACAAGCACATACCGTAGGTTTAATCCCCCTCAATACACTATTCCTATCTCCCATCCGCCTTTCCCCATTGTAGATCTCTGCCAGCCTAGGATCAACATTCTTTCCCTGCCTACCTCCCATACCACTCGGGACTGGTGCTATTCCTCCAGCCGCCCCAGAAGCAACCTGCGCCGAGGCTGTCGCATTTGACGTATCTGAAGCTAAAGGCTTAATATATTGCGATTCGTCCGACGCGCCCTCCAACCACGTAATAAGATCCAAACGTTCTACGAATGACAAATTTTGGATTTCACCACCAGCGCCGCCCTCTGCCGCCAATTGCGCGCTCAATGTCGTTGATGATGCATTGTATTCTGGGATTGCTAGTTCGCGTTGCTGCCATGCGAAATAGATGCTGCGAAGATTTACAGGTTTGTCCGAGGAAATGAAACGTGTGGCAGTCGTGAATGGAATTGATACTTGGAGGGGTGAAGTAAAGTGGAGGTAGGTTGCTGTTGCCAGACTCAGGTCTACTGAGGATGCTGCATCTTCTGTGGTAGTGGGTATGCAAGGACTTTCTGAGGCTATCGATTGTCGCAGGAGAAGTAAAGGATCTTGATCGGAAGCTGACATGATGATCGATTCGATCGATGTCAAAAGATGGTATTGCCTTGAGTTTTTGTTTTCGGGATTAAAGAAGAAGCAAGATTGCTGGAAGGTGAGCTATTGCAGCTTGTCGCGAGTGAGCCAAAAGAAAATACGGTTGCCGAGCTTGGCCACAGACGAACTGAAATTTCTCGGTTGCTTGAAGTTCACCCTTTTCGTTCTTCGTCAATGATATCACGAAATTTACAAACACAGAAGGCATATGTTGATGGGGATTGATCAATAGTTAATCATAAAATATTTATAACTCTTTGTTCCAAAACCAGTATCAACAAGAAGGAAGTGAAAAAGAATACAGTAGAATTTTGATCAATTTAGTGACTGCAGTGGCTAATCGATATCTGTCATTGGTCTCCAAGCTCCTCTCAAACTCTATCCAGCAACCCATCTCAGAATCGTCCCTTCTCACTCTTGATCTGATATCACTCTTATCTCAATATCAGGTGTTCTACTTTGACTAAAACTAGGCGAGTGACTCTGGGTTCTATTGCGACCATGCATTGGACATACTGCCTGGCCGTTGCTCGGGTGCATAGGATTTGCGGGGCATAGTGGACTGTTAGGTAAATGGTCAGGAACATTAAGTTCAAATGCATGGGCTTTCGAAAAGTGCTGCGATACAGAAGATCTCATGGGTGTTGAAGATCTCGATTTGGAGTGCCTTTCGGATTCTGGTGACCCATGACGACTAGCTGGTGTGAACAGCGTTGGCGTTTTCAACAATTGACGTAAGGTCGAGCGGTTTGTATCACGTCGCTGTCTCGCCGTGCCACTAGAGTGTTTCTCTGGTACCTTTTGCTCGCTCTCGTAAGGAAACATGTTTGAAAGAAAGCCACGCCGTGGGTCTCGCTTGGGGGACCACAGCGGTGTATCGACACGTTGAGCTTCCTAATTTGTGTTGTTAATTTACATTCCGCATTGTCTAGTAAAGTCTAAAAGCTATTGGTTTTGAATGGATGAAATGTATGTGATGACTACTGGGGTCGCAAATCATCCCATCTGGAGATGTTGCTAACAATTACACTTACAGACGGAAGAAAGGTAGGTGCATCAGGTTCCGATATTTCAACTACAGGTGTTAGTATCAAGAATAAAATATTACTCCACGCTGTATCAGTTACCCTTCACGTATGATTTTCCCGCTGCTCCAACATAACGTTGATCGGATCTTGGTGTTCCCATTGGCGTTTTTCCGGCCAATAGATCGCATATGGAGCTAGAGGCTGACATTGAGTTGTCAGATAACCTCCGATGCCATGGAAGGGTTCCAAATCTCCACCGAGGCTTCGATCCCATTGATGCGTTTGAGGATGACGATGTAGCATTTGGCTGCTCTCCGTATGTATCGAAATAGCCAATGGCACCCTCGAGAACCCGTGCAGTTTGAGGGCTAGATGTCGTAACTTGTGAGGACGCAACAGATGGCGTATCAGGCTTCTGGACGGAAATCAGCAAACGATATCAAAAGAAAGGACATCATTGCATACGGCCTTTTTCTTTCTACTGAAGGGTACTGCAAGATGGCGTCTTAAAGGTGTGTTGCGTTTTGTCTTGCCACACAGCCCTTCGGATTCAACCGAAGGAGAATCGTTCCGAGATTGGGTCGGTGATATCGATTGCAAGGTATTCAAAAATCTCTCACTTTTGCTTGAAGATATAGCGGAGTTGATGGACCCCTTGAACGATTGCCCTGAATACTGTTTGACGACTCTGGAAGAGAAGCTACCCCAAAATCTTCGAGAGCCTTTTGGTGATGTGGACCCCTCAGAGTCATTGCTCGTGCTCTCAGCAGCTCTTGAAAAGAAACAGGTTTTGCTACTTCTAAGTCCTTCTGGATTTGTTATACTGAGCCCTGCTGGTAGTTCACGCTCAGCCCAGTATCCTGCTGGAAACCATACCCATTCATAACCTTCACGCGCAGGTCGAGGCGGGTCAATTCCTTGTTGTGGAACAATTGGTCTAGTGTCAAAAAATTTCGGTTCATTCCAATCCGAGTTGCTATGAGATGGACCTTGTACCGGGGTTTGATTAATCGAATCACTGGGAATTGGATCAAAAAGCCTAGTAATGTTCCAGTCTTGAACATCTTTCCTTGGCGACTTTGATTCTGCTTTAGAACCAGGGTTATTTACAATGGTGGTTCCGTGGGGGCTCTCTTCGATTTCTGGTGAATTCCGCTTGGTCCAGAAAGATAAAGGAGATGAATGATTCGGTGAATCTTCGCTTGCCTTCTTTGCCCGCTTTACCACCTTTAAAGTAAAATACGACGAGCCACGGAAACTGGAAGGGGCTGTACAAGAAGAATTTGCAGGAGGGGATGATGACCCATCCGTGCTTTGCTTAAATCGACAGAGACTTGGACGTCTCATGACGCTTTGCGCCATACGATTATTGATATTCAAACTCGGGCATGTGCCATTAAATGATGTATAACGGATATAAAGGATATAGGAACATTTGTAATAGGTTGGACAAACGGGGGAGAAGTAAGGCTGTATTGATTTGCAATGATGCTGAGATCAGCCTCTTAGCAGATGCAAGAATGCAAGTCGTGGATGCTTTTTTTGGGATTAGACTATATCCATCAGCCATCTTTGGCAGGTGCGTCGATACAGTTCATAGTTGCGAGACAATACCCATAAAGTACTCACTGGGTAGGTACCTTCTCCCTTTCAAAACGGTTCAGTTCTGCGTCCCAAGATGAGATCACATAGAAACATACACTAAACACCGAAATTAGGACTTAGCGTCCCCCACAGAGTGTGAGTGAATTCTAAATAATCAAGCATTCAAGAACTACCTGGCACTGGCCATAATTGAATTGGTAAACGACTGCTTTGATTTTGAGACTTTATGAATCAACTCAGCTATCAAAATCTTTATGAACAAGCTATACAGAAGTTGTACATTACCATGCACACATCCATCATCTCTTCTCTCCTCCCATCCCCGCACTCCCATCTCGATATCCTTTCAAAACGCCACCATCCCATCCCATTCCAATCTACCCACTTCCACCCTGCTCAACCTCCTTCGCAACTCTCGCTTCCATTTTTCTCCTTGCCGCTAGAATCATCTCCTCTCTCCTCTTCTGCAAAAGCGCCTGTCTTTCATTTTTATTAGAACTCCAAGCTGCACCCCCTCCTTGCTTCTGTTTTGATTCTCGCTCTTCAGCTTCTCGTTTTTCCGCTTGTTCTTCAGCTAGTTTCGCTTTCAGATTGTATCGTGTTATTAAATCTGGCTGGGTGGGCTTAGAAGATTGAATTGATGTTGAAGAAGCGGCGGCGGGTGCTGGGAGCGGAGGTTGGAAAGATTGAGGAGGCTTGCATGATATTAGCAAATGTATATCAGGTTAAGTGAGAAGAATATATGTAAAATGTAAAGCTTGTCGCAAGATGTTTGAAACAAAGTAAAGGTATAGCAATACTCACAACTTCTAAGCCTCTCCCACTCAATATCCGCTCCGTGGTAGCCACTACATTCCCTCCATTCCGCTGTAAATCCCACATAATACTCCTCCTCGGTACCTGCGGAAACATCTGTTGTATACGCTCTACATCTGCCTCTCGTGCTCGAACATTGCTTGCGCTATTGCGATTCGAACCTGAAGAACCGTTATTGGACCCGGAGAAAAACAGATATCGCACTGCGAACGCTCCGACTAGGATTATGATGAGCAGTTGTGGGATATTGACTGTTTGATCAGACATTGTGAGAATTAGATGCTTTACGCTTCAAATATTAAAAAAAGGGAGAGTTCGAAAGTTCAGAGTATGTCTGCAATGTGCTGAATGGTGGGATGAGTTGCTGGTTGGGGATTTTGAGCTAAGCTGAGCAATAAAGGAAGCTCGAGTGGATCTGCGGAGATATCGATCGTATCGGAGCTGATAGTGGAATAGCTGGTTTTCTTGGCTAAAAATAATTATCTATGGCCAGACAAAATCCAGAGCAAGTTGGTGCTATCTACCTCGATAGAACATTAGAGAGCATCGATGTACATCACAAATTATAAAATGGGTACTCAAATGTAATGTCACAGCAAGTGTGGCTGTAGTTGATTCTCGTCTAAGGTGATGGAATGACCCGAAGTCAGCCCGGGATTATGATCTTGGTACACTCAAAGAAAGAACCATAAAGCATACTTTTTTATCAAAGTAATAATCGAACTTATTCTAATAACTGACATTCCAAGTTTCAAAACCTGTAGGTTCTCTTGTTTACAGCTATCACAACCACTGGATCACTTTTAGCTTCAATGGATTCCATTTCTTGAAATCTTCGCATAAATGTTTGAGATATAAGTATATCAATTCACAATCAACAAGTATTCCAGAGCTTGGAACCGTCCCAATATTTCTCTCTTATTGGATCATATTCTTCCATAAAGTCCCACGGGTATCATACCAATCCACGCCTTAACACCATAAAATCAAGTAGCTGCGACTACGTCCTCAATATCATTCCATTTCCAGAGCTCAACACCCTCCTCGGCTCTGTGAGTCTGTGACCGATGTTGTTCTGCCCCAACAGCTCCGTATCACTTTGCACTGTATAATTTATCCTTCCAACTCAGCATGATAAGTCGGCGGAGGCGGAATCGCTCTATTTCTTATATCTTGTCTCCCTGATTCATCCCTCCTTTCATGCGCAGGATTCGGATTGCTATATACAGACTGGGAAGAGGCACTGCGATAGTGAGCCGTGGCTCCCTGCGTTCCCGGGTTTAGTGGTCGAGATGAATTCCACAGATTGCTTCCGACTGGATTTTGCCACGACGCTACCCTTGTCCTGTTATCATTGCGCATGCTATCAGCAGAGCTTTGGTAAGACACGCGGCCTGTTGAATTTCCTGAGCCCTGATTAGAATCGTTCCAAGATGATGCACTTTCGCGGCGGGCATCTAGGGCTCGAGGATAAGCTGAGGGATCGTATTTGGGATAGATGGGCTTTTCGTTAAACTCGGTTTTCGCTTGATGTTGAGGTGGGCCAACTCGAAGAGCGGGATGTACTTGCGAAGTCTGTAGTTGCGGACTCTGTAAGGTTATTGGCGGGCACGCCTTTGATGTCTGTGAAGCTGGTGTGTTTTGCGCGGCAAATGTAGCGTATTGTGGTGATCTAACTTCAGACTCTGCAGATACACTATCGTTATCATAGTCGCTGATCGGAGAATATGCAGTCGATGGTTGTGATAAGGGCGTTTGTGTTGAAAAGGGTCGTTGTCGCTGTGTAGCGTATTCTGGCGTACTGAGGGTTCTCTCATTCAGTCGAGCATTGCTGATAGACCGATCTAGAAGTTGAGCCTTAACCAGTAGACGGTTTACTAATGCGGAGTGTGATTTCTTGAGAGTTTTCTTGACAAAGCTTGTCATAACAATATTGCATTTCATATCGACATCCTCTCTCAACCATAACCCGTGTAAAGGTACATTAGCTCCCATTTCGACTGGCGCAACTGGTTCTCCGGGTAGCGATCCACCAAGAGTCCACTTTCCTCTGATATTTAATCCCAGAGGCGCATAACAGTGTGTTTGCAATCCATTTTCGAGATCATGAAAGCAGCAGGTATACGAGACCTTTCCGGACATCAGTCCCCCGGGAAGGTATTGTACTCGATCAGTCAAAGAGTACCATAAACAATGATATTCTTCGGCAGTAGCATTTGGTGGAGGTTTGATCGGATGACGTTCTTCCACTAGAGGATTTAAATCTATCATTTCGACATGCGAGCGCAAAGTTTCCATAACTGTCTCTCGTGTGATACCTGCTGGTAACGGCGTCACCGTTGTGAAGACGGTCCTCTTAGACATGATGCGAGATGATGCTTGTAAGTAAAGTTTAATAAGTGGTCGATCAAAAGGAAATAGATGGAAAGGCTCAAGATCAAGATACTGCAGTCGATGAAGGAGTGCAAGGAAAATTAATACGACAGTAACATCTATGAAACTGGAGATCTATAACATGAGACGAACTTATTCAGCTCCGAAAAATGCACCTGGGAAACAAACAAATGTTAAATCATAATACATTTTCTATTCTAGATAGACAGACACCTTATTAGTACCGGTAGGTAGATAGGTTACCCCGCCCCCAACATAAATCTAACGTGAGACGTCTATCTCTCTAAAATAGAGTTACCAATGCGATTTCCGACAAATCATCTTCTCAGCTCCGCACGATGAGTTTTGCGCGCCACCAAAGCACCAAAATGTAATGAATCTTTTTTCTCTTTGGTGATTCAGAGGTGGCTGACGCTTGCTGCGGTTCGGGTAGTGAGATTCCGATGGATGCTTACCTAGATATTTTGGGGAGTGTGTTTGTGTGTACGGCGTAGGGAAAATATATGTATTATGTATGGATGGATATTTGGATTGGATATGATTATTGTTATTCTTATATCTTTTGTACTTGCTGAATTGGGGATCGAACGACTCCTTCGCGTTTGTTTATAACTACCTAGGCTGGAATTGTGATGTGAA
This sequence comes from Botrytis deweyae, assembly GCF_014898535.1. Lineage (NCBI taxonomy): Eukaryota > Fungi > Ascomycota > Leotiomycetes > Helotiales > Sclerotiniaceae > Botrytis > Botrytis deweyae. Next base: position 569,653 of record NW_024066224.1, on the reverse strand, counting down.
TACAATATTAAAGACGCAAAATGTGATGGAGAAAGGAAACGAACGTGATATATCAGATTACTAGTCTAGGTTATATGTAGTTCAATAGAACAAGCATTTGCTACATTGAATAAGGTTACTCACATCTATTGAATCCAAGCTAAAATGTAAATGAAGCAGGGCAGGGCAATATATGCAGTGTTTGAATTAGACGCTGGATTTTAGAGGATAGAGTAAGTTAACAAATAAATGATTGGCTTGATATTAGAATTTTGCAGCGGGTGATGAGGACTGGAGGCGCCGTGGGTTTATGAGGTATGTCGGTAAGCGGATTTGAACAATGATAAGGTTAGGCGAAGTTTGTTATTTTGGAATCTTGGAATCTTGGGGGCGCGGCGGTAATGGGATTTATCTATTTATTTTGAAAGAAGTTGGGATATTGGAGTTTCTCTTGTCTGGTTTTGTTCAGTTGAGTATTGTGAGTGGTGTGTTGTTTGGAGGGTAGTTGGGTTGATAGTGATGTATCTATTAGATAGATAATTCAGATAATACTGAAAGATTTATAGCGGCTATTGCTGAGTTGAAGTACTGTAGTTTGGAATGTTAATTACAGTTTAGAATTTCTGAATAATATACTCCTAGCGAATTGAACTTAGTATCTGAAGCACTTCAGAGGGCTATCAAAGCAATCCAACATGAAATTATAAAATGTATTAATATTTATTTTCATTCCTTGACGCTATAGAATCATGATATCATGCTACCAGTATTTTTTTAAAAGATAACTCCATCTCCCTAGAAGGTATATATGCACATGAATCTCCAAATCAACCATGACACCATAGGCGCATAATACATGCAATTATTTTACATTCGAATTCTCTCAGACTACCGTGATCAGTGCCTAGTAATCACAACAATCACAAAGCAGCCATAACCATGGCAGCAGCAGCACCACCAACAACCCATTGTGCCTTGGCGGTAATCATAGACATACCTCCGGTAGAAATAGCAGATCCCGAACCAGATCCTGCGGCAGATCCTGAACCAGATTTCGGAGCGGAGGCGGAGGCACCAGATGCAGAGCCGGTAGTGGTTGCTGGACCAGCGGTGATGGTGACGGGGACAGCGGTAAAAATATCGGCGTACTCGGTGCTACTGATGGTTGTAGTCTCGATGGAGGAAAAGGTTGTTGATGCTGCGGCTTCAAGTTCGGTGTAGCTACAAACTCCAGTAGAACTGCCGGAGAGGACGCAGCCAAGTGTCATTGTACTATTAGGGTAACTGTTAGTCTTGGGTTTCCAAGCATGTGATGTGAATACGTACGCTTCACCGGTTGGGTATGATGAGCCGGAAGCACTGTCCGTGACGGCAAAGTCTTCGGCATCGCCAATTGTGTAGGTATAAGCGATTGTTGAAGGGCCTTGCGTAAAGGTGAAGTTAGGAGGAACACCACAATCGTAGCTGTCATCGTAGTAGGAAGAAGTGGTAGCTGGAGCAGCGGTTTTAGAACCACAGGCAATGGAGTAGGTGGTAGCAGTCGCGTCCTAAATAACCGTTATGGTTAGAAAATCTTTGCTGTTTTGTGATTTACAGATATAACCTACGGAAGCAATCACAGAACCAACGTATGGAGCTTGTTCAGAACTGTTGTAACCATAGTCGAATCCAACAAGGAACAAATCTGTTACAGTAGTTGTCTGAGCAGTAACAACAGTACCCATAAGGGCAGCGGCAAAGGTTGAGATGGCAATGGCGTGCATATTGGCGAAGATTTGATTATAGTCTCGAGAGGAGTCGATTTGGTAGTTTTATTTTATTGGAGATCTGCTGGAAAGTCTGTAGAAGGAATGAAGTTGAAGTTGGATTTGAAGTTGGTGTTGGTGTTGAAGCTGAAGACGAAAGACCGAGTATTTAAATCTACGCCTTACTTATTACTCGCAGCGGCTTTTGCCCTGTCTTGGAGAGTGAAGCTATCTCCTACGCCCCTGTCTTGCTAGGTATTCCTCCACTAATAAGCACAAGACTGATATCTGGGCATCTGATAAACCTCCGATTGGATAAACAAGATTGGATTTAATGGATTGTTCTTGTATGACAGCGGCTACTTCAATGTTTGTCCCCGTTTACTAAGAGGACAACGGCCCTTTGATCCCGTTTAGGAACTACGAAATGTACGATGTAGGGTTTTTACATCGCTTAAAGTCTAGATGGATAGGCATCGGCTAGGGAATGATGGGAGTCATCAGACTTTTGACATACAATTGTCTGATCCGCACAGGGATTCGGAATATTATTTTATTTCATTGAATCCAATCTTGACGAGAAAGATCGATTTACATTTAAGCTTAATGAGTTTTTGGGTTGATTGGACATCTGAAGCTGGAAACCTGCAATGAGAACAAAACAGCTCTTACCTGCGAGATTACTTGACAATCGAAGTGAAATAGAGGAGATGAGTCGATACCGGGAAATGCATGTTTCCCCTTCACTCGTGTGATCCTACCGCACCTCAAAGTCTAGAGACCGACCCAAGAGAGAATGCCAAGAAAAGAAGCCCCTTTAATCATCAAAATGGGGAAGTGGGATCAAGTGGGTCAATTCTTTCGACTATCCCCAATATGCTCAAGCTTCAGGCACCAGATACAAATTTTCACAGAACACACATACCTTGCGGCACCAGCACGGGATTCACGGGAGTCACGGGAAGTGCCACATCGACTTTCCTTTATGTCAAGAAATAACTTGAACAAATCAGAAAACTACACAGCATCATCTTGTATCTTGGTGTCACTTTGACAACAACGACATCATCCACTTGAAGTGTCTCCATCATCGTCGCCATCATTCAATATCGACAACTACACTCCACTCCTCCGTCACCACACCCATTGAGAATTAATCCTGGATGATCTCAACCCCAGTGGGTCAACTCCTCCAAATAATATGGAAGTCTACACGCACATACCTAGACCCAAGAATTTCACTCTGAAAATTTGAGTCTAGCTTTTCAACTGATTAAACCTACTTTCAGGGATTTCAAACTTTATTTGAGGATCAACAACTTTATTTGAAGCTCATCCGAAGAGTTCTATCGCGTCAGGTATATTTACTCACTACTTATAGTATCGTACGATCGCTAGATAGTACATTCTTGGTATGATATTGTGGAATGGTATTTTTATAAATAGCGAAGTGTAGAAAAGATTGAAACTTCAAAGGCATGATCCTGGATTTAAACTGTACAAAGTTGTGCCTCTTGTGGGATTTATTCCAAGAACTCCAGGATTCAAGTATCTCCAATTTTCACGAGCATTAGAGCATACGCGAGCCGCTTTTGGAATGAAGAATACGAATTGGAGCCGTTAAAATCATTCAAGTGCCTCTTGACAATTGGATTCCTTTCCGCGATATTGTCAATTTTGCAAATACCTCGTGTCAGGAGGGAGGGACAAATGCAAGGGAAAATTATTTCTATAGGATTTTCCCAGTTCAAGGTCTTCACACCCCTCCGAGCGCTCATTTGTTGCACATCGCACTTTAGAAAATGGGTCTTCAGCAAGTTTACGAATGTTTTGTTGCATCTCGCACTTTGGAGGCGTCTGTCGATCATACACTTAGCTTCATGTCCCGAGTCATGCAATGCATATGAAATTATGAATTGTTTGTTTGCGGTATGGACAACTCTCGGCCCATTTAACATGCACGGGAAGCGAGAAACCATTTAGTTGAAGCCGTTTGCTTCCTCATTACTCCAACCCTACACTTTGTCTTGAGATTGAAAGAAGGTTTGGAGAATATGGAAAGAATTGTGACTAGCTCAGTTGGCTCTCGCCTTCGGTTCCTTCACTCGCGAATTTTTGTGACATTTTCCTTTCCAATTACGTAGGAATTTGCATCCCTACATCTTCCTGTAGGATATAAGTGCATCTTTCCTCGTATTATTCTCCACCTGCTCGTCTTGTTTCCTTAGCACTGTCATTGGGGTTTTCCCGTCCCTCTTAGCGATCCCTTTCTATGCGTCTATTTGTTTCTGCAAAGCTTTGCTCATTTCTATTCCTTGCACCTTATGTCTTTAGGGTCTTTCATAAAGGCATGTTATCAAGTATACTAAGACCTTCACTTTTACCGTTCGGGGAAATCCAGTGGTGCACAAGTAGAAGTGGTGATGTGAAATGAAAATATATTTCTGTGAAATCTTGGACTGTTTCAAGAATATCTCAGGTATGGGAAGTCTCTCGATCTAATATCTCTCTACGCGCGTGAACTATCAGGCTTCAGCGTAGCACGAAAATGTTCATTCTCATCTATTCAGCAGAAGTCTATGTAGAGAGCCTTGCCTTCCATGTAAGAGGAAAGAAAATGCCTGACAATGCTGTGCCCCAAGAAAGCATGCGGCATATTTGATATAGAATTGAATGCCCAGCATACGATGTGGCGTTTATATATCATAGGGCCGTCGTCTGCAATTGCGACGCGGCTTGATTTAGATCCATGGCTAATGCCTCATGGACCTTACGAAGTCCATTTCCCAACAAACCAGAGCAAATTCTGGCCAGAAACGCTTTCTGCATCAACTCCAGACATGTGTTCCGACTTTTCATACGCCACTACGGAATCAAGATGTCCTTCGGGTGGATTTTCGGAGTTGGAGAGGTGGTCGTTCTGGGGCCTCCACTCAGGACCGGAATTGACGACTGGGAACTTGGTCAATATAAGATTTTATGAACCTTATTCGAGTACCAACCGACAGCTTGCTTCGTCGGTGCTACAAGACTGGAGCTATTCATATACTTCTTTTGTGTAGCTGTTTCCCTATGTAGCTTTACAAGGCCTATGGAACATAATCGCACCCCTCAATCTACGTGGACATCCCGTATCACAGCCTAAGCTTTCATCTCAAGCTGCAGCATCTATCCTCCAGCCCTTTATCCAAGTTAAATGCAATATTTTTGAGTCTGATAGTATCACGACGGCAATTGGAGGCCCGGAAGCAATATAACATTTCCGTTAATTTCTAGTCTCACCAGTCATGATTCGGATATGTATGGTGATATTAATACCATCACGATATCTGGACTTGACTTTGATATTTTCGAAGAAGAGAATAACATCCATATAACCTGGGTTAACTTGCACGACTTTCATAACTCAGCATCCATCGGTGCCGTTCTGAAACTTCCAGACAACGAAAATAGCATAGGGCACAATTATATTGTCCCCTGCGCTGTCGATGCCAGATGGATTTCTGCCGAATTGAGTATTGAGCCTGCAACAAGCCAAATTGTCTTTGGTGATCTCGGGAGTTTAGGAGCTTTCTCTGATTTGGGGGCTTTGATTTCAGACGCCAAAAGAAGTCGATCTCCAGGCTTGGCTTCTTTCGTGAGTGATATGATCAAAATTGACCTTGAATGGGCGCAATTGATGAATCTTGTGACTCCTATCGACCACAAATATTCTTCGAGCGTAGGTATGCGAACCAATAGTACGATTCGTGTGCCAAACGCAACTAGCATCGAAGTTTTACTAGAGCAAAGATTACTTTCTAGTGGGTTGTTTCCGGATATATCAATATTTTTCGATGCTCCAGACCTGACTAACGCATCAACTCTCGAAATGAAGGTTCAAGCCTTCATATCAATATTCCTAAGCATTCTCATAACCGACGCTCTGGTCCAGTATACACAAGGTGATATATCCTTATTGTCTATTAGTTCCGAGACAGACACAAGCACATGCATACTAATGGTCTACGTGTTCGGTTACCATACATTCGAGCTTCCCTGTGACAACCCTCGTACCAGCTCGTGGAAGTTTGATCTTGAGAGACGGGGTTATAGTTACGGCATGAAAAGCTTTACGACTCGATTGGCACTAGCTGCTCTCCTCACACATACTCTCATGGCGCTTATTTTTATAGTGTACCTATGTTTCGTAGGCTGGACGACGAAATCGTGGGGCTCAATTGGAGAATTGGTTGCGCTGGCGCTGATTTCCAGGAGGACGAAAGGATTTCGGGGAACGGATGCTGGGATTAGTCGTGCGGAGACTTGGGCGCAAAATGTAAGGATTGTAGAGGCGGGAGATGGGGGGTTGGAGATGAGATTTGAGGAGGATGGAGGGGGAGGGGGAATCGAGATGGGAAAGAGAGTGCAGGTGGGCAAGAAATATGGATATCAAAAAGCGGCCGTGAAGAATATCAAAAGAAGCAAAACTTCAGCGTCTATGCCTTGAGATTAGACCTGAACTGGGCTTCGGAAGAGCAAGCTATTGAGGACGCAATACCCTATTAGTTGTTGGTTCCAATCACAGAATGTTCTGTGCTGCGATCCTCAGCTCTCAGATCTTCCTCTCGACAGAGATCTTATTATCAGACTATTGATTTCTAAGGTCAACGTCTATCTCCATAAGGAGAGGTCTTACTAGAGGGCTGCTCCGGCAAACCTATTAGGTTTGCGCTCCCTCAAACTGATAATTGTGTACAGACCATCGAAACTGATTTCTTTACTCTGGCCTCCGATTTGAACTTCACTATAATCCGATGTGAAGTTTTTCCTTACGTTGTAGACAAGTTAGTGGGAACAGGTGGAGGATATGTTTGCGAAGAAATAATTCACAGAGAATTCTCACCCTTGCAATAATGCAATCCGTGGATATCGGAGGCTACAGTACAATTTGACTCGAGAGGCTGTGGAGAATGTTCATGCTGTTTCCAAACAACATAATGATTGGTAAGTTCAGAGTCAAGCTTTATTTTCTTACAGAGTCATTTTAATCCTTGGGTCAGCAAATAGACTGGTGTGTGGACGAATACGCAAGCGGTTCTGGGTGTGGGTTATTCGACTTGAATGCAAAGTGTTATCCCGAAGATCAATGAAAATGTTAGTGTTAAAAATAGATGTGAGGTACTGTTTCAATATTTGACATGCTTTTAAATTTTTACAAATAGCAATTATCTTTTGGGTTCGTTCTTCACTGATTCTCACTATTCACATCTCTACATTGTGAGTGGTTTCCTAAGTGATCATTCGTAACATATATGCGGTATTTTTGGTCATGAAGTTCACTTTCACTCTGGCAATTATATCTTGGTATGCTCATCTTCAGCAGTGTCTCGAGGCTGCTATGTTGCTACTGTCCTCTGCATTTAGTCGTGACGATGATTTTGTATCGCAAATTTTGATGAGACTATTTTTAACTGCCCTGAGACTTAATTTTCGTCGTGAGGCAATATAGAGTAAGTCAATACAACAGAGTAAATTCTTCCTCTTGCTGGGAAACATAAACTAGAAGTTATGATTTTGAAGGCAATTGACAGTGACTGAGGTTTCACACTTCTATGAACATTACATGTACGGTACGATCACTTTGTCAAGATCCTACTATTTCCCTCTATACTTACCAGCTCATGTAGTCTTTCCCAATTTCGCTCACCATCAATCTAATAGTCAAGATCACAAGCAGGAAGATACCATAGCGTGACAACCCATCAATCAATCCTGAAAAGGAAAACTCTTCCCCTACCAGACACATGACTGAGCATATGATTCCGAAGCGCTGGCAATCAGCTTTTTCTTCTACGCAAACATTCAGAGAACAATCCGATGATCAAGATCTAACTGGTTCTCTTACAGGTTATGTATCCCACATATAATATCCAAACTCATCACGTTTTGACTGCATCATCTGCAGATCCTTGTCCCTTCAAGTAACTCTCACATACCGTGCAATTCTCTTCGTTGAAGTTCTTATTTCTAAACATCGAAGAATCTACTTAAATTGCAGGGTGGTATTTTCTACCTTCATCTCCATCTTCACCTTCAAACTCGCCTTGAAACACTCACTACAAGCAACACAATAAGAAACCCCAAAGACAACCAGTCCCCAGATATCTAAGCGAGAAAGAACACAATCCCGCATAGAAATTTCGCTACCTTAGACGAAACATTCACTACAACATAAGAACAATTGGATTCATAGGCAGACTAGCGAATCTGCATCAAGCGAAGCGAAGCTGAGGGTGCTGTGATATTGAACTCAAAATAGATAGTAGAGTCCTCTAATAAAAACTAGAAAATTCCAGCACCCTCTCCTCTTCGCTGGATTTCGTATCCATCTATAGGTTAACTATTTTATTTCTCTTCTCTCTTCCCTATTCCATTCTTCCTCTCCTGCTCCATTAACAAGCAAAGAGGATACCGCTCGAATTCTCATAGCAATCTCTTCAAACCGGACTCTCATCTCTCATCTTTCACACGAAAGGCGCCACGTGCAGTTCAAATCTCTCATTCAACCTCACACAACCATCTCGTACCTACCATCTCATCCCACAAAACAGAGCCAGCTCAAATGTCTCTCAACCAAGCAAACAATGGATTTATCTCCCCATACTCCCCCCTCTCCTGGACCACCGGCTACCGCGCCACTCGCCCCTTCTCCCCTCCCCTCCACAATCCCCAATATTCTAACTTCCCAACCACCCGCCCCTTCTTCCCTCACTTCATCCCTCGATCACCCTCCCACCCCCTCCAACCCACCCCCTTCTACCTCACCCAACTACACCTCTCCCGTCCCCCCACAATCCCCAATCCTTTTCCACACCCCTCTCCCTCCGCTCCTCCCTCTTTCTCCCGCACTCTCCTCTCCAAACTCGCGCCCTACTTCCTCCGTTTCCGCACCGCGGCCTTGCTCCTCTGGAGTACCATCTCTTTGGTTATTTTCTATACCCTCGCGATGCTGCGTCCGTATTATCGGGGTTTGGAGACGAGAATGAGAGAGATTGATTGGATGGCGCTGGGGATTGCTTTCGTGGTATTTGTTTTTCTGCGGAGGGGTGAGAGGGGAAAGTGGAGTGGAGCGGGGGAGGATGTGGGGATTGGGAATGGGAATGGAGAGAGGGAGATGGGGATGGGAATGGAACCGGCATATGTGATTGCGATTGGGTATTCTAGGAGTATGAGATGATTGATGGGGGCTGGAAATGGGAGAGGTGTTTGTTGTTTGAGCTCGAGTTCGAGTTAGGGGTTGGGGATGGGGGACTTGTCGGTTGTGAATTTGAAGTCTTTGGAGGTGGGATTGAGACGGAGAGATGAATCAATGATGGATGGATGGATGGATTGGTCATCTCGTGGAATCAAGAGGATTTGTTTCAATCAAAAAATTCGTGGTTGGTTCTATTATGCCTAAACATGTTTTCGGCAGAGCCATCACCGTCCATTATTTCTATCTATAGGTCATCGTATTATGCCTGCCTAGAAGTATTCCAAGGTTCAACTAGAATACGATTATCACAAATTTCAAAATATTTCACAGAACAAAAACTGAAAGATAATAAATGTGGACATGAAACTCAATGCATTATACATGGTAACTCAGCCCCGGTCACCCATTGATCTAAAGACGGAGGGAATCAATACAAACAAGAGAAAACCCATCTATGTAACCGCTTAAATGCCCAAAGAAAACTCAACACCAACATCGATATCACGAGCTAATTTATGTTAGCGTTAATCATCAACGATCATGGATTGAAAGTGAACTTACCCATCTTCACAACCTTTGAGAATTGGACAGCCTTCTCAGCTGCGCTCTGCAAGTCATCAATGGAGAAGATCTTAAGACCAGAATCGTTGATCAACTTGTGTGCAGCTTCCATGTTTGTTCCTTGCAATCTTGCAATAATTGGGATTCTAAGGTTCATGCTCTCAACAGTGCTGATGAGACCTTGAGCAATAGCATCACAACGAACGATACCACCGAAGATGTTAACGAAGATAGCAGTAACCTTGGGGTCGCTGGTGATGAGAGTGAAAGCCTCCTTGATAGCTTGTGGGGTGGCTCCACCTCCAACATCAAGGAAGTTAGCTGGTTCACCACCGTTAAGCTTGATGATATCCATAGTAGCCATAGCAAGACCGGCACCGTTTACCAAACATCCGATGTCACCACCGAGCTTGATGAAGTTAAGACCAGACTCTGCGGCACGGACTTCCTCAGCATCCTCTTGGGTAGTATCGCGCCATTCGAAAACCTCCTTTTGACGGAACTCGGCGTTGTCATCGAAACCAAGCTTAGCATCCATGGCAAGAACCTTGTGATCAGAGGTCTCGGAGAGAGGGTTGATCTCGATTTGAGTAGCATCCTTCTCCATGAAGATCTTGTAAAGTTTTTGAACGGTATCCTTGGCATCCTCGATACATTGCTCACTGAAACCAATATCAGTGACAATCTTTCGTGCGATGTCATCAGTGACACCCTTGTGGATATCAATGTAGGTAGTAGTGATTGCGTTTGGGCTTTCCTTTGCAACAGTCTCGATATCCATTCCACCTTGAGACGAAGAAACGATGACTGGTCCTTGGGAAGCACGATCCATCAAGATAGCAAGGTAGAATTCCCGACGAGCAAACTTGCGCTCGCAGATATAGACAGAGTTGCAAATACGTCCTTGGGCACCGGTTTGCTTGGTGACAAGCTTGTGTCCGATCATTTGGTCTGCAAACATCTTTGCTTCGGTTGGAGAGTAGATAACCCGGACTCCTCCCTTTAACCCATTGTCGAAGGTACCCTTTCCTCTTCCACCTGCAAGAACTTGTGCCTTGATAACCATGTCATCTCCGCCAATCTTCTTTGCAATAGCCTCGGCCTCGGCGGCTGTTTTCGCAACAGATCCATCAGGAACACCAATTCCATACTGTATTCTCGTCAGATTCGTCTCCGCCCGCATGATTATTTCGTACCTTTCTTAACAAATCCGCTGAAAGATACTCGTGAATGCTCAAAGCTCTCTTTTGTTGCGCAGCGCCGACCATGCGGGATGGCATTGAGGCCTAGGATCATGTTAACTTTGTTGATAAGAGACTTTTTTGATATGTGGAAGAATTACCCTGCTTGCCTTCAAGGCAGCTGCCAAAGGTTGGCTTCTAGCTAGCTTGAACATGTTGATATTTATTAAAAGCGGAAGACACAATGCCGTCTTTCTATCGTAACCAGATCTTTTTTTCAGTGATTGTCCTTCCGTCAAACGGGAATTCGCGAAGCTAGTACGGGAAGCGTAACGGACCGATAACGCTACTTTCACGTGGGCTAGGTGGGATAAAAGATAAATCCTTGAAACATTTGAGTTTGAGCCTTGTCAAATTATTTTTATTCTACGAACGAATACTTTAGCCTTGTCAAGTCTTTCAATATTAATAAACTCGTTTTGGTACAACGAATGAACATACGCCGCATTACGCGGTAACGCAGGACGAAGCTACGCAATTAAATCCCCCCGCACGAGGATTCAAATATCGCACGATACAGCCATTCAGAATAGCGCAGCATGGCCAAATTCGCAGATGATCAAACGGAAGCACCTCCACCCAAGAAAGAAACATGGGAGGAATTCAATGCGAAAATGAACCGTATACAAATGGCCCTCGCAAAACGTGAAGCCATTGCGGAAAACATCCTAGCAAAATACCCTGCCGAAAGACGCCGTAAGACGCAGGAAGAAATCGACGCTGAGGATGCCTTGTGGTTTCCTACACCGGCGGGAAATCAACCACTTAATACAGATCCTGCTTTTGCGAAATTCTTGAAGCCGGCTGCGGAGCGGAACCAGAAAACTTTGCGCGATAAAATGCTTCCTTCGAAAGAGTTAAGAGCTAGTAAAGCGAGGGATGCCGAGGAGAAGGCTGCGAGTGCGAAGAGGGCTTTGGCGGATGCTAGTAGTGATGAGGACGAGGGACGAACTGCTCTAGGGAAAGCAAAGAAGCTGAAGACGAAGCACAGCAAGACAAATGGAGGTGAAGATGATAAACCATTAATCAACAAAGCCTTGCTTGCTCAAAATCAGGTTGAAGAAGGAAAAGAACTGGTCAACAAAGCTTTGTTACTCCATCTGGAAGATGCAGATGAAAGCACCGAAGTTACCTCGAAGAAGTCGAAGAAAAAGAAGAGGAAGAAGTCGAAACAAAAGAATGCGCTGGCGGAAGAGGATAATGAGCAGAGTAATTTGGAAGATAAATCGCCTGAGGCTGTTGATCAAATGGATGTGGACGAGGAAGACTTCAATTTATTCCGCAGCAAACCTGTCGATGCGATTCCGAAAGATAATCCACCTACCGATACTGAAAAAGCTTATGAAGGAGATCCTGAGACTGAACAGGCATCAGATGATGAGAGAAAGGCGAGGCAAGAAGCCAAGAAACTTATGAAAGCCCAGAGGAAGAAAGAGAAAAAAGACAAGAGGAGAGAAGAAAGGTCAAAAATGAGTGTCGACACGGAAGACTAACAGTAGCTATCAGGTAAATTGTCTATATTAGGTTTGGGCATACTATTTGATCTGCACCAATATGAACATACTATGATTTTGTTTAGAAGACACCCGAATTTCAACATCATTCTATCTTAATAATCCCCGTCGCATTTTAATTCATCCGTGTCGTATTGTTACATGAAACCCGTAAACCATATACCATACACATAATCATAATTACAAATAATCTAAACCTTTACTTCCGACTCGCTTTCTCTGCATCGCTTCCATATGAAACCTGTCCACTGCCATCCTCTGTCACAACTCTTCCCACACCACCCACGACCTCCCCATTATGTTCTGCCTCCTCGGCCGAAACAACTGGAGGGCCACTAAACTCTTTTCTACCTCTAATTACATACCAAAGAAGACTGATAGAAGCGAAGAAGACAAAAACTACACTCGCGTAATTCATACTCGTAGGAGTGACCGGAATAGCGGTTGGCATGCAGAAAAGAACGATGGCGAGAGTGATCCACTATATAGTCATTGATTAGTAAATTAGCCAGAAGAAAGTATCTGTGATACTCACAACAACGGTGATAGCATTAATAGCAAATCCAAATCTTCCTAACGAAAATGAAGCATGCTTGACTGCCTGTCTTCCCCGAATAAGATTAACCAAAATGGGGATTCCATACGAGACCGACAAACAAATGGTAGCCACACCGGTAAAAGCATTGAAAGCACTGGTGGAGCCAAAATAGATGCATCCGAGCACACAATCTACTACAGTAGAAAGGACAAGGCCCCACAATGGGATATCATATGTAGGATGCACGCGCTTCCAGATACGAGAACCGGGGATAGCTCCATCGCGCGCAAATGCATATGTGCAACGACTTGCAGCGGTCAAGGCGCCAACACCAGCGAAGAAGAGGATACCGAGGATTAGGAACAGAAGTCCGAACCCACCGGCTGCGGAACCAGTGACTGTTTTGAAAATGTAGCCGATGGGTTGACCGTTTAATTGGCCAAGAACTGAAGTTACATCGGGGAGAACGAATAGTAGAGGAACTAAGTAGAGTATTCCAGTAACTCCCGCGGCGAAAACAGATAGAACCATAGCTTTAGGAACTTCTCGCTCGGGATTTTGTACTTCTTCGCACATGGCAGCTACCATTCCGTAGCCGGTTAAGGTGTAGGCGGCTTGAAGGAGACCAACGAACCAGGCCCATCCAGAAGGCCAACCGGATGCCGAAGCATCGAAATGGGCGAAAACAAACTCGGCATCTCGACGATTATTCGCCATTACTAGAAGAGTAATGATGATGATAATAACCGAAGCCGAAGTCCAGTATATACAGATTTTGTTGATCAAATCCAGGTATTTTGCACCGAATACATTTACCGAGAAAGCAATTGCCATAACGGCCCAGAAACATAGGACGGTTTGCCATGCATTGGCCACGAAGTCATCATTAAATATCGAGATGGAACTTAAAATCAATTGTGCACCCTGCCCTCAGATATCAGTATTTCGATCGTTCATACCCCGAGAAGACTTAACATACCGAAAAGTTGATGGACAAAGTTACAGTCCAATTACCCACCAAGGTCAACCATCCCGTGATCCAGGAAACAACAGGAGCATATTTCCTGGTGCTAAGCATAGCAGACCAGTAACTATGTTTCAAAGTGTCAGTCTAGACTTTTCCCAAAGACCTCGGTGTTTCTCGGGGAAGCTCGGCATTGACAAATGTCAACGTCGATATTTTATGAGAGAAAAAAATTGCTTGGTTGTACTTACTATACACCTCCAGCAGTTGGATACACACTGCATATCTCAGCCAGTGAGGCAGCGATAGCAAGTGATATACACGATACGAAGATCCAGCCATATAAAACGGTCACAGATTGACCATCGGTCAGCGAGTAAGCGAGTGTCGTGCTGAGACCGAAAGGAACTGCCATAATAGCGAATGATCTAGTGCTTTAGTCAGTATTGGCCATTGGAGCAAGAGGGGATAACGTGCAGGCCTAGAATACTCATCATACTCAGGGAACGAGGCAATTCAGCCGTGTATCCCATATTAGCCAACGCAGCATCTTGATTTGAAGCCGCCATTGTTATAAAAGTACACAGATACACGCAAACAAAGTGGGAAAATGCTGAAAAGCAACAAAAAGATTGATTAAAAAGATGCTGAGAGGTTGAATCTCTAGCAATCGAGGGAGTTGAAGTATATGGAAGTGTTGATAAAGGGTCAAACACTGGGGACTCCAAAGACCGTGAGATGGCCGAGAGATAGAGAATGGATTGATAACTTATCGATGGTGATAGCGTCTAAATGTCGGGGAAACCCAAAAGTCTTGGGGAAATTTGTCAATGGCAACTGTCACTTACAAGGAACTTGGATCCAGAACTTAATTTGATGAGGAATAACGTAAAAGAATTGTCACACCAAACACCAGCTTTTACCTTCATCCCGTGAAAACCCAAACGCCATTTGTGGCAATGGTTGTCGTAGATAGGTTCTGGCTACTAGGTAGGTGCTAGGCAGGTACACTAAATGTTAATCGTGAAGTATAAAGCAAAGGTATATAAAAAGGGTCTTGAGGGGAAAATCTGGAGAAATCCCACGAGACATATCATGTACTGACCGGTAAGAGCATCAAACGGGAGCGAGGGAAAGGGGGAGGGATACATAGGGTCATCCTCCATCCTTCAGCCCTTCATTACCTACCATACCAAACCTACAAAGGACTCACACGTTGCCAGAAAGCATGCAAATCGGCCGCTAAGACAACCCGGTTGCTCCTCTCGCTCCTCTTGTAGTTTGCCATCTTGTGGTGTGTGCATCGAGCATTGGAACTGCATACTTTCTAGCCGCACAGATATCAGATGGATGGCTCGAGGATGGGAAGTTGGAACGATGAATATTGTTGAATTTGGGGAATCCACATCAAACAATGATATGATTAGATGAACGGGAATTTTATGCATCCTTCTTATATGTTGTCAAAGTGACGTGTTAGAAGTTAACCAATCTAATGAATGAGTATCCATGAAGGGGAAGAAGAAAAATTCGGTGGCATAATTTATAAATGAAGAAGATGTTCGAGAACACAATTTCTGATTTATATTTGTATATCATACTGCCCGCTGTTCAAATAGATTAGATGAAATGTTTGTGTTGCACTTCAAGTTCCTCTCAACCCATTCTTGATTTCCATCTCAATCACGTGTATCGAATCGGCTAAAGTTGCTTGATATATCAAGTTGGATAGGTTCAGATCAGATGCCAATTGTCCCTTGAGAGAAACAAGGGTATCTATTCTTTTCAACGTCACTATCACTACTATATTATAGCTAGCCAATCACTGACATGGCTACTTCCAACATAAATGGTCATGGCGAAAGGCCTTCCGCAGCTGCAAGATTTCCTACAGCTCCCTCAGTCATGACGATGAATGGTAATTTTGCATCTGTTGGCGATGCGCCGACAAATGAACAATATGAACATGGCATACAAGTTATTGATGAGCAGAAGGAATTCAAGTACGCAAAAATCGAGTTGGAAGCTCTACCATGGCTGACAGAATTTGTGTAGTCCCAATCTCAACCCCTATCTTCAATTCACAGATACAGCACACTCTGGCTTCAACTACCATCTTATATCAGTATTCGGGTCACAATCCACGGGAAAGTCTACGCTCCTCAACCATTTGTTTGGCACACAATTCGGGGTAATGTCCGAGAGGGAGAGGAGGCAAACTACAAAAGGAATATGGATGTCAAAGAATAAGAATCAAAACTCTGGCGCTTCTGAATCCGAGACTATGGCCGACAATATTTTGGTTATGGATGTTGAGGGAACAGATGGTAGAGAGCGGGGTGAAGACCAAGACTTTGAAAGAAAAAGTGCTCTCTTTGCTCTAGCCACATCAGAGGTTCTCATTGTAAATATTTGGGAACATCAAGTAGGATTGTACCAGGGCGCAAATATGGGCTTACTCAAAACTGTATTTGAAGTCAACTGTCAACTATTCCTAAAGGACAAGCAGTATGTTTTCTTTTTGGAAGATCATTGACAAATTTAGTAACACTCCACAGATCTACCCCACGATCCCTTCTATTCTTTGTTATTCGAGATCATCTTGGCACCACTCCACTCGCGAACCTCAAAGACACTCTTATTCAGGATCTAACTGCGATTTGGACTTCCCTTTCTAAGCCTGCCGGTCTCGAGAATTCAAAGATCGAAGATTATTTTGATTTCGCTTTCGCAGCTTTACCACACAAGATCTTACAACCAGACAAGTTCGTTACGGAAGTCCAAAAGCTTGGTACAAGATTCAGAGCTGGACATAAATCTACACGAGCCGAAGATGCTGGATTTGAGGGGGGTGTTTTCTTGCCAGAATACCACCGTCGAATTCCCGCAGATGGATTTTCAGTATACGCAGAAGGTGTCTGGGATCAAATCGTGAGTAACAAAGATTTGGATCTTCCTACTCAACAAGAACTTTTGGCACAATTTCGTTGCGATGAGATCTCTCGGGAAGTTTTGATCTCATTCGATGGAAAGATTCAACCACTTGAAGAGAAGCAAGCGGAAGATACCAGGTCAGGCAAACCTACTGTTATCGCGGACTTGGGTGCTACCGGTCAAACGGCTCGCACCAGTACTATCAAGAACTTTGAGACACAAGCTAGCAGGTATCACAAAGGTGTATATGCTTTGAAGCGTACCGAGCTTGAAGGTAAAATCGATACGAGATTAAAGGCATTATACCACGGTCAACTTGTGGCAGCTCATAAATCTGGAGTCGCATCCTTTAGTGATGCCGTTTCGAACGCTGTTAAGCTTGGTCAAAAGAGGGCAGCTTCATATGAATTTGCGGATATTGTGGAACGTGAAAAAGAGGCTGCACTTAAAACTTTCGAGACAGAAGCAAAGAGTCTGTATATTGAAGGATTAGCGTGGACTAATTTCAAGTCACAATACGACCTCTATGAGAAAGATCTCAACGAAGTTAGCGGTAATCTCAGAAAAGAAGAAATGAGACGTCTTGCAACACGAGTTGAGAGATGGGTTAGAACGCGATTGAATGATTCCATTGGACTTGAATTTAACAAACTCGGTTCTGGAAGAGGTGGTAGTGGAGCCCCCGAGACAGGCGAAAAGCCTGCTTCTGAGAAAGACTTGTGGGACAGAATCTGGAAAACTTTCGTTGATACAGTCAAGGAAGCAGAGTCTAAATTCACCGATAGAGCAAAGAGCTTTGATGCTAGTGAGGATGAAATTGAAGTTGGTCTATGGCGTCTTAAAAGAAAGAGTTGGGGTGTTCTCAGAGCCAAGATTGACGAGGAAGTCATGGAAGGCAACATCCTTCTCAAACTTCGAGAAAACTTTGAGGACAAGTTCCGTTATGATGAAGCGGGTGTTCCACGTATATGGCGTCCTTCTGATGATATCGAGGGAATTTATACGAAGGCAAGAGAATCAACTCTTACCCTCATCCCATTATTGTCTAAATTCAAGCTTTCGGAAACATCATCACTTCCCGAACTATCTGAATGGATTGGTAGCACCCCAGCTAGTGTCGATCCTAAGGATGAAGAAGATCTCACTCCTATTGGTGGTGTGGATGAGGAAGAAGGAAAGAGTCTCGAAGAGGAAATGACGGTTCTGAGTGAAGCTAAACGTCAAGATCTCGTCGTTAGATTCAAGAAAACTGCGGATGGTGTATACGTTGAAGCTAAACGTAGTGCTATTGGTGGAGTGGCTCAAGTTCCGTTGTATTTCTATGGTCTTTTGTTGGCTTTGGGTTGGAATGAAATTGTTGCTGGTATGTTCTATTTCCCCCTTTCCTTTAAAAATTTGAATCAAATCATGAACTAACAATTATCTCTAGTTCTCCGTAACCCAATTTACTTCATCTTCCTCATTCTCTGTGGTATCGCTGGATATGTCACTTACACGCTTAATCTCTGGGGTCCAATCATCCGCATGATGAACGCGGCTAGTACTCAAGGAATCGAAATTGGAAAGGAGAAATTGAGAGAATTTTTGAAGGATAATGAGATGGGGAGACAGGCTTTGGGCATGCAGGGAAGAGATCACGGGGATAGTGATGGGATTAGTTTGAATACTTTGGATAGTAGGGGAAAGAGGGCTAGTAGGGAGGAGGAGGAGGAAGAGGAGATTTAAAGGGATGAACTGTGGTGGGATTGTGGGAGGTGCGGAGGGGGGGAGGGTGGTGTATATTCGATGTAGTGTAGTTAGTGTGGGGTGGAGATGTGGTGGTATAGAAATTCATAAAAGTTTGGTGTGGTAACGTTGTTGTTTTATAGCGAGTGGGTGCTTGGGTGATTGGATCGTGTGGATGGTGGTTTTCTCAAAAATTATTAAATAAACCTTGGAAGGTTGGGTCTTTTTCTTGGAAGTAGTCGTGTTGATGCAGGGGATGGATGGGATGGATGGCATGGGATGGCATCAATAATGACAATTATATTGGATGATACCTTTTCTATATTTCTTCTCTCTCACGTCTTTTCTCATAACAAACAGTCAGTCAGTCAGTCAGTCAGTCAGTAGTAAGTATAACTAACATACTTTTAAACACCTACCTACCTACCTACCTACCAATATCTACATAATTGTGAACCCTGCCCCCCCCCCCCCCTTCTCCTAAAAAAGGTAGGGAAAATTAACTACTTTTTTGAGGGAGTGAGGGGTGAGGAATGGATTGGAATGGATTGGAATGGATTGGAATGGATTGTAGGAAGGATTGTAGGAAGGATTATAGAAAGGATTATAGGAAGGATTGTAGGAAGGATTGTAAAAAGGATTGTAAAAAAGATTGTAGAAAGGATTGTAAAAAGGATTATAGAAAGGATTGTAGAAAGGATTATAGGAAGGATTGTAGAAAGAATTATAGGAAGGATTGTAGGAAGGATTGTAGAAAGGATTGTAGGAAGGATTGTAGGAAGGATTGTAGAAAGGATTGTAGGAAGGATTGTAGGAAGGATTGTAGGAAGGATTGTAGGAAAGATTGTAGGAAGGATTGTAGAAAGGATTGTAGAAAGGATTATAAAAAGGATTGTAAAAAGAATTATAGAAAGGATTGTAAAAAGGATTATAAAAAGAATTATAGAAAGGATTATAAAAAGGATTATAAAAAGGATTGTAGAAAGAATTGTAGAAAGGATTATAAAAAGAATTATAAAAGGATTATAGAAAGAATTATAAAAAGAATTGTAAGAAGGATTATAGGAAGGATTGTAGGAAGGATTGTAGGAAGAATGTATGTATATGTATATGTATATATGTATATGTATATATGTATATATGTATATATGTATATATGTATTATTATTATCTTGTATAACTACTTATGAGTAGGTAGGTAGGTAGGTAGGTAGGTAGGTAGGTAGGTAGGTAGGTAGGTAGGTAGGTAGGTAGGTAGGTAGGTAGGTAGGTAGGTAGGTATAGGTATAGGTAGGCACCTAGTAAGGTATCCAGGTATCTAGGTATCTCATGAACGCAACAAACAAACAAACAAACGCCCACCCTCTCGTTCCAGAGTGCTATACATTTTTCCCCTTCTCCCCTTTATTTATTTCTTCTATTTCGTTCTTTTCATCAACTTTTTCCCCGCTTTTTGTTAAAAAACATAAAAATAAAAAATCCCAAAAGAAAATCTACAAAAACCATCTAAACTCCTCCACGCTCGGCCCATCCCTCAACAACTCAGTCGGCGTCTCGCCAATATCTAATTTGCGTCCGAGTTTGGCGTCGCGGCGTCGATTGTCAAAAATCATGTAGAGTGCGAGGGAAGTGCTGAGGATGACGCCCATGCCGCCAAAGGCGGCGGTGGTGGCGAGGGCGGGGATGTATCTGGGGTGGGGGTTAGGATGAGGGAGTTTGGTGTGTGAAGCGGGAGGGGAAGACTTACTTTGGAGCATCTTTGTTCAGGAAGATGTTTGAGGAGACTAATCCCATGAGATTGCTGAGCGGGACGCCCACGCTGCTCATGACGACGCGACGGCCTTCGTGTGGGATGTTGTTGTTGTACCAGGTGCTGAGGAGGACGCTGGGGGCGGCGGTTCCCCAGCACATCATGAAGGTGGCGAAATAGGCGACGTGGAGTTGGGAGGTGACGTCGATGGAGACGTAGATGAGGAAGCCGATGAAGGTGAAGAGGAAACCGAGCGCGATGAAGGGACCGCGTCGGCGGGTGTAGTCTGACGAGAAGGCGAGGATGAGGAGCATGACTGCGCCGGAGACATTGGGGGCGACGGTGTAGAGGTTGGTTTTGATGGTGGAGTAGCCGAGACGGGCGACGATTTGGGGGAGGAAGAGGTTGACGGATTGGAGGGGGACGCCGAGACAGATTTCGATGGCGAGGAAGGCGTAGGTGGAGGGTTGTTTGAAGATGGCGAGGGAGTCGTGGAGGTGGAATTCTTCGTTGACGATGGAGGAGGAGTCGACTTGGATGCGGTGGTAGGCGAGGGTGCGTTCGGATTCGGTGAGGAATTTGGCCGTCGCGGCCGAGGCGGGGAGGTAGAAGAAGGCGAAGAAGGCGAAGAGGAGGGTGGCGCTGCCTTCGATGAGGAAGAGGTATCGCCAGGGGTAGAGAGGGGTGTTGGTAATTTGGAAACATCCGACGGCGAGGAGACCGGAGAATGCAGAGGCGATGTTACTAGCTGCGTAGAAGATGGCGAGGCGACGAGCGAGTTCTCCACGACGGTAGAAGGTGGTGAGGTAGTAGATTACGAGGGGGAAGAAGGCGGATTCGGACATGCCGAGGAACCATCTGAGAGTCATCATACCGCCGAAGTTTTGAGCTGCGACTGTGGAAAGAGATTAGTTTGGTATTGTTGGAGGGTTGAACGATATGATCTACCTCCGAGAATGGTGAATGATCCGAAGAACATCATGAGGATGGGTAGGACTGTTGCAGGTCCATACTTCTTTCCAAGCATAGCCTATGGGATGTTAGAATTTTGTTGATGGATAAACGACGATAGAGCACATTTGAAGCCCCTTTAACTCTCCATAGACTGTTCAGATCCCACTTGGATAAATGAACTTATATCGGAAGCATTCAATCAACTCAGACATTGACACTAGGCCAACAGCCGAACCCCCAAAGTACTTAGATGACAAAAAGTAAAACCCAGAAAAACTCACAATAGGAAGTGCGCATAACACATAAGGTATATAAAATACACTCAAGATAATATTGTACTGATTACTCTTGAAGCCCAAATCCTTTTCCATGCCATCCGTTTTTGCATTTCCCAAATTTCCCTTGTCAAGCGAGTTGAACAGGTACATGCAAGCTAGCACGGGCAGCAAACGGAAATCGAACTTTCGACACAGAGCCCTCTCTGCTTGGTGATCGAAGACATATGCGGATTCGGAAGCGAGACCGAGTTTGGATTCGGGGTCGTCGATCTTTTGGGTGACGCCGGGGGTTACTTTCACGTCGCCGTTTTCGGATAGCGAACTTCGGGAGCGGGATTTGTGGAGGGACATTTTGGATTTGGAGAGGAGGTGGGTTCAGAGTGGGTGGTCGGAGGGGAGTGAGAAGAGAGAATGGATTGGATATCCGGTGCCAATGGTATCTAGACAGTACGTGTTGGTGATGGCCACTACTTGGAGATAGAAATATAAGAAGAGCTTCTCCGTGCCAAAGATCTGTAGAGATAGAGAGACTGGATGATGGCACGCACGCGAAAATCGAGAGATGTAAATGGAGAAACAGGACACACTTGGACAGAAGAACTCAACACCCTACCTACCTACCTACATATTATATATATACATCTCATACGATAATAGCAAAGGCAAACGTCTAATTCCTTATCCCTTATCAAGAAAACTATTTCCGACAAAATTACTGTTCGCCATCTCAGCAGCACAACCTTACACCAGAAACACCTCTCCCGTCTGTCTCCATAAACTTTTTTCGAACGATTCTTATCGCAAGGCCAATGGCCCCATGTCTTCCGAACGTTCGTCCCCATCCCCTTGAAAAGCACGACGAGAACCAATCAGATAACTCCCACCACAAGGAAGATTGCGGAGGCACGAACGGAGAAATTGTTTATCTAACATTTAGCGTGTCTGAGATGCATTTTCGCGAAGTCACCCCGCGTATTTTGATATGAGGGTGGGAGATAAGGGGATGAAGAAATGAAGCTATCAGGTGAAAAATTGTGTAAGGGATTATCTTTTGATAAGGTTGGTAAGGTTATGTGATGGAATGGAATGTCATGTCATGTGATCAATGTACTTACATTAAAGAATCATGAAATGTATACCAGGGACTAACTCCTTAGATAGATATTATTTAATCTTTTGATACTCGAGTACTGTAAACATTGAATTTGTTTTCAGTACTATAGTAACATAGAAGCACAATGGAATGGTAAGCATTCGAGGAAGTGAGATGCGTGTGTGAGTATATACATCTTCTTCATAGCTGCTACGTGACTATATTAATCGATCTATAAACCTCTCAGATAATAATCCAAT
The DNA here is from genome assembly GCF_014898535.1 of Botrytis deweyae. Classification (NCBI taxonomy): domain Eukaryota; kingdom Fungi; phylum Ascomycota; class Leotiomycetes; order Helotiales; family Sclerotiniaceae; genus Botrytis; species Botrytis deweyae. Next base: position 546,880 of record NW_024066224.1, on the reverse strand, counting down.
AGAAAACTCGATACTACATCCTACATCACCTAATAAGTCTTGGAGAAGATACTCGGTCCTCCCATTCTTCATGGGGGCAAGCCCCCAAACCCCCATAGCTCGCTGCGCTCGAACTCATTACTTTACAGTACTTGTACACCATGTCCCACACCGTGCACCCAGCACCCACCCTCGAGCCACCCAATCTGAAGAACTCACGTTTTGCCCATCATATCCAATCTCCAATGCAACGAACCCCCATATTTTTCAATATTCGATCGGAGAAAGAAAGAAAACGTCCGATAGGCGGGATGTGAGACATGCTGGTGGTACACGTGATGTGATTGTGCTAGGTACCTAGATAGATGTGTGCGAATGACGTCAATAGATTTGATCTGGTATGCAGTTGACCGTCACTTCGCCGTTGAGACCTAGGGCTGAGAGATTGTGGAGTGAGCAGAGAGGAGAGGGAGAGATGGAGAGAAGAAGAGAAGAGACGAGAAGAGGAGAGAAAATTCGATGTTTATTTAGTAAGCAATACTATCTACTATGTATGCATACCTGCAGTACTGGATGTTACCTACCATACAGACTACAGTCTGTACATTAATCAAATCCAGAGCGAAGCGAAGAAGCCTCCACGGCAGTGGCCCAGCGGAGCGTCATTCAATTTAGGAACTGGGTATTTCACGGAAAATAATGAATGATTTTGTCTCTTGATCGAAATCAAATCCTTTGATATATTAATAATTCTGGGGATTCCCCATTTCCAATTTCGTGATTGATTACAAGATGGGATGAGATGGAATGTAGAAAAGAGGCTAATCTCCATTGTGTGACATGGAAATTCGAATAGATGATGTTACAAGACATTTTGTATGCTGTACTCGAGTATTTCTTCACGGTTGATGGTCTAGACTTTTGGATCATCGGTTTCTTGTGAGATTTGTGAGATGGTATCTATTGGAAATGGAATGATTGTTGAACAGGTGATGGATGGATCTGATGATTGAGGAATTCTTGACGAGGATTTTCGTGGAATATGGATGGAGAAACTGCTGATCAGTAATAATAAGTGAGTACGTAGTGGGAATATCATGAGAGGAATAAGCTGGCTGTGGGGATCATATGATTGAGGGAAGGAAGAGGGAGAGAGAAAGAGAAAGAGAAAGAGAGATACTAGATAGAGAGGCGAGGGGGCGTAAGAGGGAAATCGGAGTTAAGACTTGTTTTCTGTCTTATTACTTGGATACTTGAATTGGTGGATGGGTATTTATTTATTAATGGAATGGAATGGACTTTTGCCTCCGTATCAATCAACTCGTCTTGATCTGATATTCTGTGTCCCGTATTCTGTCTTGAATAGTCTTTACTCTTCGGTCTCCTGTTCGGTCCGCTGTTCGGTCTATAAAGGGGGTTTGTTATTAACACACGATGACCAAGTAAAGTAAAACAAATGACGTACTGGAAGATAACAAAGACAAGAAAGCCTTTGTAATCAGCAGGATGCAGGATGTTGGGATTGGTGAATACTGTAGTTTATTGTCTTCGAATATGTTGGGGATGAAGACTTTGAAAGTATTGGATTTGAGGAATGTTGTTGTCTAATGTGATTTTGGGATGATGGGATATATCCATATACAGTGTACTGTACTGTATGTACTCGAATAGAGAGAGAGAGAGAGAGAGGGCTGTATATACAGAATATAGAAATGGTGAGGATTGGATTTACTGATTGATGTACGAGGTAGGTAGTGATGTGCAGCCGATGACCCTGGACGAGTTGAATGGCCACATCTAGATGGCATTATAGATAGCCCTGGAAGTACTCTGTACATACCTAGAGACATGCTCCGGATAGTGAAAAGCGATGAGTGTCAAGTTCTCCACTGCTACTTCTACTCTACATTGTATCGACGAGTACGAGGGCGTGTTTTTGATGAGGGCCCGGGTTGAATTTAAGCGAATTTCCTCACCAAAAGTATACTTTATTCCCTATTTTTATAAATAAAATATAATTCGAATATTCATTATATAATCTTGAAATCTGAAATATATTTAAAAATTTAATAAATATTTATTTTTATATCAATTTTATTAAATTTGATTAGACATTAATTGATAAATCTTATATAGAATTTTAACTCTTAAAATAAACATTATTTTATATAACAATTTTAAATCCTAATAATTCTATATAGATTTTAATTATATTGAAAAATGCTATAAAAAATCTAAAATTATATTATAAAATTTCAAATATATAATAATATTAATTAAATTTGATATTGAATTCTAAAGTAAGTGATTTTTGGTGTGAAAAGTGCTTGCACACAGATCCGGGCCCTTATCAAAAACACGCCCTCGTAGGTAGACAGTAGTTCTTCCAAGACGAAATATCGATAATATACTCGTACAAACCAATCTATAGCCCGTACTGGGCCAAGGAAAAGAAAAGATTAGAAATCCGAAACCACCAACCCTTCTAGAACAATTGTTATTTATTTAACTTTTTGACCAATGTCTACTCGTAGCTAGCAGGTAGATACTAGACTAGGTAGTAGGTAGGCGCTTTGCATTCACTCCATCGTCATCTTTCCCAAATCAAGTACGTACTACCTACCTACCCAGTAGTCTATAGCCCCCCCTTTTCTTCTCTTCTTCATTCTCATCTCGTTTCTCTTTGGCTATAAAACGAAGATACGGAGTAGAATAGAGGGAGATAGATACCCAGGGACATAGAGATTATGCGTGTGTATATATGTTGTATATACCAATATATATATATATTATATCTACTGATGATCAAATAATGCTTTATACTGAGGTTTCCAATTCAATCTCTCTTCCCTCTGGCTTTCTGGATTCTCTAATCTCCAATCTCCAATCTCCAATTCGTACCCATCAGCTCCCCCATTCAACGGAATCTAAGCCGTCCGACCCTTGATTTTTCTTGAATGATCTGCACTCAATAACATCGTCATCAACACTGTCCGTCACCATTAGAAATGTAGAAAAGCATAAGAAAAATCAGATTAACCGGAACGAAACTAATCCATCGAGCCAACCAGTTGATATCATCGTTCTGACCCATGCAGGTCCAATATCTGACCCTCCTCTATTCCGAATCGGTAGCATAAACTTGCTGATCTCCCTCTCGCAACCTTTCTCATGCTTCCCTTTACTCAAATAAATTAACAATTAACCACAAACTCGAGTCTTCCAAGCACTCCAAAGCATTCAACGAAAGCACTTACGCAGTCATATGAGAGGAGAAGAGAAGGGAAGAATTAGATATCGAAACACATCTACAGTCCTTGGGTAACCAACTACCTCCCAGAGTCCCTACCTACCTACTTACCTACCTATTCACGACCAGCGAGAATCTATCATATTATACCATCACATCATCCCATACCATCTCATACCGTATCATCCACCTCATCCACCGGTCCACTCGCTCGGCCACTCACGACAACTCACGACAATTACTACAACTCCAACAACTCCATCGTACATATTACCTACATACACACCTACATACACACACACATACACACATACATACATACATACATAAGACATACACACACACATTCACACATACTACATCTAACTTAAAACTCAACTTTCAAACCCACCCACCACCATCCAAGTGACAGCACCCCTCTAGTCAGAAAAAAGGAAAAAAAAAGAAAAACCCTGAATTGAATACCATCAGCCTTCTTTCTTTCTTTCTTTCTTTCTTACTTACTTACTTACTTTCTTTCTCTCCTTCCCTCTTATTTGCCTTTGCCTTAATTCTCTACCTATTACGGATCATTCGCCCCAAAAAGTCAATGATCCCCGTCTCAAGTCCGTCATCGAATCCTATAGCCCTATCTCTTCCACTTCTTTCGCCCATTTCGAAATCTTAACTCACACACGTCCCAAAGGAGAAGGATATTGTTTCAGGAAAGGATATACGAACAAACAAGCGATCAAGATACCAAGCAAGCATTGAGAGAGTAATCAAGAAACCTTCTTTCGACTTTATTATTAGATTTGCTGTCATCCGTTGTCATCTGCGCAAAGTCAACCACGATCCACCTTCAAACCGTCGGTCAATTTACGAGTACCACGATCACCCTGCCGCACCAAATTCGATAATTACAAACCTCATTTCAAGAACCGCATTTCCACTCTACGTCGCAGTAAATAGAAACGATGGCAATTACGTCCGAATAATATACACTTGGTTATTTGGTAAACAGAGTCAGTCGCCCACGGAGGGAAGGAATATTATTGTAACAAAAAGGATAAAGCTTTTGCGCCTCAAATTCAAATGGTTGTCAAAGCCGCAACGAGACCTTCACCCAGGTCTTCTCAGTCACATCCACATCCACATTCACATTCGCATTCGCATTCGCAATCACATAGAACCGCTACAAATCCATCTGCCACGAGCCCAACAATGAGTCCAGCAACAGGGAGAATACCTGCATCCGTAGGGCAAACTCTGCCGCCTACTTCCGCCTTACGATCCCCAGGTATTCAAGCCGAGCAAGTTCGGAGTGCCAGTCCAAATTACTTCGGTCTCATTGTTGAGCCGTCAAGTAATCCTAGAGAAACCAACGCCCTACCCAAAGCAAATTGGAGTCCTACCACGTCTTCCATAGTGAGTCCAATATCCGACTTATACCCATGATGAAGTCATTTCTAATTTTGGATCTCTTTAGTTCTCATTTGGTGGTGCCACACCAGAACATATACCTATAAACTCAAATCCTGAATTTGAGGCTTTCAAAAAGCAATCTGAATCTAACAACAGATTCAATCTGAGTCATGGGGGCCTGGCAAATTTCTCAATGTCTCCGGGTCCTTCCTTACTACGTCCCAAGAACGACAAAAAACCCTCCAAAGTCGATGCACACGATAGACCTCCGTCACCTAGATCCATTCCAAGAAATAGGGATGCACCATCTGATGTTGATAGTGGAGCGGATTCAGCATATGTATCTTCGTCTGAACGAGTCCCTACTTCCTCCACAAACCCTCCTTCATTCTTCGAATTCCCACGCCAAATGTCACCTGCCAGTTTTTCAACTTCAATGTCACCCGTGCAAAGAAACAACCTCTCACATCTAGACGAAAGACACCCTAGACTTTCCTTACCTCAAAATAAAGCAGATTCTCCATCGCCACGAGTACCACAACCGCGTCAACACCAGCGAGCGGACACACTCCCGTCGATGTTAGAAGATGGGCCAGCCATGATTACGCCAGCACAGTTGAAGGAAATGATGGATCGTTGTCCCTCGATAGAATTATTGCTACTCGACTGCCGAACTTTTAGCATCTTCTCACAATCAAGAATTGGAAATGCCCTCAATTTATGCATACCTACAACCTTGTTAAAACGGCCTTCATTCAATCTTCAGAAGCTTCAAGATACTTTTACAAACGAGGAAGATAAAACCAGATTTTCAAAATGGAGGCAAGCTAAATATATCGTTGCTTATGACAATAGATCTTCAGATAAAAAAGATGCAGCACTCGCTATTAATACCCTGAAAAAGTTCACCAATGAAGGCTGGAACGGAGCAAGATATATATTGAAAGGTGGATTCGAAACCTTTGCTCAAAATTTCCCAAGGTCAGTTGACCGGGGTTCAACACAATCCTCGCAGCCATCCCGAATCAACCTGACGCTTGGAACGACATTGCCTGGAGTTGCACCAGTAGCCGGTGGATGTGCCATGCCAGCAACAAAGAATGCAGCAAATCCATTTTTTGGCAATATTCGACAGAATCAAGATCTCATGGATGGTGTTGGTCAGAGAGATATTGCAGTCCCGGAGGATCTGGCGAGAGACCCATCTGCTATGAGTGTTGTTCCGAGGTGGTTATCAAAGGCTGCAAAGAAAGAAGATCATGGCAAGATCGTTTCAGACAGATTTCTTCATATTGAGCAAGCAGAGTTGGCAAGGATGACAAAAGCATTGACACAAGGCGTTCGATACGGAAATGGGCCAGAAGCCTCTAATAATTCCAATGATGTTCAGATAGCTGGTGTTGAGAAGGGCAGCAAAAACAGATACAACAATATTTGGCCGTTCGAGCATGCCAGAGTGAAACTACAAGGTCGTACAGAAGGCACGTGTGATTATGTTAACGCAAGTCATATTAAAGCATCAAGGAGTAATAAACGTTACATTGCTTCTCAAGGGCCCTTGCCTGCAACCTTTGAAGTTAGTACTTTCGCTACCCTTATTTCCCTTTTTTGGTACTAACACCTTGTAGGATTTCTGGAGTGTTATTTGGGACCAAGATGTACGAGTCATTGTCATGTTGACTGCGGAAGCAGAGGGGGGACAACTGAAATGCCACTCATATTGGTCTAGTAACGAATATGGTCACCTCAAGCTTAAATTGGTATCCGAAAAGAAAGTTCACCTTGATGCCACTAAGCATCGAAATTCAACCGACAGGCGAGATTCTGGACGAAAGCGCGCAAGTACTACTCAAGTCACACCCCCATCTCCTACAACGGATGATGCTCATGTCATCGTCCGTAAATTTACACTTTCCCATGCCGCCCATCCTTTTACACCAATGCGAGAAATTACACAAGTACATTATTCTTCCTGGCCAGATTTTGCTTCTCCGGCAAAACCCAGTCATTTACTCGCTCTTATACACCTCGCCAATTCTATGCAACGCGCCTCCGCTTCCGTAACCGAAACCCCCCGGTCGGGTGAACCAGAAGGAGAAAATACAAGACCAATGCTTGTACATTGTAGTGCGGGCTGTGGTCGCACGGGAACCTTTTGCACAATTGATTCTGTGATTGATATGTTGAAACGTCAACGCAAAGAACAAAAACATGGTACTACACCTATGGAATTCGACGATTCTAGTACTGGGGATTATATGGGGCGGGGAAGACCGGGGAAGAAAGCGGATATGGATTGGGTTTTTGATCAAGATACCGATTTGGTGGAGAAAACGGTTGAGGATTTTAGAGGACAGAGATTAAGCATGGTACAAAATCTACTGCAGTATGTACTTTGTTACGAAACGGTTTTGGAATGGGTGGCGCAGCAGGTGATGGGGAATGGAAATGGAAATGGAAATGGAAAGGGAGGCGAGGGTTCAAGGGGTATTAGAGATAGAAGTGGTAGTTTGAGTGAGTATCAATATTAAGTAATAAGAAAGTTATGAGAGACTTGATTAATAGAAAGTCGAATGGTGTAGAAACATTATTCTGCTCATGCTTCTTTTTGAACTATATATTTTTTTGGTTTTTGATTCGAGATTCGGGATTCTGGATTTGGGGTTCTAGATTTGGGATTTGGGATTTGTCACGAATCGATGATTATTTGAGAAAATGTATGTATATGTATATGTATATATCTACCTACCTACCTACATACTTCCTACGTACCTAACTACGTACTACATACTACCTAGGTAGGTAGGTAGGGAGGGATCATACGAATATAATGGATGGACGACAATAAATAAATAAACAAACAAACAAATAAACAGATGAGCAAGCGAGTTAGCTTGATGATTTATTTGAGTATGGTATGGTATGGTATGGTATGGTATGGTATGGTATATGTGTATATGTGTATATGTGTATATGTGTATTTATATTTGTTTTTGTTTTTTATATTAAATGAGATGAGGAAGACTGGATGGATGGATGGATGGATGGATGGATAAACGGATAAATGGATTGATGATACTCGTACCGTTGAGGAATTGGATAGTTCATGCATGTACATAGGATAGGGACTGGACTTGAGATATACATACACGCACACATACACGCATACATATGTTTGTTTCCTATACCTTGATCCTGTTTTGGTATCATCTTTTGGTATCGGCGTCGATTTCGATTTACACATCTTTATCTCATCATATTTTCTCTATCCCATACCATTCCTTCCTCATTCCCTCCTCGTACTTCTTCCAACGTATCTTTCTCTCTCTCCATAATTGTACATCATCCATCCATCCATGCATTCAAGTATTCATTCTCCCCTCCCCTCCCTCTTCCCTCCCCTCTCCCCCTAATATCGCTGAAGCCACCCAACAACCCACCTACTTAACCCCAATAAATCCAACTCCATTCCTCGCTCTATCCGCCGCCTTACTCATAGCCTGTTCCTCGACATCCGTCCACTTAACGCTCAGCTGATCCCACTTCACCGTCTTGTACTCATGTTGAAATTGTTGTTTCATTTTTTGATATCGAACCATTTCCTTGGGATCGCCGGAACCGCTGTAGATAATAAAGGCTGTGCATGGAGGGAGGGCTTGGTAGATTTTATGGATACGTTGGGTTAGGGTGAGGGTTGCGGGTGCGAAAGGATCAGTGGCGGTATCTTCCGAGGGAGTTTCGGTAGGGGTTTTAGATTCGGTAGTGGTGGATTCGGCGGCAGTTGCTGGGTTAATAGAAGTTGACTCTTCCATGGTAGCATCTTTATCGTTGGCTTCGGTGGTTGCAGCACCGTTACCATCTGCCGCTGAGCTTTTAGATTCTGGTGCACGAGGAAGTCGTTGGTTATTCCATTCCTTCAAATCCTCCAGCTCTCTGAATCTTCCCCATACAAAATCTACTCCACCTCCTGGAATCGTCTTTCCGTCAGGATCCCCATTTACAGCTCGAATGACACCTTCCAGGATTTGTTCATCACTCGAACACCCAATCGAGAAAGTTGCAGCACCGCCAGGTCCTCTCTTTGGATCACCCCAATCAACAGCTGCCGACGATTTTCCATCTACAGAAGCCGGTATAGCTGTTCCTCCTTGGCTTTTATATTTTACCCCAGTTCGAGCTAATCGCTTGAAGATATTCTCACCTTGTGAATCATTTGCTCCCCAATCAGATCCCTTTTCACACTTGAGCTTTACGAGATCAAGACACGTTCTCGCATCCTCAGTTGAATCATGGCCAGTTGCTCCATGTCCCTTTTGTATCTCTTTACCAAGATATTTCTGGGCAAGCCATTTAAGAGAGGATTTGAGTGGTCGGCCACGAGGATGAGGATATATGACTGCAGTATCGATGATATATGGATGTGTAAGTTTGAGAGCTTTAAGATCAGAATCGAGAGAATGGCCGATCAAGATTGTTCGTGGATGAAACAATTCGACTAATCTTTTTTGTATGTCTTGTAATGTTGTTGTAACTGAAGCAAGCAGTTCTTTGGTGATACCAGAGTATCTACATATTGTTAGTGATATGATCATACATCGGAATGAAGACTTACTGGGTGAGATAATCGATGATTGGCTTCTCAGGTTTTACAAGCTCATCAAGAACAACTGTCCCATCCCAACCAACGATACTTATGCGGGTAAGTGAGAACTCATTCTTGCCAGTCATACACATTTCACAATCCATAGCAAAGATCTCCCTGCCGACTGTTAAACTCCCTTGCTCAAAGTCATTATCTGGAACTGATCCTTCATCAAAATTATTAACTTTTGTGTCTACCCATCCATGAGCCTCATCAAGCTCCCAAGTCTTCCGCTGTTCTGCCAAGTTGTTTTTATCGACTAAATCGTCATAGGTTGCGGGATGAAGGGTATAACCATTTTCTTGAAGATCTTCGGGCGATGTAAGGAATTGTGTAATTGGGGTGCGAGTGTTTTGCCAACCATTAGGCTCTCTAGCTTTCTTTGGGCCTTTTCCATGATCATTCTTATTTTCTTGGCTTTTAGTTACAGGTGCTGTTAGCATAGCATGTAAAGGAGAATGCATCTTTGCATATTTCTTATCTCCCGGTGTTTTGACTGGCCATATGTATTCAAACATATCCGCAAATAGCTTCAAATTTGGAGGCAAAGTTTCAGACTTTAACTTGCGCGGGAGGTATTCATCTGGGGAATGTCGATGTGAATCAGATACAGGCTTGGTACCAAACATAGATTCTTCAAGTCCAGGGACCATAAGTACGACAACTTTTCGGAATTGTGGTCGATGACGAATAGAAACAAATTGAGGAGCCATCCCATCTGCAAGAAGATAAAGAACGAGGCTTTGTAAATCTCCAATCTTAATTGGACCTGAAAGCCTAGACTCCTTCGCTGCGAAAGTAATAGCAGGATAATTTCCATTTCCAGCCTTGGGTATTTTCTTGGCTTTCTTTTTTGGATATCTTTCTATCGTTTGCCATTCTTCAGATGAAGGTTTCTCACCAAGCTCTTCTTTAGCTGGATTCTTTGCAGGTATTAAATTGAATTCTGGCAAATCTGGTTGACGAAGTTCTGATGATACTGTTTCCATACCAATTGAATTGGATTCTGCTTCTTTCTCATCATCATCTTCTTCATGCTTGCGCTTTCTAGGGTTAATATCACCAGCGGATTGCTGCGATACCAAAGGAATATCTGCGACAGTCATTTTGGAGGATTGTCGTAGTTAAATTTATTGAAATATATTGTGTGTCGCATGCGCAAGATTTTAGTAAATGTCAATGATAACTTTATGGATTCTAATTAGGCGGTGAATGGCAGAAACGGACCCTTTACCTAATTTGGACTAGTGAGAACGACGAATGAACAGCTGCACCTGTTCCAAAAGATCTACTCTGATTACATACACACATACATAGTACTTGGGGAGAAGCAGACATTCAGAGATTCCTACTATGTAGGTGAAGAGATCATCGAATATATCTCTTTATTACATTGATCATTATAATTGTTTCTCACCCTCTTCAATATGATTGTGTGACAAGAATCAATCGAACAGTACAATTACAATTACATTTTAATAACCTTACAGCAAAACACGAAAATTCGCGATCTCACGCGTTTCAACACTAACCAGTACGGTTGATTGATATCAAATTTCTATTTTATATTCAATCATTCAACGACTGTAAACTCCAGATTTATTCCAACTCTAGCTTTTTGCAAGTGCATTATTTTGTATGAAAAGATTAATGCTATCTCTCATTTTTCGAACCTCGAGCCTTCTATTCTATTCTTGCATCAAATCTGGGCTCGGATCAGTACACTGCGCCCAAGATGTCATCAGACGCAGAAGTCATTATATGCTATTGTCTTAAGTGTGGACTTAAGGTCGGCAGCTTTGATAATTCTTGGGAAGGTCTCGGGAAGACTTATTATATACCCAAAGTCATAAGGGATGCCACAGGATTAAAGGGAATTGGTTCTGTCAAGTTAGCAACTGGTCCAGCACAGGTTGGAACTGTCATAGAAAATAGGTATGCGATCTAAAACTCTCAAGTTCAATACAACCATACTCATTCGTCTTAGTTCTCTCCAAGATTTGGCTTGCGCAAATTGCCGTGAAGTATTTGGCCTGCTATGCGATAATGCACCAGAAGGTCATCTACTAAAAAAGTATGAGAGGCTTACATTTATAAGATAATGTCCATACTAATAGCAAATAGGGATCAATTACTCATATGTGCCAAGAAGATATCAATGAAATTGCAACAAACAGGGGGAAAAGCAACGCTATCTGTCACAAAAACACATGACTTGAAGAAATCCTCAAATAGGTCAAGCTCACTGTCCAGGCGACCATCGTCAATCCTACCCGGGGCTCTGGGCCCCAGCGAAATATCCCGCCAAAGTGTAGAAAAACCTTTCACTCCAGCAGCATCTTCACCGTCGATACTGGGCGAGGCAAAAATCATGTCAGCGATTTGTGAGCAACGAAAAGATATTGATCGGATTGATGCTGTTGTGGGTCGCCTTGAGAATGACATGCAGGGCGTTAAGATCTTCATGGAAAATATGCGCCGTGAAATGACCGCGATTCAAAACGCTCGTCTTGTAGCTACAAGTGCCGTCGAAACTCTTCAGCATGATCTCATCCGCGTGACCGAGAAAGCTGATGGGGTGAATGATCTTCGTGCAGAGCTTACTTCTCTGAACACTTGGGTCGAGCAGATGAAGAAAACCAATAGAAGGAATAATCTTCGTCCGGAGTTTGATTCTCTGCGCACTCGAGTCGAGGAAATGGAGAAAGCTAGTAGAGGAAATGATTTTCGTTCAGAATTTGATTCGCTACACACTCGAGTCGAGGAAATGGAGGGAGCTAGTGTGGTGAACGATCTTCGTACAGAACTTGATTCTCTACGCACCCGGGTTAAGGAGATGGAGAGAGCCTCTCGCAAGGCTTCAACCTCAGACGCTCGAGCAATAACCACTCCTGCACCTTCTGACGAATTACAGGAAGGACAACTTCTGCCCAAACTAATATCTAATGAAAGATGCAGTCCGCTTAACAATGCAAGAGATCTTTCAATGCTTGAAGGCAGCAGGTCTTTGCACCGGAAGCGCCTGTACAGTGAAGCCGAATATGATCAAATGGAGATCCAGACTTCACAGCTTGCAGAACTTGGAAAATACAAACGCAGAAAAGAAACGGAAGCTCAACAAGATGAAGACACAAGATCTCTCTCAATACCTCCTACTCGTTCACCAAGTAGAGAACCCGCCACTCCTTCCATACCTCGTATCGAATCGCCTATTCTTGGTCGTTACGATACGAATGGTGACGTCGGCCGTACTAAACAAGACGATAACATTCAGCACATCGAACAAGATACCGAAAGACAAATTTCGGAGTCGCCCTCTCAACAAATCGAAACTGAAATGAACACTCCCAATGGACATAACAATCATGACGTACGCCAACAAGTGCTACACATCGCAACAGCTACTGCAATGAACACTCCCGACGAAAGTGATAATATTGACGAACATCAAAATTTGCAGATTATGTCAAAAGCCACGGAATTGAGTAGTTCTCATAACTCTAAAAATGACGAAGGACGTCAACATCTACGGAACAACTCAAAGGCTACTCAAACAGATAATCCTGATGAAAACAACAATAATAAAGAACATCAAAATCTGCAGCACGTCTCACAAGCTACCTCAAATACACTCCCGGATCCATCTCAAGCGATTTCTCCAGCAAACTCAAATGGGAATCCGTCAACGTCTAACCTAGATCAACCCCAACAACATCACCGAAGTCGAAAACAATTGGAAATCCCCAATTCTTCTCAATCAGAATCATCACAGAACACCCAAGAAAAACAGCTTCCATCTAATTTCCGTCGAGGTCCTGGCCGTCCTAGAGCCGCTCCAAAAGAACACAATCGTTTCACTCCACATAAACAAGATCATCCTGCTGCCAATACACACCACTATGCCCGAGGTCTTGGCCATCCTGAGGACGCTCCAAATAAAGAAAAGCAAAGTACACCTCAATCCCACCCACGTCGCGGCCGTCCTAAGGGAGCCCCAAATAAACCTTTCTCTACTTCCAGCACTTTCTCAAATGGGCCCAGTAGTGAAGAACTATCTACACCAGGAAGAGCATTGCGTGGCCGCATACTTCCCGTTCCAAATTCGAGTCCTTTTGTCATGGAATTTGCAAATAAACAAAGCAATTTAGTGATTGATTTGACCTCTGGCAACGAACGTGAGGGTTCTGAGCCTCCTGGAGACATTAATGAGAGCTTGATGCAAACTACTCGGCCGCAAAAGACCCACGTCTCGGTGCCCCTGAATGGTGAAAAAGAGACCCCATCTCATCCTGCCAAAAGACAACGAAGAAATACCCGCAGTTCTCATCAAAGACCTTCCGTTGATTTGGACAAAGCTTTCGCTTCCAGACCTGAATCTGGGAATACTACAAGCGATGAGGCGGTAGAAAGTGATTCTATGGATACCGGAAACGAAAGACGGACGAGATCGATCTCGAGACGTTCCAGGGAATTCAAAGGGTCTCCGGTGGGTGATGATGACAACTACACGCCGCCTCGTTCAGTGAAGTATTATGAGAATCTTAAGAGGAAGAGAGCGCAAAGTGAGCAGAGTAAAGAAGATCGAGAAGGAGGAAGGGGTAATGAGAACGGAGATGCACAGGATAATGAAGAGGAGAGGCAAGGAGAAAGAGGAAGAGAAAGGGAACGTCCAAAAGAACAAGAAAGACGAGAACGAAGGAAAAGTATACGAAGGAGAGAAGTAGAGAGCAGAGAGGAATTGGTCGATGAAGCTTTGGAGAGGGAAGGAGAAAGAGGCAGAGGAAGAGAAAGGGAGAGAGAACATCCAAAAGAAGAAGTAAGAAGAGAAAGAGGGAAAAGTACACGAAGGAGAGAGATAGAACGGAGAGAGGAATTGGTCAAGCAAGCGTTGGAGAGGGAATGATTGACAAAATCTGGGAGATCAAGGGGAGCTGGAGTGAGTATAATACCTATTGGTAGAATAGACGTTATCTCTTCCTAGGTACCTATACGATTTTGCAATCAATAATCAAGTTTTGTAATGTCACCTATTAACCCGCATCTATCCTTGTCTCTCTCTATCTCTACAAACCCTCCCCTTCCTTTTTATATCAAGTTGCATTCTTACTACGTTCTAAATATCTCATCATATTTCATCATATCGATAGTTCATTAACCCCTTCAAACATTATCTATTCGTTCATTCGCTGCCTAAATACCCATTTCCGATCCTAAATTTAACCGACTCAATTCGATTCAACGCTATTTTGCTATTTTGCTATTTTGTTTACATCCACAATTATATATCATATCATATCATCAGTTTCATTTTCAGATTCCAATCAACTACATCCCATGTATTTACTCAACGAGAACCGACTCCTGCTAATTCATCCATCATGTACATCCCAAGCATCACTCCTCCACAAACATCACAATTAAAAATCAAACTCCCCTCTAAAACTCTCCACATCCATCCCCGCCACAACGCGTTCCGATAAATCTCTTCTCCCCATCTGACTAAAAACTCTTCGCAACGTATCATACAAATTAGTGCTTTGATTTTGCGAGATCATCCTCTCGAGATCCGCTTCACTAACACTTCCACCACCCAGTACATCTCTTGCCTTTTCTCTACCTTCATTCTCTACAATCTTATGCATAGCTAATGCACCTAGAAGATGAGAAGCAGCTTCGTCAAAACACCCGATATTGATGCAAGAAACACCAAGGTTGTAGCGGGCTCGTACGAAATTGATGCGAAGCGTGAGTGCTTTTTCGTAGGCGGCGATAGCTTCTTCGCTGCGGCCTGAGTTCGCCAGGGTGGCACCAAGACGATTCCATAAGAGATGAACTTGGTCTCTTTGATTCGAGGTTCCAGATTCGGTGGAGGCTAGAGCAGCGGTGAAACAATCGACTGCTTTATCGTACTCTTCAGCACCGTAGAAAAGTACTCCGAGACCTACTTGCACATCTGGATCCATGTGTTCGCCATCTGGTGAAAGCTGAGCGGCGCGAATGAATAAATCAGTAACCTTTTCATGAAGTTGATGTCGGTCAGTGAAGCCGATGTCATTCTCAGAAGACAGGGCGCCTGGTTCAATGATAGATGGATATTTGATGGAGAGCCAACGCTCAAGTGTACGATAAGCGGTACTATCGTAACCTTCGTTTGTGTAGGAAACTGCTAGGCCCATAAGGGCTGTAAGATTCATAGGATCAACTTTCAAAGCCTGTTCTAACGCTCGAATTGCCGGTGTTTCCTTTTCATTTTGGGCTTGTGCTGAACCTAATAATACCCATGCATCGACGTGCTGGGGATCCTTTTGTACGGCGGCCTCAAAAGCTAGTGCAGCGAGAGATAAGTTACCTCCCTCGTGCATTATCCGCACACCCTCATCGAATGGGTTGGAGATATCTTTAAACAGGTTCTCGTTTTCAAACATATAATCTCCGAGTTGTGGGTCGCGGAATGGTGATTGATGTGTTCCTACAGCATCAAATCCGTCCCATTGATCGAATTCGCTGATGTTCATACCGTTTAGGCTTTGTTCGCCGGCCATTTCCCTAGCAGCAGCATTTTCAGCTTGTATGCCCTTCCAAATAGATTCAAAATCCCCAAATTCATTGGTTTCGGATTCAAGGACTGACCTATCCATTTCATTTAATTCTCCTTCCGCCGCCAAACTCTCTTCGAGCTCCTTTCCTTGCAAATCAATCTGCTTGAATTGCTCTTCCCAATTTTGATCGTCGAGCTCAACCATCTTCCCCTTTCCTTTGTCTTGTTGTAAATCCTGCGCAGGTTGTTGATACTGTGGTTGATTCATCATATTCATGCCCATACCCATCCTGTTCATGCCCATCATTCCCATACCCATGCCCATACCCATTTGAGGACCTTGATATGAGTAACCATTCGACATATTTTGTGCCATAGGACTCGCAGAACGCGCGGAGCTTGATTGGCCCATCTGTTGAAATCTAGCAAAATCCGCAGGACTGAATGCTGTACCTTTGGGAGCTTGGAACGCCGCCTCCATCATTGCCTGCTCTGGCATTCCAGGATTGAACTCCTGAGCCCATCCTCCAACAGCTGGAGATTGAGATCCATTTCTCATTTGCGCGTTCTGATGAAGATCATGTTGCATAGCGAAAGCTTCTGGTGGGAGTTGACCATTCTGTTGCATAAAATCGTTCATCATCTGCCAATTTGCAAATCAGTAAACAACATCCTCGAGAGATACACCGCGGTGACAAAGGTGTATTATCCTGAATTACCTACATGATCTTGACTTCCGTTCATGTTCATACCGGAGCGCATGCCCTGCATACCGCCTCCAGGCGCTCTACCGACCAATCTATCTCTCTGTAAACTCTTGTCATCCTGAACATGTTTGGTGAATTGACTGAGAGGGTTTCCTGCTGTCGAGCATTCTGCACCGCCCATGAAAGACATGGCTGATTAAAATCGATTTTATATCTCTTGTAACTCGTAATGATAGGTTCGCTCTTTGCCGTTTGCGTTGTCACTTTATTTAGTGATCGTAATGCTAAAAGTTTCGTCTACTATTCAAGAGATGACTTCTGATGGGAATGTAATTAGACAGGAATATATTATACAAGAAGGAATTAAGATTCTTTGTAATTATGATAGATCACCAGGTGGATGTTTAATAATTGTTTTCGTGACTGGTATGGTCGAGTGGATGCAGGAGAATACTTAACATGCATGAGAACGTGGATGAACTGTGGGGTCGCGGTACATTAGAAATTCAATCGGACCACCTCGGTTGAACAACACAAACACCGATTAGAGTGCAGCTCTGTACTGTTGTATCGTGAGGGGTCACATGTTTTGTTTTTTCAATTCTTTTTCGAGATCTTTCTGTATACAAACGAGTTGGGCTGACTGAATAGGTATGTATTGGATCAAAGTAACTTTGGCCTTTGGAGTTGAATCGGAAAACGATTATTAAGTAGGCAACATATAGCATCAACAGATATCACATAATATATATCACATACTAATAAGATATGCGGTGCTGAGGTATGTAGCAAGTGGCGAGAGGCATAAAATTGTATATATTGAATAAAAAGAGTTACACTCTGTAAGATGCACTGAGTGGAATTTTGTATAATTTCTTACTGTGATTCAGATCTTCAAGTCGTCATGCCTGATCAGATCAAAGCCTTTATATTACGACCGAATAAGCTTCTGAGGGTTATAATACAAGGTGGAAAAAGAGGAAGCGTCCATAAAAGTAAAGCTGCATAGAAGGTCCAGCAACTTTTGAGACTTCCCATACACCTCTAATAGATGACTAACGCCTACCCAAACTCGTCATACAAAGTATTCATTCGATCATTCGTTAATCGATTCGCCCGTTAGTCAACATAACACCCAAATATTCAGCCTTCTCCTTAGAATGATGAGCTTCTTCCACCGCGGTCACCACCATATCCTCCACGGTCACCACGGTCACCACCATATCCTCCACGTCCACCACCGTATGATCCACGTCCACCACGGTCATTGTTGCCGAATCCACGGTCGTTGCGCTCACGGCCTCCAGCGCTTCTCTCGCCAAGACTGTAATCAACTCTCAGTTTTCGGTTGAAGACCTCCTTTCCTTGTAATTGTTCAAGAGCCTTCATGGCGCTATCAACATCAACAAAGTCTGCGTGGGCGAAACCTCTTGGCTGTCCAGTGCGTCTATCAATAGCAACACGAACGTCAATGACATTTCTAACCTCGCGGAACAAGCTGTTCAAATCGGCATCAGACATCTCGAAGGCGAGGTTTCCGATGAAGAGGCACTTGGAAGGTGGGTTTTGATCTCTGATCTTTGGTGTTCTGTTGACGTAGTTGACAACAAGTCTTCGGCCCTCAAAGATAGTTTGGTTCTTGCCTTCAATGGCTGCAGTTGCGGACTGAACATCTGCGAAGTCAATGTAGGCAAATCTGAAGATATTGTTAATTATAGTTTATAAAAAGTAGCAACATATCGAGTACTTACCCCTTGCTCAAACCTCTAGCATCTCTAGTGACTCTAACATCGGTAATGGTTCCGAAGTGCTCGAATTCCTTCTTAAGATCCTCTTCGGTAATGTCGAACAACAAGTTACCAATGTAGACACCATTGTTAGGCTCAATGTTAAGACGATCTACGTTTATGTCCCTGTTACCAAAGCCAACGCTTCTGGATCCGAATCCAGTTGCTTGAGCAACGGTTTCCTTGGCCTCTGAGGCATACTCTGAGACGGTCTCTGCGGCGGAATTGATAGCTGATCGGACGGCTCCTTCCTCTTGTGCATCTTCGTTCTCTTCTCTGGCATGTGCATCATCACTTGCAAATCTTCGGAATACTGCTGTTGATATTCTCTCGTTTGATGCTCTGACAACGAATGGGGAAGTAGTGTTGATGGTGCGAGGTTTAGAAACGAAAGAGGCGTTGGAAGCAGCTCTGAGAGCGGCACGACGGACGAAATGCCTTCAGCAATCATTAGTTTTGAGTTGTAAATAATGAAATTGCTACATGTGAACTTACATATTTGCGGATTTGTTAGGAGAAATCGGGTTAATGAGAGATTTCTATTTAATGAGGGGCAAAAATGAAGATTGTTGTGATGTTGAGTTTGATGGCCAAAAATATTATTTCGATTTTTGTTTCTTCGATAAGCTTGTACAGAATGGGTTTAGCGCTACCCTGTTGCTTTTTAGAGCTCAGTCCACCCCCGCATGATTTCAGATTCAATCAATCCATGATACTCGAGTCTCGATAACATAAAACATTGACTGACTGTACTTGCTGTACTTGCTGTATATACCTTACATAGCAGGAGTGGAGGTGGTTGAAAGGATGAAAACAATCAATTTATCGACAGGAAGTAAGTGGTCTCTCTTTTCTTTCATTTTCCATATCTATTTTGTGGTTTTCATCATTATCATCCGCGGTGATATGTCTCTTGAAGTCGAAGATGATACTGGAATGCATATCTCATGTATGCAACTGCAATCTGTTTTTGAATACTTTGATCCTTTGAACAGCTCATGAGCCACCATATCTTTCCAGATATTACTTCCACAATCGCGAGTCCAATGGGCAGCAGTTGAATGTTCCATATCCAGGTCCGGAACTGAGCAGCAAGTATCACTGTAAAGCCAGGCTGTTCTTTCACTGCAATAGATACATCTGAATCTGTCTAATACGAAGGGTAGATTGAATACTGGGTGATGTATCCGCAAGGTCATTGCAACTCAAGAAAGTCCATGAAGTACTTGGTTAGATCAGATCATGTGTTGGCTAATGAACTGAATATGGCTTCCTTTATATATATGTTTTAACTACTCAATCAGCTCTTGCTCTTTTACAACCGGGCCTGGTTAACTCTGATGAGAAGATACAAACAAGTGTCAGTGTGATGCTAAAGAAGAGATCGCTGCCAAATACTCAGTTGCTACAATTCAGAAAAGAATAAGACAGGAACGTTGAAGAATGCCTAATTGATTCCCAAACTAACGGCGAGGGCTTCCAAACTCCAACGCCAACTCCAACTCTGCTTAACATTGGCCTTTTGCCGACTTTGAGAGTTCCAATTGCCTTTTCAAAAAGTTGAGGTGACGAATGTACAATGATTTCCAAAGTTGTAGTATTGTATATTGCAGTCAACCAATCATTTGTTTTGTTATCTAAGCGATAAGGTAAATACAATTTATTCAATCCTAGCCTAGGTAATTCCTTTCGAGAATTTCACTTCTTAGAACATTCACTGGCCCTTTAAATGAAGGCCGAGAATTGTGGTCTATCATGGTAAAAGAATGAAAGTCGGCCATGGACGGTGAATCTGTTCAACGCCATGTCTTCAGGATTCTTGATGAGGAATTGTTAGATCTTTCTCTATGCAGTTGCGGGGTTTAGATCGGAAGCACCAAACCGTATCTAGACTAGATTAAAGGTCAAAATAGGTCAGCCAGATTCCACCATCATTCAAAAAGCACACCCAAGTCCTTCAAGAACCGTACCCCATAAAAAAACACAATCCAGTCAAATGGACATAGACTATACAATAATTGGCACGGCAAAAGACCTGGGAAATGGCCTCTTTTCAACAGTCGATTTAAATTCTGGAGATTCTATCATTGTCATACAAAAACCCCTTTTATTGATTGCCGAGAATCAGGCACTGCATCGAGTGTGCGCCAATTGTTTTCTAGAAGCAGGAGAAGGAGTGGAGCTACAGCCCTGCTCGAGTTGCGGTGTTGTCAATTTTTGTTGTGGTGATTGCGAAAAGTTGTCACTGAATTCCGAGGGTTCCCACGGAGCAGAATGTGACCTTTTCAAATCAAGAAAGCCATTTGAACATTCTAGATCACAGATCAGCGCTCAAGCCGTAACAAATACTGCCTGTGCTTATTCAAATTGTCGGTTGAAAAAAGCAACCTTGAACTGTATTGGCTGCAAGGCAGTGAATTACTGCGGTAAAAAATGCGAAGACCTAGACCGCTCACATCATGAGAAACAATGCAAGGCCATCCAATCGCAAAGTCTTGGGAACTCTTTAAACAAGATGCTTCCTACAGCTGTGCGTGGTACCATCCAATTGGTTAGCAACCCGGCAGTATTGGCAAAAGATTCACCTTTAATGGACCTTGAATCTCACGAGGACGACCTCAGAAGCGTCCAATCAAAATGGGATGATATATCATTACAAGCCCATGGTGTAGTGAATCTTCTTCAACGGAAACCAGAATTTGTCAAATATGCTCTTGAGTCTCTCTGTCGGGTAAGTACAACCCTCCATATTTGATTTTATCTCTGCTAAAACAGACCTGCAGCTCTCTACTAATGGGTTTCGTGTCGAATCTAATATTGGCAATGGTCCAATTGGACTATGTCTTGATCCCCTGCTGGCACGCGCTAATCATCGCTGTCACCCAAACTCAGCTATAACATTCGATGGAAAGCGTGCTACCCTCCGAGCTCTTTCTCCTATCGCAAAAGGAGAGCAAATATTCATATCCTATATCGACGAAACACAACGACGAGAAGTTCGACGAGAAGCCTTGGCGAAAACTTGGTTTTTTCAATGCCTTTGTTCTCGCTGCACAATATTCCAAAGTATATATGGTGATCTCGTAGATTATCCCATGGTTTCAACGCCTGTACTTGATAAGCTCGTCAATTTCCAAGAAACTTACAAGTTTGCAAAGGCTAGAGTAGCAGACGAAAATCCAGAGACAATCACCAGGCTCTTCTCTCTACTCCATGTATTACGACATATCGAAGTTACGATCTCAAATGCTCATAAAATCTACCAGAATATTGACCGACGTCTAGAGTTTTTCAATAAAGCTTTAAGGAATTTAAATGATTTCATCCTCTTACAGCGTTACGCGCAACAACCTTTACCAACAGTCCTTAATGAAATCTATCTTATTTATCTAGAAAAAGAGGACTATATCTCTGCGCTTATCGTACTAATTTTTTTGATCATTCAAGCTGATCCCTTTAATTACCCAAGTCCATATCATCCGCAACGTGTTACTAGGATACTAGCATTACAACGATTGTGTAAATTCCTTGCAAGCTTGGACCCAGAAGAGTTCGGGAAATGGGAGACGGAGAACCTGAACAAAGGAAGGCGAGGGAGTCTAAAGAATATCGACTGGATTAGTACGTGTCAGTTGGTTATGTATGGATTAAGAGAGACAGGAAACAGATGCTGGGGAAAACAAAGTGGGGTTATGAGGGGAGTGGAGGTGGATATTACGGATGTGGAGAGTATTCAGGAGAAGAGGGGAGATGGAGAGGTAGGGAGGACGTTGAAAACATCGGCTAGGGGAAAGGATGCTAGTGGATTGGGCGAGGTTTATGCGGAGAGGTTGGGGATGGGGCTGAGGGAGCTATCTGGCTTGGTGTGGGATGTTTTGGGGGTTGCGAAGGAGGGGATGGAGGCTAATTAAGGTTGTGAATTTATGATAGGTAAAATGGGAAAACACAACGTCTGGGAGGGGTTTAGATAGGAACGAAAAAATCGGGATGGGAGTCAGGAACGGAAGAAGAGAGTCACATCACAATTCAGTTTGCGAAATGATCGCTATCTCAAATATTTGCGGCACAAGGAATTCTTTGCAGGTTGAGCTAGATGCATACTTATGAGGTTTTAAGATACGTGTTATGAATATGAAGTATGACATATAATGACTGCACCAGAAAACATTACTATTAACTGCCTCTTTTGAAGACAATTTGTGAAGCATGCATGAATTGTGATTTTGAAGATGATAATCTGAGGTATTCGACACTCCGACAGAAGTGGAACTATAACCCTAATTATGATTCCTCCCGATGATTCTCATGCTCATGCTAATGAACACCCTCCAAGCCAACCCAAATGCTCTGGAGACAGCAGCTCGATCATTCCCATGTGATGTCACCCCCACAGAATAGTACCAGAGCGACACAGTTTCTATATTCTATACACCCACTGAAGCGAAGTTGTATTGAAGACTGTACGTTGATCTAATTCAATTGATAGCGCTCGGTATGTCCATTTTTGACTACAGATCAACAGTTGGGATATCGCCAAAAAGGGTGCCTGGATATTGTAGAGGAGTTTGTTTGCTAACCTGGGGTTATGTTTTGTGATGAGGCATTTTGTGATTCTTTATTCAGGCTTGGGTGTTTAAGATAGTGTGTACATTGGTACTTCTGCTGGCTGGTTACTTCAAACCTCGGAGACTGGGAGGAATATCATGATTTTTTTTAGTATTGTATACGTAATAGAGAATTGTGTATTCCGGATACTGCTGGAGGAGAAATATCTTATTTCTAAGCTAAATATTTCCACTGCTGTGGTACTTTTCAAATATACACAAAGGAAGTTACATATACATCGCTAAATAATGCCAATCACTGATCAAAAACAAGCGAATCATTGATGTTCCTAAGAAACTACTGCAACGCACCATTTTGCAGATGAAACGAATAAAAGGCATAACTTAGGAGCATGTATCTCGGTCATTACTAACCTATGCTCATCATCGAGATTTCTGCTCAGAATTAGTCATACAATAGTAATAACTGGTCGGTCGTCTAAAGTTTCTGTGACTGCAGAATCAAGGAACTCTCCCAGCCAGGGACTGAGTCTCCCTGAATTCATGAATGAAAGGTGAGATTTTAAAGTGTTGGGTTTGTGAGGCAATTGTCTTACTATAATGGAATTATGAAAGAATTATTATAAGTGCTGGTAGAAAGGTTGGGCAACAGATCTATGATCTCGAAATAAGTGATTTCCGATCGTGTCTTCGTAATGGAATTATTGGAGATAGCAGACGTAAAGTCAAAGGCTAAGTGTATCAAGTAATTGCCTTAGGGCGATTTATTTCTGAACGTACTTTCTCTAGGTCCCCTAATTTTGCCGAAGAACTAGGTGTACTGGCAAATGAGTTTGCAAATGCACACGTTGATGGAGACTGTCCTAATGGTGGTAATGTAATATTGCATGTAATATTGCTCTATATAATCTGCGGACGCCAATGCAAGGCGTTGAAGATATTCAGCTTCGATCGCTTTAAAATGTGAGTTTGAAAGGTCGTTGTGATCTGGATAACTAATTTCGTATGTAGGACAGTATGTTTCACTTGTTTAGACTGTGACCAGTGGGATATCTTAGTCGAGGTCCATTGCTGTTTACAATACCCTGAAAATCAAATCCGGATTCGTTAGTTGATGGAGATTCTTTGTCAAGGTGCCTCCGCCCTTGGGCTTGATCTCGAACCTGGTGAAAACCCAAGAGTAAATTTTGATTAACTCGATCAAGACTTTGAGGAACGCCATATCCACAAAAAAAAAGAGGAAGAAAATAATCGCACGTAAATTTCCTGCCGATTGAAGAAAGCTGAAGGTGATCCAATACGTGCTCGTAAATCATTTCCGATTGGCGATTACAAGAATCTTGAGAGTGGGGATACACAGTTGGAAATAATCTTGATATTTGGAGTACGAATTTGGTATGGAGAAACTAAAATGATAGTTGATCATTGAGATGGGTTGCCATACATGTGTGTATGGGGAAACAACCTTCTATTACCTATACAAGGCAGGAGTCGCTCAACTCTTTTCCTCCCGTAACAATCCAGTGAGGCATCCACCACCTTGAAAGTTGAAAATGCAATGTTCTTCCTTGGAACAACTTGAAGTATTGGAAAACCAGAACTGTGAAAAGAACGTGACTTGGCAAGAGATTTGTATTCCCACTATATAAAGTTCCAAAATTACCCACGTGAGACTGGATGAAATCAACACTCGTCAAGGAAATGGTGTTCAAGAATGTGAAGGAACTACGAAGGTACCTTTTCAATCATGCATGAGACGGTGTTATTAATCTAACACATTGTCATCTTCAGAACACATAGCACAGGAAAGTAATTTGAATATATTTGTATTCAGATTGGGTATCGCCTGCTAGCCTATTTGCATCCAGCAAATTACAGCCGCAGCTGGGTATGAAACTAATATTTATGCAAGTGTATCGTAGCCATTGACAGATCTTGTTACTCAAGAAATGTGGATATGACATCAAATGTCCCATTAGCAGTCTGATGTATGCAAATCGCTAATACATATCATAACTGAAGCGCGAGGTATGCAAACTATTTAAGGTTGGTATATCTGATTGGATGATACCATATCATGCTTACTCTCTGTCACTCTTTCCTCTCCATCCTCTGGTTGGAGTTTCTCCTTGTTTGGATTGAGCGTTGGACAAACTAGGCTTGACTCTGATCTTTCCACCCCATTTCTCAGACCAATCCAAATTGACGATAGCTCCATCAGCTTCTTGACTATCTTGTAATTCAACGAAGCAGAAATGGCTATTGCCCTCTCTTGGTTCTCTTGGGGAGCACAACTTGCTGACCCACTTAACAGTATACTCGCTGAAAAGCTCTCTAATCTCTGCCTCGGTTGCGGCCTCGTCTCCGAAATCTGGTAAACCACCGACATAGATTCTTTGCTTCTCAACAACTTTTCCTGAGGCTCCTCCGGACGCACGACTGACCTTAAGACCCCACTCATTGCCATCGAACATCTTAACTGCATCATTGACTTGAGTATTGTTGGCAAGATCAACGAAACAGTAATAGTGGTTGCCACCTTCCTCAACCTTGGAAGGGTGTGGAGAGATCAACTTGCTAACAACTTCAACATCAAAACCTTCAAAGATTTCTCTGATCTTGCGGTTTGCTGTTTCTTGATCATCAATTCTTGGTAGTCCTCCAACGTAAAGTCTTCGACCATCCTGAGAAGAAGAGTCTACTTGACGTTCTGGACGCTGGGAAGTTTCTCTGTCAGAGCTCTTCCAGCGGTCGTTTGTGTAAAGAGGAGTCTCTGACGAGGTTCCTTGTGGACGAGTGCTACCTGTGTTTTGTTAGTGACAGTTTTAAGGAGTTGCGGTATAAATTTGGTGACAGGTAAAAATTCAATGCTTGGAGATTCACTCACGGTCTGATCTCACACCAGGCTTAACTCTGAGTGTACGGTTTTTGAATTCTTGACCGTCATAACGATTCAAAGCCTCCTCAGCCATATCCTTGGTGGTGAAAGTAACGAAACAGTAACCAGGGTTGCGCTTTGTCATGGAATCGATGGACATATGAACAGTTCGAGATTCACGTGGAACATCTTGGAAAATGGTTTCAATGTCCTCTGGGGTGGTATCGTAACTTAAGTTACCAACGTAAATGCGACGACCTTCCTCAATAGCCTTGTCCGACTCTGTGAGTTGTGAAGATTTTCTTGGCGAGTCACCTGCCTCGTTTCGAGAAAATCTCCCCTGGCCTTGAGATGGTCGATCACCACCATCCTTACCACCAACTCCACGATTTCTTGAAGAGGACCAAGGAGATACTCTCTCTTCGCCGCTTGGGCTTTGAGGAGTGTCTTGCTTAACGCGCCAGTTGTTGGAGAACATTTTGAAGGTTGAAAATGTGGGGTTTGGGAATCGAAATTGTTGGATTTGGATTCAAAATTAAATTTTTTGGAGTTCGTAGTTAAAGAGAGAAATACTCCACGGTCTATGAATATCAAAAATATCAAAAATTGGAGTTGAAGTTGAGGAAATCTTCTTGAATAAATTTTCAAGATGAACAAAATTTTCCGCTCAAACACTAGAGAAGGGAATTACATCACGTGCCTCGATATCTTTTTCGCTTATCGATACCGCCCGGCAGTATCTTATTTTTTTTTCGATAATCTTTATCGCACACCCCGCCATGACAATTGCATTGCATTACACAGAGAATCAGCATCCTCGAGATTGTAGACTTCAAAATGGCTACAAATACTACCAAACCCATACATAGTCTTATCATTGACGCGGGACCAATTATTAAGAATGACCCTTCAGTGTCAACGCTTCTTGGCCAAGCAGAAAACCTTTATACTATCCCCCTCGTTATCGACGAAATCAAAGATGCCGTTACAAGAGCCAGATTCGAGACCACATTATTACCTTTTCTCAAATTAAGAGCGCCTAGATCAGCTAGCATTAAAGTTATAACTGAATTCGCGCGGAAAACGGGTGATTTGGAAGTACTCAGCAGACAAGATATTCATTTGATGGCTTTAGCATATGAGCTTGAATGTGAACGAAATCATGGAGATTGGAGATTACGAAGTGTACCAGGACAGAAGAGATTAAATGGAGCACCTCCCGCATCATTGAGTGGCGAAAGACCTGCCGATGTCACAGAGGCACCACAAACATCTACAGATGCCGCGGCGCAACCAGCAATCGAAACCAGAGGCGCATGGGGAACATCAATACCTCAAGCAACAGAAGAATCTAAAGTGGAGACACAGCCCATTGAGGAAGCATTAGAGGCTACCCATATATCAACAGCCGATGATGCAAAGAGCGCAGAGGAACCAGCAGAGGACGCAGTCACAGAAGCATCGACCAAAGACGGAGTCACAGAGGAACAAACCCAAGAACCAACTTCCACAACAGAGCCCGAAACCATTCCAGAAACAATAGAAGAAGTTCCCGCCTCCGAATCCGACGCCGAATCCGACGGCGAAGGCTGGATCACCCCCTCCAACCTAAAGAAGCACCAACAAAAAGACACAAACTCCTCGTTCTCCCCCCAAGAAGAATCCAAAACCATCCAAGTAGCAACCATCACCACCGATTACGCCATGCAAAACGTCATGTTACGCATGAACCTCAACCTCCTCTCCCCCTCTCTCCAACGCATTCGCCAGCTCAAAACCTGGGTTCTAAGATGCCACGCCTGTTTCTCCATCACTCGAGAAATGACCCGACAATTCTGTTCCCGCTGCGGCAAACCTACTCTCCTCCGTACCTCCTGCTCAACAGATAAAGACGGAGTGGTGAAAATCCATCTCAAGAAAAATATGCAGTGGAATAACAGAGGAAATGTATACAGTGTCCCAAAGCCAGTTGCCGGGACGGCGAATGGAAAGAATATCAAAGGAGGTGGCAAGGGAGGATGGGGTAATGATTTGATATTGGCGGAGGATCAAAAAGAATACGTGAGGGAAATGGCGACGGAGAAGAGGCGCAAGGAAAAGGATCTTATGGATGAAGATTATCTACCTAGTATCTTGACGGGAGATCGTGGAAGAGCTGGTGGAAGACCAAAAGTTGGAGCGGGCAAGAATGTCAATTCAAGGAAACGACATTAGATAGAATAGAATTAGTAAAAGTAATCTCAAAATTGATTCCCCCCCAAAATTGACTCGAGTACTCGCACCAAACACAGTTTTTATAGATTCATAACAAGCATGCTTTTGAAATTGTGAAATTCCTCGATTTGGGGCTAGAAAAACAATTTCATCTCTATAGCGAGTGAAGAGGGGCGTGGAATTGCAATTCCTTCGTCCCCTACTACCACTAACAGAGATTGAACTTTCTCTCCCTCTTTCTCTTGCGCACGAAGAACCGAAAGATAGATACAAGAATCCCTCGTCCAGAAACGCCAGTATACTCCGCACATTCCCTTTCAACCACCCATTCCATTCCATCCACTAGCTTGAGCATTCTCGCAGCCAATTATTCAATTCAGCCCTGCCTTTCCCTTCCTACACATTTTGTCGATTGGACACAGCGCGCGTTATGCACATATTTGTCATTTTCCCCTTCTTCTCTCGCTTCGCCTGCTACTCATGTCAAGTAGGTAGCCCCCCATCTGTACCTCAAGAAGTGGTGAGAGATATTTATTGGCCCAAAACCTTGAGATCCTCTGATTGCGCACGTATTAGCAATTGCTCCTTTCATCCAATTCTACCTCCAATTGCATCTCCGATCCCATCTCCCATCTCCCTTCTCTTCCCCTTCCCCCATAACCCCCGAAATCCTCCAATCGCGATCGCAATCCCAACCCCAACCCCAAACCCCAACCCCAAACCCCAAACACAAAACACAATAACTAAAAAAAACACCACTCACTCTGCTGCACCAAAAGCAATCCATATCTCTTCTTCAACGTAACTCTATGTCTCGAATACTTATCATCCGGGCTGAATCTGGCTGGATGCGCACTCTTGGTAACCTCGCCTCCAATCACTTTCTTCAAAGTATACTTGCGCTTTCCAGCTGCGTCGAGGGTGTACATAAGATGCATTTTGATGAGAGTTTCTACGTTTGGTGCGGGTGCTGAGTTTTCGGGGAGTCGAGGTAAAATCTGATGGTCAATTGTTAGCGCGTGCGCGATAGAAAATCAATTGCACAGGAGAGATCAATAGAGAAAATGGCCAGGGCGATTGAAGTGATTAGGGAACATACATACGGGATTGAGACTTGGAGTTGTGTGGATTGTCGGTGGTTGAAGGTTGGAGGTCTGAAGCTTCTGTGGATTAAATTTCTTGACGAACTTTTTTTTTGGTAAGGATTGATCCGTTCCGTTGTACGGGTGGGTTTAGCGGGGATTATCACGTGACATATGAATTCGGTTCGGCTCTGGCGCGTTCACTCTACTGTCTATCACTTTGACCGTAGAACAGGAGGGGGGGCATGTTGTGATCGTGGACTGAAAGGAAACCCGGTCTAGCCATCAGCTTGACAAACATATGTTTAATTCAGAACTTCATGTATTATTCATTTGTGATTTAGACTAGGCTACACTAGGCTACTTCGATCATCAAAAAGTTGCTTCTAGGCACATCTCACACCATTGCCTTGAACAACTTAACCTGAAAACTATTGTAAGAGCTTCAGGTAATTGGAGAAAGAAACAGTCTCCAAAAGATAACTCACCAGCCCCCGCTTATTTCTGCGTCACCCTCTATTGCAACACTTATGGAGTGTAGCAGTCTCGCTACTCAATGATAATACTTTCTTCGTGACATAAAATTAACTATGCCACGAATATGAATAGGTCTCAAGGACAACGCTGGGCTGGTTGCTGTAGCCAGTACACACTTAAAACGCAAATGGAATATGACCTGAAGACAGCTTCCGCGTGTTGCCAATTTCTACAATGCGGAGAAAACGAAAAGCTAAATAGATAGTTAGTAGATGCTTAGGGTGATCGAATATTTACTACTTACGTTGTTCGTTGCAGCAATGGCAATGCTGTCTTCGAAAGGATGCCAACTCATATGTAATATCTTTTTATTGAAGTCGATTTGGTCTGCGTCTGTTTCTTTCTTCATCCTTCCACCTTGACCACCGACACCAGCAGCTGGACTACCTGCCCTAGAGTTGCCCTTTTTACCATTCGCGGCGGTTGGGCTACCAGATGGGTTGATTGGTGTTGGAACACCAACCTTCTTAGCCTTGAAAGCCGATTTATCGGCTTGGAGAACCACCTCCACTTCCTTATCGGGATCTGATGGATAGATCATGAAGTTATTGTTATAACTACCAGTCATGACATTCTTAGCGTCACCAGAGAACACTACCTCAAACTTGTCAAAGATACTATCATTTTCATAAGTATCGCAAAGACGTGGTCGAAGATGCTCATGGATCGGAATAGTCTTGACAGGTTGTCTCTCCATGTTAACATCCCAGATTTTGACAGTGAGATAATCACGTGAAAGGATGTATCGACCATCATGAGAGAATCGGACGTCAGAAATGGATGAAATGATTTCCGAGAAAAACGATCGAGCAGAGGGATCTTCTTCCTGTTCAAATTCTAAAGACGGTGTAAGCAAAGTTGAATTCAAAGGACAACGACATGAAACTTACGCTTTGCGTGTTGGTCGCAGAGAGCGCTCTCTCTCATATCTGCAAGCTTGATTGTTCCTTTTGAACTTGCGTACATGAACCAGTTACAACTTTGGGGGTGGAACTCTGCAGCCGTGATGACTTCAGTAAGCTCCTCCATGTTGGCGGGCTTGATATCTACGATATTGAAGCTTTGGTCTTGAATATTCAAGTTCCATAAGTTTATTCGCAAATCATCACTGCTAATGAATGTTTCCCCGTCACTGTTCACTGAAATGCTGTTGATATGGTATGCATGTGCATTTGCATATGTTCGACGTGGTACTGCGGCAACAACAGTGTCGTGATGAGTAAGGCGGGGTAATTTCAGGTCGTGAGCACTGTTGAAGTGAACGTTTGATATGGGTCGAACACCTCCACCACCTCCTGCAGGATTTCCTGGAGTCAAATCGTGGGAAAGATTGTTCTCTGCAACAACTTTCAGTGACTTCTCAAACACTTTCCATAACTTTATAGTCTTATCGTTCGTTGAGAGTAGGTAATGAGAGGCGTTTTGTCGTTTGCACCATTTGATCTTGTTGATCTTCTCTTCTATCTCTAATGACTTGAGGTAATCGAACTCGGGCTCGTGAGATTGAAATTCTGTGTGGAATTTGTACTCGCATGTTTTTTTCTATGATAGCGTCAGCATTTCGGCGACTTGCACGGTCTAGACCAGAGATTGAAATTCGTACCGTCTCATTCCTTTCAAAAAGAACAACACGTCCACCTTTGTCTCCCGTAGCAAGGTAATTTCCGGTGTGATCGAATTCGACTGTCGATATGATATCCGCTGTAACCCGTCGTGTTAGCAATTGTAGAAAGAAGTTTGCACTATCCGCAGAAAGCGAAAAGCGCCATCAAGATACGGATCAATAAATTGGCATACCTTCTGTTATATCTTCGACATCGCCTTTATCACCAAAACATCTGATAACAATTTGTTAGCATTGATTTCAAAGCGGTAGTGCAATCAATCCACCAAACACATTGAGAACCCCTCATCCATGGATTCCCGAGTGGCAGATAAACAAGAGTACAATGGCAGGAGTATACTAACTGAGTGAACTTCCAAGTTGGAGAGTTCGGTTCCCCTTCTACCATCTTTTACGAGCTGTGCGGAGGAGATTATATCCTCTTCCTATTGCGGGCTATTTGGTAAAGGCAGTCGATATTGAAAGGATAACTCGATCGCGTCAAAATGTATAAGTTTGACTTTCCGGCCGATCTGTGATGCAAGGAAGGCTGAGGTATCCTGTGCGTGCTAGGGTAGGTGATGGTGGTGGAGTTGTAAAAAGGTTGTAAATTGTAAATTGTAATCAAGTATTATCGACGGTGTGTGCGGCAAGACTACCCAAGGTACGAGATAAATCAAGCTATAAAAACACTTGATAGGTGGCAAGATAAAGAAAGCGACAAGATTGAATATTGGAGAATCAATCCTGTTATTGGGTTTTTCAAGAAGACTGTTTGTTGTTCGTGTTGGAGGGGGGGGTGGTGGTCGAAGGGGTGGTGGTATGGTATGGTAAGGGTTTTTGGGATTGAAGGTTGTAGGCTGAGTGAGGTTGTACGTTTATTTATCGAAATTCGTGGGGTTGAACCTTCGTTATGAGATTGATTACCTGGTACAGTACGAGAGTCCACGGGTACCTATGAGATGATGCACCACAATCTTGAGGTGAGGCCCGCGCTGCTGTTAATAAATCAAGAAATTTAAGGTTTTCCTTCCCATCTGATGACAAAATTAAGGCTTTCAAAATCTATTTTCTTTAATACGATCGAGTATCATGCATTTGCCCATACCATAGATTGATGATAATTGTGAAGGCAATGTGAATTTCCCAAGAGGTTTATTATATTATATTTGTATTCTAATTGTAAGGAAGATAAATAAGAAGCTGTTGATTATCATCTTCATCGAGATCTAGGCACTCTTCTTTGAAGAATATAGAGAATTTGGGAAGTAGAAAAGGTCGTTCCTGAATCCTACCGACACAAGATGTTCATTCATTCATTCAATCGATGATGACCCAAATGCGGGCATGAAAGAACTCGGGTTGTCTCATTAGGTAAGCAAAGAAACATGTGTTGCTGCTTATATAATACTCCCATCATCTCTCAGTGTACGTGTCTCGCGTGTCTAGTTCGTCTTCTTTATGATACTGATTCAGCTTCGCCCCTCCATACTTCAACTATAAGGAACTATAAGGAAGGTATCAAGCAAAAAGAAAATACGGAATATGCGGGAAAAAATTGGAGTCCAATCAGCCTTGAAACCTATTACTCATGCTACCAGAAACTAAAACCTAGATTTATTCCAACTATTTTGCAAACATGTGCCAGCCTCTAGGTGCGGTGCTAGCTACCGAGTTGTAAACTTTTTTATCGGTGACTCCTGATCTATGCTCAATGATGAAGAGATGATTGTAATACGATCAATCTATCTCCCCTTTCTCCTTTCTCCCTTCGTCTATAAGTCAAGATAGTAATCTCTAACCCTAAGAACATGATGCTCCCTCACTTCACACGCTCAGCCTACTCATTCTTCGCCATAACAGGTACCCACGAAAGCCCTCTTCATCTTATCTTGTCCAATAGCTTTTAAACATCAACATACCTGAATTTCTCTATCTTCTATGGGGACAAGACAAGCCCCCAAACCCGCCATCCTCGCTACGCTCGATCTATCCGATCTATCAAATCATTTCTCCTTTTCTTCTCCGTCCCCTTCTAGAGCTCGAGCGAAGCGAAAAAGCCCCCACGGCAGTGGCCCAGCGGAGCGGCATTACGTGAATATCACAAGAGCGTCTGAATATAATGTCCTAACGCATCTACATTTGCATAGTAATAAAACTCTTGAAATAGTCCTCCCACAAGGACCTTGAATCAAGTGATCTGAGCGCCTGGAAACACCGCGTGAGCAGTGATTGCGTAGATATAACAAAATGATTTCCTATCCATTGGAAACCCTTTTCCAATTGTTTGGAAATGGATCATCCTATCCCGATTTCCAAACATACGGGGCCATTTAACAAAGCATAAAACCATGTGACGAATATATGAAGGATCGTATTGCCCGCTTTCTTCTTTTCACTAAGAGAAGAGTGCCGGACATAGACGGTAGTAAAGTAGCCTTGCAAATGTTGGGGTGCGGGAGGATAATTATAGTTCCGTTTCAAAGTCACAATGAGAAAGCTGTGGATGCGTCAGGGCTACCTATTTTGTTTATCTCATTTATGGTTTAGAGCATCTAGCCATGTGGTCTGGTTCTAGAGATAGTATCAGGTTTGTCGGATACTCCTAAAACAATTTGTTTGTAGGGAGCAAACTCGCCCAGAGACTTCTTTATTGGCCATTAATTCGTTCATTAGGGACCCCCTGATTACAGATTGCTCGTCTTTTTGATATCTTTAACATCGTGCGCGTCGGTCCATCAAATGACTCGACAATAAAAAGTGACAGTGAATTGTTGATGCGATCTACGTGAAGCCTGATCAAGCCATATAACTCGATTGCTTGAATTGACAATGTGATATTAGATTATGCGGCAGAGAGCCCCCAAAATCATACAATCTCCTCCCCGGTATCAATCTGGCTGATAAAACCTATCTAGACAGCCTACATACTACTCATTTGAACCATTCCCAGCCCCCATCCTCGCCTCGTAATTCTTAATAAACATTTCCTTTTCCTTTTCCGCCTCTGATTCATCTTCCGAGTCTGTACTTTCGTCTTCAGATCCCAGTTCCGCATCGACTAATTCTTCCTCTTCGTTTTCTTCTGCTTCTTCATCGTCATATTCTCTCTCAGCATCGACTTCTATCTCATCTTCTTCTCCCTCTGCATCCATCATCTTGATGGTATCTTCCGTCGAGATATCTCCCTGTACACGCACAGCAGCAATATCTGGCGTGGCATCTTCATCCTTTTCGGAAGGCCCAGCTGTCTTCTTATTTTTCGGTTTCGCTGCCGCGGTCGAAGTTTTAGGTTTCGATGTTGACGGTCCCTTCATCATTCCATATTGCTTCGCTCTCTTAGCTTTTATTGGTAACTTTCCGCCCTTTCTATATTGTTTCCTCTTTGTCCTTGAATCAAGATGTCTCACTCCCTTTCCACTCATTCCACTAATAATACCCTTTTCTCTTAATTTTTCGATTTCTTCTTCTGTCAATCGCATATCTGGTACTGGCACATGGACTTTCTTTCCGTCTTTTCCCTCTACGAAATCAGGTATGCTGAGCGCTACATCGAATGCATTTTCGGGAATTACTTTCTTGCTGCGAATGGCAATCAACTTTGTTTTCATGATGGCTCGGATCTTGGCGAGAGTCCCATTATTGTAATAGCCATCATGGTTGTTGTCGTATTGCTTAGCCATTGGTGCATTTTGTATAAGAGGAGCAAGAAGAGGATCTGTAATATCGCAAATTTGCCACACTTTACCGTCGAGAGTTAAAGAAGTACCATTGAACATGTGTGAAGGACAATCTCCCGTGCCGAAAACTTGATGTCTTGTGTATTGACTCCGCATATCTTTCCATTGACCATCAGGAGCACGCTCATCTTCTTCGTATAACTTGAAGAAAATTGTTTGATAAATCCGACAAGATGGATCTTTGCGGGGATCAACTCCATATCTTATGAGTGCATCACGCCAAGGACCGCTTCGGAATTGGTAACCCACATACTGAAGTGCAGGTTTCATCAGATAATATCCTGGCTCGTTGGCGAGACGATTTTGCAACGCACGACGAGTCCAAATTGGACGTTCGTTCATGGCTAGTTGAAGTGCGGCTACGAAGTCTTTGAGAACAGGATCATCTGGAACTTCACGAAATGGCTTTGTGGGGACATCTTCGTCTTCGTCGCAATGTACATACTGCATCTCGAGCTTTGGCATTTTCGAACGGTTCACTATGCTTGTCTCTCCTGTCTCGGCATCCACTTCGGTTGAGATTAAAGGATTTTGTCGATATCCCCAGTTGAATGGTAATGGATGGTGAGTGAATGTGGGTGGAGGAACAATTTCTTCATTTGGTTTCCAGCCTTTGTCAGTACCGAGCTTGAATTCTCGCATCTTGCCCCCTGATGAAAGTTAGCGATATCATGGAAATATGACTTATATGAGGACTTACAATTGGCAGAGAATGCAGTTTCTTTGAAATGTGACATAAAAGTTGCACTAGATGTAGATTGATGATAATCAGAAAGTCCTGGATCTTGTTAATGTATTGCAAACATAAGGGAAGAAGGTCACTACCTCTATAGCGATGACTCTGTTCTATGGCTCCTGCAGCCTCGACAGTATATTTGCCAACATTGTCTCGAAGCTTTCTCAGAATACTATTGGGTTTGTCATTCAAAGAGTGGGATTGATTTTCACCGAACGAATTCTTTTCACTGGTATTCTGAGATGTTGAATGCCCATCGTCAGTATAAGGGTCCTGAGATCCACGCTTGCGCTTTCTACCAGTACGTTTTGGTACGGTGATCTTGAGGAGAACATTGTTGGTGATGCTATTGTAAGATAGAATTGGTTCGCATGTGGGATCCTTGATTCGAAGAAAAAGAGGAATACATTCATCTTCAGTGCCCTCAAGAATCTGTTGAAGTTGTTAGTCCATAGTTGATATCAAGATTGTGATTTCATAGCTATCATGAGATGAGATTTACTTGTCAAGTAATAGAAGAATGGTGAAGTTGTATAGCGCATGAAAAATGGTTTCCACGTACCTTATTCCATTGTGGTTGACGTCCAAAAGTTTTGATACCATTTTCAAGATTCTTAACGATCAATGGATGCTCGACAGCGACAATTTCCCTTGGCGGGATTGTATACACCGGAGCAGATTGGTCTTCTTCTTCGTAGTCAAAATCTCTATCTTCCTCTTCATCATTTTCCTCAATCACTTCCATGTCTTCTGCCTCTTCATACTCATCATCATCCTCCCCTCCAACCTCAACGTCCTCCTCAGAATCCATATCTTCGTACTCTTCCATATTTTTGTAAGTAGATGAAAAGTTACCGGGATTGTAAAGCAAAATGGGTCTTTTTTATTTTGGATCCTTGAATTGTCTTTGATTCAATGCCGATATTCGACCATCCTGTTATTACCCTTCTCTTGGACTCGTTAAATGGTTTATGCGAATAACCTCAACGAGCCAGCGACCCAGTACTAGAGAATTCTTTATGTCTTCTATCAAATCCCGTGAATTTGGTAGATGACTTTTCTTCGGACCACCGAGGTCTAGTACTCAATATGGGGAATGTTTAATTTTGGCTTGGACCAATCAATACCCAGACAGATATCCTATCTTCTCGTTTGGCCGTTGACGACTTTTAGATGATTTTTTTCCCTCTGTTAAAGCTTGGATGATGGCTTTTAACCTTGAGCCGTAATTTCGAGTCTTTCACGTCACCGGGGCGCGGACAGCAGCAAAGAAATCTCCGAACCTACGTAGTACCTACCTAGGTAGTGAAAGCGTGAAAATGTGAAAGCCCCAAAGTCAATTAGATTTGATTGAATTGCCTTAGAATTTAGGTTATCATTGACTTGCGCTAATTCCATCTACTGAGGGGACCACTCGCACTTGTTGATACTGCTGCTGTGTTGTTTAAGACTCTTTGAAATGAAGGTCAAATAAATAAAACTCTCCTAATTAACCATTCTACTTGAAGGAGTTTAACAACTCATTCCAAGATCTTTAATACCCGACCAATTATTATCCATCTGCCAATTTATTTGCTGTCCATAGAAAAGCGCCCAAACGCGTTGGCCTTCTTCAATAATTTGATAGCTTGTGCTTCGGCGTAGAGGAGTACCATATTCACCGCCGGGATCAGCCTCGACCTACTTCAACAGCCGCTGCCGCTGTACGATCGACCGTGTATGTCAATCGTCATTGTTGGCTCGTTTGTGTGTTTAAACCTATCCTACTCTCCCTATCTTCTCCCAACTCGCACTGACAGATATCGTTCTGGTAGAACTTGTTTACCTACGCTTGCGCAACAAGTCAACAACCGGGGCTAGCCCCTCACGAACCTTTGGGATACAGAACTTCGGCAGATCAAATAGAAACCATTGGCAATTCCCATTATCTTTTATGAAAACCTACCAACATCGCACTATCAATTTACAAGCAAGGAATTCAAGCTACACCAGTAGGGTGCTATTGGAGGTTTCCATCTGCGTATCAACAAATCGTTGCAGTTGAATATCCATTTTGTATTTGGTGCCATTCAGCGACAAACGGGAGTTAAGCCACTGCTATCGAGTAATTTACCGCAGTCTTTAGAGCCTCATCAAGGATAGGATCGGCACATTCACAACAGCAATCTTAAGTGACGCGACCTTTTTACTTTGAAATTGGAAGCGTTGGTGGACAAGAACAAGAGGTTTCGCAAACCGGCAATATCCAAAGAGTATCAAATAATCGAGATTTTGTGTCTTTTACATCTTCCAGAGAGTAGTTGTCCAAGATGAAAGGTTTCAGACAGAGGGTTGTAAGTCATTTTGATGCTGAATACTCTCCATATAGCAACCGTACCATCTTGAAAGTGATCATCTGCTAACCCATTCAGCATGAGCAGCTTTCGCGCTCAAAAGATCCAAACAAAACAAAATCTAAGAAGGGGGAATCATCAAAAGATGGCACATCTTCACCTTCGCAATCAAATTCGCAGGGAGCGGGACAATCGCCTGCAGTAACACCCTCATCTTCGAGCACCACACTTAATGACTTGCGGAATAAACCACTGCCTCCTAATGATGGTACATCCTCAAGTGGTGTAGTTGTACAACCGCCTTTGAACCCGGCAGCTCTTGGTGCAATGTCTGCTCCGGATCGATTCAACACAGGAGGAGGTTCCCCCAGTCCTGGGACACCAAATCGTCATGGGGCACTTCCTCCTAGTGTCGTTATCAGTCCAAGTGCACCAGTAAGTTATGCCACACACTTGGGTCATCTTCTGTATACTAATGTCATTCTTTCAGCACATCCCTCCTCCAGGTGCCGCAGAAACAATGCCGCATGACCTCGCCCCCCCCAAGGCTGGTGCGAAGTCATCAATGTTCGACCGGTTACAAACAACTCCAAAAGATGTCCCAGAAGGCATCAGAACACCAAAGCGACAACACTCTTCAAGATTTGATATTTCTCCTCTCCGCGAATTGGAAAAGCTGCCAGGTTTCCACGAGGTACCTCCCAATCGCCGCCAAGATCTCTTCATGCAAAAGATTGATCAATGCAATGTCATATTTGATTTCAACGATGCAAGCGCGGATATGAAGTCCAAGGAAATCAAACGATTGGCTCTCCATGAACTTCTCGATTACGTTGCCAACAATAGACAAGTCATCACTGAGGCTATGTATCCAAAGGTTGTCGAGATGTTCAGTAAAAATCTTTTCCGCCCCATACCACCTCCTATGAACCCTCAAGGTGAAGCGTTCGACCCCGAGGAAGATGAACCAGTTCTTGAAGTTGCTTGGCCGCATATTCAAGTCGTATATGAATTCTTCTTGAGATTTATTGAGAGTCAAGACTTTAACACCAATATTGCGAAGGCATTCATAGATCACAGTTTTGTATTACAGTTACTTGAACTCTTTGATTCTGAAGACCCTCGCGAGCGAGATTTCTTAAAGACAACCCTTCACAGAATATATGGAAAATTTCTCAACCTCCGGTCATACATTAGAAGATCTATTAACAACGTATTCTTTCAATTCGTTTATGAGACGGAACGTTTCAATGGCATTGCTGAGCTATTGGAGATTCTTGGGTCTATCATTAACGGTTTTGCTCTGCCATTAAAGGAAGAGCACAAACTGTTTTTGACGAGAGTCTTAATACCATTACATAAAGTCAAGAGTCTGAGCATGTATCATCCTCAACTTGCCTACTGCATTGTCCAATTCCTAGAAAAGGATGCAGCCTTAACAGAAGAGGTATGTCTAGCACCATTATTGAAGATTCGATTTACTCACAATTTTAGGTCGTTTTGGGCTTGCTCCGCTACTGGCCCAAGGTGAACAGCACGAAAGAAGTCATGTTCCTAAACGAAGTGGAGGATATTTTCGAGGTAATGGACCCAGCAGAATTCGCTAAAGTTCAGGAGCCTCTCTTCCATCAACTGGCAAAATCAGTTGCGAGCCCACATTTTCAAGTTGCAGAACGTGCGTTATACTTCTGGAATAACGAATACTTTTGCAATCTGGTCAGCGACAATGTCGAGATAATCTTACCAATTATGTTCGCACCATTATATGAGAATTCCAAAGGTCATTGGAACAGGTGAGAAACTTTCAGAAACTATATGAAAAGCTGTCTCAAGCTAATCCATTTAATCTAGAACGATCCACGGCATGGTTTACAATGCAATGAAGCTATTCATGGAGATCAACCCTCAACTTTTTGATGATTGCTCTCACGACTACACTGAGCATCAGAATAATGCTGAAGCTAGAGAACAAGCCAGAGGAAACAAATGGAAGGCTTTGGAGGAACAAGCAGGAAGGTCGAAGACTAATGGAGCCGCCTTACCTACAGGTCCAGCTTCTCCTTCTAGAACCAAAACAACCCCTTTACGAGCAGATGATGTGGATCCGATGACAGAGGACAATCAGAAGAGGCTAGACTCCTTGAAACTTCAAGATGGAGATCGTCGAGAGCGAAGACCCAATCACGATCGACAAAACTCGGTAGGATCTTCCAGAAGTCAGCGATGATTGTTGTTAGTACCATGCCGCTTTGTTTCTGCTTTCAAGGAGCCTTGCTGGGGGAGTGAGGAGTTGTCATTTGTCCTGATTAGAATTGTTGGCTCACGCGTACCTTGTCTTCATAATCTTCGTCCTCTTCGTCTTTCCGTCCGTTAATCCTCTCGCCTGCAAGCATGTTTGTTCATCCCTATACCTACACATAACTCTTTCTTGTTTAGTCTCGTTTGGTCTCGTCTGCTCAGAGTCCATTCGTTGACGAAATACATTTTCAGAGCAATTCCATGTCGGGTCTCGATTTCGATTTCGACACGCATGCTAATCGTTCCGTGAGTGGCACCTCTACAACCGCAGTTGTCGGACTTGTTTCGTCATCGACCTCAACGGTACCGAAAAAGGGATTGGATGGTGACCCAGAAACGAGCGATCGTTCTTTTATCGACGACCAGGCTAGTCTTCTCTCTTGAGGTTACGGATGGAAGAAAAATGGTCGGATTATGCAGATTAATTTTGTTAGGTTGGGATTGGTGTGGCTGAATTGGTGTGATATCTATGGATGGTTGATATTGGTTGTGGCTATGGGACAGGGAGAAAAAAGGACTTGAAGCAGAAGATGAGTGTTGTGGATGCACAGTAGTAGGATGGGATGCTTTTGATAGGAAAATAAACAGGAATATAAGCATGTATGTATGTCTACATGCGTGCATGGAATGGGCTTGGGATTGCAAAACTTTTAGGAAGGAGTAGTGCATTGGTAGTGCATTTCATCAGTACTAGCATGAAAGTAAATCAATGAGAACGAGTTATAAATAAAAAGTAGATATGAATGGCTGATTAGTATCCTTTTGGAGTGTTGATTTGGCTTTGTGGGAGTGTGTGATGGGTATGCTGACTTCTGGATCCGTTGTGAATATGGCTACGAATGTGCAGGACACAAAGTGGAAGTACAAAAATAAGATCCCAACCTACCTCGATGTTGGGCACTCTGTTGAATTTATGATTTGGTGTTTCATTTAAAGCGCAAGTCTTGATACTGTATTTGTTCTTTTTCTTATCTTTGATCTCCCTCTATATGCATGCGCTCGTTTTGAGCTTCTAAAGCTTCTTGAGTTTCTGAAGATTGTTGAGATTTTTGTTTGCCGCTTGCTTTCGAAATT
Organism: Botrytis deweyae; assembly: GCF_014898535.1. NCBI lineage: Eukaryota > Fungi > Ascomycota > Leotiomycetes > Helotiales > Sclerotiniaceae > Botrytis > Botrytis deweyae. The sequence continues at coordinate 505,513 of NW_024066224.1, read as the reverse complement.
TCAGTTTATTATTCTCCTTTCCTTGCCTTGCCTTGCCGTCCTTTCTGACCTGATCGGTTTTGATCAGCTTTTGAGCTCCCTGTGTATTACACCTCTATCCAACGCCTGAACTCCGATGCTTGTTCTGGTTACCGAAAGAAAGATAGACAGGAAATGAAAAATTAGATGAGATGAATTCAAAGGGAAAAGTACTCCTCTCCTTCCGCCTGCCCGTTGCCTTCCCGCCTCCTTCACAAAATAAGCACAAGCACCAACAACAAAATCAGCACGAAAATTAACACCCCAATGCAACAACTACTCAGTCCATCCTCGTTCTCTTTGACTAATTTATTCATCCTCTTCATTCCTCCTTGAAGTCTCCCGCTCACTCGATCGGTTACCGTTTCTACTTCTTGTAACATTCCTGTTTGTTCTTCTAACTCTCTGCCCATGTCATCGGCTTGTTGACGGAGGTTCCCTACGGTATGAAATACACTGTCGAGTTGCTCATCTTGTTGCTTTAGCATTTGCATTTGTTGTTGATGTTCGAATTCCGCGGCGTAGTCATCGTCTAGAGGTGAGCCGGTATTGTCATCATTATATGCATTTCCCCCAGCCCCGGAATTGGATGCAGCACCCATAGTTTTTTCAAGCTCTTCCCGCATGTCATCTACCTCACCTCCGATCTCCTCTATCATCCGTACCCGACGAGATACCTCTTCGATCTGTAGCCCATATTTGTAGGGGTCGGCTTGAATTGCGGATATGGAATCGCGAAGGTCCTGCAGGTCGTCGGTTAATAGGGAGAGAGAGGTGGTTAGGTCGGAGCGGGCGGAGAGGAGTTCAGGAGTTGGATGCGGAGATTTGGTTAGAGAGTGGATACGCAGGTAGGAGGTAAAGAGGGGGCGTGTAAGGGATAGTTGGTGGTGTACATCGCTAGAGGGTTGTGTTAGTTGAGGGTGTGAGGGAATTGTAATGAATTATGCCGAATCGGAATATATTGAACAGTAGAGTATGCGCGGTTCTGAAGCATATGCGGGGGAGGAAGTATGCGCGTGAGATCATAAGATAAGTTCACGCGAAATGATTGGGAAGTGAGGAGAGTAGAGGGCTAAATGTGCATGCATTGCATACATGTGGTCGTAGAGGAAGATTGCAGGCCTAGGCCTCTTGCGCGAAGAGAGTGGGTGTGATGTATGAGGGGTAAGGCAGACTGCGGAAAAACTAACAATCCCCAGAGGTCCCCCAGAGGGGTAAAGCTGCAGGGTAATGAGACCCAGAAGAAGGCTAGAAAGACTTACGCTTGTACTTGGAGAAAAGGATCATCTTCATTCGTAGCGGACATCATCTTGAACGAGAGTTTTCTCAAAAAGTATTGAGCAGCTCAAAGCCGCAAATGCCGATTGCCTACTCCACGGGCAATGTTGTCTTTATGTAATCGAAATCTAAGACACTGATGTAACGATAGTCGGTTGAGCCGCAACTTGTTTATACGAGGAGCTCTCCACAACAGGGCGAGCTACCAGATTTATCGACACAGAAGTGATATACGGCTCACGAATTGGATCAATCGATAGGCTGCTATGAGACAAAGCGCTTAGTTAAGGTAGAATGGTATGCATAAATAAAGAACAGATAAGATGGATCCTGCAGTGAGTGATATTGATATCCGGGATTGGGACGTTTTTGATGACAAGGCTGACAGATCAACGATTGATGAATCATGAAGCTATCAGTAACTACCTACACTACCTAGTACGAAGGGCTGAGTACAATCCACATTTTGCTTACATATGCACGGAAATTCATCAATATTTCGCCGTTAGCGGTAACAATGTCCGATATCTCGTCTCGTCCGTCTTACCTCCCTCATCATTCGTCGTATACGCATCTTCTTAGAATCTTCACAACGCAAAAACTCGAATCTCCTCCTACATACGGCGTGTGACCCGGGTAGGTCAAGAGCCAATGGACTCTTCAGCCTGTTTATGATAAACATGGAAACCAATGAAGTTTTATTCTTCAACCCTCCCATCATCTTCGTCTCTCCAATCCCGTCATCATGTGAACATACCAAGGTTTCCAATGAGACACAAATAAGGCAAAGAGGCAAATGTATGTTGCTTGCAGAAATGGTGGGGAATACAAGCAGCAGCGACAGCGAATCAAAAGAGAAATGTTACAAGATGTGCTATAAGAATGCATTGAGAGTGGGTTGGCAGTCATTCTGATTAGCTCCCCCAATTCTCTTCTCCCATCGATTCTTTGTGGCGGTAGACTGCATTTTCTGCATTACCACTACGAGCCAATTTCACCAACTGCATTAAAGGCAACCCAAGAAGCCATGGTCTAGCAGTTTTTGATACCACCAACCTTTTTGGAAAGTCCAACTGTTGAGATATTGGAAATTAGTTCGACAATTTCAATAAGCTCGTATTCTCCAACCAAAGATATGCTGACAAGAGACTTCAACAAAATCCCAAGCATTTGGACCTGATGCGAACTTTGACGTTTTTATGACTCTTCCATGTAAACTCCTTCATACTTTGTGTCTGCTATTTTCTTTTCATCCGGTCTATTTTCCCAGGACAACGTGGCCAGCGCCTCTTCAACTCCTTGCATTATTCCACACCTTTGATTCATTGCCACATATTTGACGTAACTCTCTTCAGCCTGGTTTTTGGGTCCAGCTACTCGTACAGATGGTACAATTGCTTGCATCTGTTTTTGTCAGACGGGTACCAGCGTCGGAATTTAACAAGCTAGTGCGGCAAATCACATGGGTTTGTTGTCTGTTTCCTTTTACACTCATCACATTTGTATCGGGTTCCTTATATCTCACTAGAGCCTAGAATAACTACAAGGTAGTCAGCAAGTTACTCCGCGTCTGTTGCCTACTTTTATGTCAGAACTTTCTCTTAAAATCTCCCATGCCCCACTAGTAACATTTGAAAGTTAAGCTGTCCAGCTACAAAAGGGATCGTTGTGGTCGCCCATTCGTTGCTTGGTATTCAAAGAGAAAGGTGCGGCTCTCGATTTCGTTGTCCTATTCGCAGGAAGTTCCCAGACGATATCCCAGTGACATGGTACCGGTTGTCTTTAAAATTAAACTTACCATATTACATACACATCACATTGTAATATGGGTTCTATTTAAGCCAGTGAATCAGAAGAGGCAACTACACGCCATTCACGCCGTTTGTACCGTGCCGCGTGGTCCAATTGTGGACACTGCATATGCGCTCTTTCCCTCCTCTGAATTATGATTTGTGTTTCTTTAGAGCTTAACACAGAAACTATTGACCTTGCTTGTCGAATATTACACATACTTGACGCCCAACAAAGATCCACCATACAACTTGCAGATCACTTCTACACAACACTCATCACCATTTCTTGAGGCGTTCACGTTCTTCACTCCCCTCCGCCATCCCATTCCCTCAGACAAATTCTCCATTCGTTCGTTCAATCTACAAGATCTCCATCAAATAAAGAGAAGAGATTGAACGACATGGATCTCGATGCGGTTTTAGAAGCTCTGCACCAGAATTCATCTGCGTCATCTTCTAACACAAGCACAACGGCAGCTTTACTCGGCGGACTCCTACCAACTACCCTTCTAGAAAATCTCGTTCCCGGATATGGCTACATTCACAAGATTGTTTTACAAACCGTTGGTTTTGATATCACGGTCCTTGTTTCTCTCTGGGCTGCTTTATGGCTGGGAAACAAGGCTTTCGATGTATTATATTCATGGGCATGGTCATTCGTGAGATCATACTGGATGTCTGATATCTCTATCAGTAGCAGAGATGAAATTCACGACGAAGTTATAGAATTCCTGGCACACAAGTACCAAATGAAATCTTCTCGCTCTCTTCAGGCAGAAACAGCACGACGGGGATATTGGGACTTAGATAATGAGGACTCAGTCACCTTGACACAGCTTGACGGAACCGGTATTATACAATGGCTCAATTTTGCTGATCAAGATTCCAAGACTAAGCCGCAATTTACACCGTCTATGGGAGCTAGTCATACTTTTTGGCATAATGGTAGATACTTCATGGTCAGGCGATCGGAAAAAATGGTCTTTTCGTCCTCTTCGTATGGCAACCCAGTATCTGACCAACAAGTGCTGCTCATCTCTTGTTATGGTCGTAGCACAACACCTATCAAGGAATTTCTTCAAGAAGCTAAAGATTATTCAAACAGAAATCACAGTGCAAAGACTGTCATTCGTCGACCTGCAAACAAGGAGCGTCGAGCATGGGGAGGTCGAAGCTCTTGGATTGAGGTGGCGAGAAGACCTTGTCGTCCAATGAGAACTGTTGTCTTGGATGAGGTTATGAAAACTAAAGTACTGCGTGACATTAACGAATACTTGAATCCTTCTACTGCTCGTTGGTATGCCATTCGTGGTATACCTTATCGCAGAGGGTATCTCTTTCATGGACCTCCAGGAACCGGTAAAACTTCTTTGACCTTTGCCCTTGCTGGCGTTTTTGGGGTGAATATCTACGTTGTTAGCTTGCTAGAGCCTACACTTACGGAAGAGGAACTCGGGAATCTCTTTACCAACTTGCCACCTAGATGCATTGTACTATTGGAGGATATCGACACCGCAGGTCTAACGCGTGTCAATGAAGATAAAGTTGAGTCGTCGGATGAATCTAGTTCCGAGAGCAGCAGCAGCGAAGATGAAGACGAACTGATCACTAAAAAATCACGAAGAAAGGGCAAGAGCAAGAGCAAGAGTAGACGGAGCAAGGGTAAACGAAGCAAGAAAGGCAAGAAAGGTAAGAAAGATGATGGTGAAAAGAAAGGAATCTCATTATCCGGTCTCTTGAATGTAAGTTCCCACAGTTCTTCACGCATTGAGGAGTCTGAGAATCTGACTGTATTTATAGATTATTGATGGTGTAGCCTCGCACGAAGGTCGTGTCTTGGTGATGACTACCAACCACCCCGAAAAGCTAGACGAAGCTCTCATCCGACCAGGCCGCGTAGATTGTCAGGTTGCATTCACAAATGCCACTCGTCATCAAATCAAAGAAATTTTCGAGCGGATGTACTCTAAAGACCCGCCACGGGAGAAACTTATCGCTACTACCTCACCAGCTACTGAGCCCATTATCCAAAAAACACAAGTTCCTCTTGAAAGAGAAGAAGAAAAAATCCCTCTTCTCACCCCAACTTCAGATACCACAACCCCAGAGTCGGAGAAGACATATGCAAATTTGATTTCAAATCCACTTGCGGGAAGTCGTCCTCTTACTCCACCAGATACTCCTATCGCCATTATAAGTGAAACTTGTGCCACTGGAACTGAAACAGAAGCTACTACTCCTGCGGGAAAGAAGACCCTCACAATAGCTGATATTGAGAAAAATGTTGAAGAAGAAACATTGGAAGAGGGGGAACTTAAGATGTTAGCAAAGCAGTTTTCGGAACATATCGAGGACTATATGTTCAGTCCAGCTGAGGTTCAAGGATTCCTTTTGACAAGGAAAAAGGCGCCTAGAAAGGCTGTTGAGGAGATTGGTTCCTGGGTACAGGTCACGAAAAAGAGTAAGGTGGAGGGTCAAAAGTTCATATAGGTGTACTGGGGGTGGGATGAAGAGGTGGACTGATGGGTGGAGTGAATCATTATCGGTGTGTTTTACGAAGTGCAATTGGGCACCTTCTCGGAAACTTGATGAGACATGAGACGTAGTGTACTATACATACATAGTTTGGACACGAGAAAGGAGGATTGATGAGAAAGAGAAAAACGAGAAAAAGAGAGAAACAAAACAACAAAAAAAAGAGAACAGTCAATGGAGGGAGATGACTTCAGCGACACGATACACGACTTTTTTTTTAATCAAAATGGAGGGAATCTCGTTGCTTCTTTAGTTCTCATACTTTGCTTTGCATTTCCATTCTTCATCATCGGGTGAGGATGGTGTTCTTCATTAACATTTTATTTTATCATTAACGTCGGCGGCACGCAGCATTTCCTATTTATTCAAGCTATTCATCCTATTTACAATGAAACAGTGGGGTGTTTCGTCTACTAGTGGATACTCACTTACTGGATATCCAAATTTGCAAGACATGACTTTTCATTTTTCTATTTTTTTAACATTTCTTTCAACATACAAAAGGGACTTGGAATGGGGAGGGATGGGGAATGAGTGAACGTAGCGTTTTGCGGGTAGCGGGTAGTGAGTTCGCTGGCGAGAAATATGCATTCGGGGTATGGGTGAGAGCGGGGTCAAAATGGGAAAGGAAAGGAAATGGGAAGGAAAAGGGAGAGAAGAGCATAGGTGAAGTGACTGAATCAAACAGGAGACGAAGCGGGAGGTGCAAACGGAGGTGGGACTGCAAAATGGGGCTCTCCTCCTGGGTTATGGGGTATGTCTTTTGGGGTATGGGGGTGGAAAAGGACTTGTATATGATTAATATTCGTAGTTTTTGATAGTCGGTCTAATTTGATGCGTTGGTTTTTATACACACGGTTTTGGGATTGTGAATTTTGTGTGCTGCTGCTTTATTGTGTGTAGTAAGATTACATGGATTGAGAAATATCTAGCTGATTCTTCTATATGTATACCTCATTTCACTCATTCTACTCGGAGCAAAGCAGTAAAGGAACCTTGTCATGGATGGATCTTGATAGAATAATTGATGTGGAGAGCTGTCCTCTTGGAGTAATATTATTGACATCTAGATGATGGTGAGACTTTGATGGATTCGATTTTGATGATGTGGATTTTCTTAATCTGATAAAAGAGTTGATTAATCCTCGGATTTCCTTCCAGATGTTCGGAGATCTCTATACATGTAATAAAAAAACCTCCAATTATAAAATCTCATCCAGAAGTTACCCATCAAATTATCTCACACCAAATCAACATCCTCATCCTTACTTCCCACTCCCATCCAACCCTCTCAAATGTCCCAACACAGCACCCAATCTCCTCAGCGCTTTTAAATTCCCCTTCTCGTTCCCCTCTCCCCCATCACCCTTTTCCTCTTCGATTTGCAATTCCTCTCTCGCTTCTCGGACTAGCGGTATTAACCCCCCCCATACTTCATCAGTATACCCTTTCAGTACACCCTCCCAATCACTTTTCCACTCTTCTTTCGCCTTTCCTCTTATCCCTTTTTTTGTGTCCCCATGTTTCTTTTCTTTCCTCACTCTCCATTCTATTCCCTGGAAATTTAACACTTCGCCTTCAAACTCATCATCATCATCTTCTTCTTCTCTGTGCATTTCTCTTTCTCTCTCTCCTCTCCATCTCTCCTCGGCTTCCCTCTCATACTCCGGAAACAAATTCAGCGAATTCTCCACATCAACACCTCCATGTACCACCCCCCCTCCATTCTTCACCTCCTCCGGAAACAAACCCCTCGTAGCCTGTATAATCCTATCCCGTTCCACAGAACTCATACCCATCCATTCTCTCTCATAGACTTTCATATCCTCTCCCTCTATCTCCATCTCGCTCATTCCCCGATCCATCCCAGCAATCTCCTCATCAAAAGATGCCCCTCCAATTCTCGATAACAAATCGCGCACTTCATCTCCATCTCTACTTTCCTGTTCTTGCACGGATATATCGTGGTGATCGGTATTCATATACCCAGCATCTCTATGAGAAATCGCATTCACAACTTCTCGACGATGTTCCGCCGCCGTCATTTTATCTGGATGAAAGGCCGGCAATGGCTCGAAATGGTAGATCGTTGGTTCTCGTGCATTTACAGCGCGAGACCCATAATAACCCTCACGTTGATCGTTGCCTCGTTGTGCAGATCGAGCCCACGAGTCTTCGAGAGCTTGTTTCCCCACTGTATTCGAAGGAGCGCCGTACGGAATACTCTCATACATCCCATAGGAAGATCCCGAAACACCATCCCCAAAGCCCGAATCACCCGCAGGAGTAAGAGAAGGAAGCCCATCCAAAAACTCAGAAAATGCATGCTCATTCTGCTGTATCCATCTCGCTCTTTCATCCCCTCCAACGGCATTCCCATTCGAGTCTCCACTCCCTCCAGCTCCCTGAAAACCACTCCCACTAGTCCCCACATTCCCCGCGCTCCTCATCCCAAGAGTATCCCCAACACCCCGAGACATCGAAGATGATCCATCCGTTAACCTAGGATTTCCCCTGTGCATTGGCGTGTACCCTACATCTCCATTTCCATTTCCCCTCGCAATCGCACTCGTGCTTCCCCCCTTCCCATTCCCAGCCGCTACAAGTAACCCCTGCGCATCTCTCCTCAATGACTCTCCTCCAACACCAGCTCCCCCCGCAAAAACATCTCGACCCAATCCTGCTGCCGAAGCACCAATACGGTTGAGAAGAGAGGGAGTAGGTTGTTCATCTAGTCGACTGGGAGTATCGTTTGAAGTTATTTGCGCTGGAGGTACAGATGTAGAGGAAGTAGAAGCAGAAGCGGGAGATGGATTGGGAGCCTTTCCTTTCCCTTTCCCTTGTGGATCGCTTGAGGTCATGATGTGATGTTTTCCGGTGTTGAGATAATAAGGATATGATATTTAATTATCGATGTGTTGTTTGAATAAAATGATATGATGTGATGAGATGGTATAATTTAATAATCTTATATCATCCGATATAACTAGATAAATCAAACCATACACACAAGTATACGATTCTTTCCAAGGTTCTTTAATAAATCAATATCACAGAATCGATCAATCAATCGAAAAACCAAAACACAACAATGTTCACTCAACATAAATATCGTAGTTGTCATTAATACTCTAGACGATTACTTAATTACCTAGTATTTAGCTCCCCTCCGTATATCATCATCATCCCCCATTGATTCTCTTCCCTCTAGCCTAATCCATTACCGAACAATCCCGCATTCCAGAAATTGCCCCCCACCACATCTCCTCGGTTGAAACTACCTCGTTCGATCATCCGCCATCTGACATCTGACATGTGACTGTGCTCTTGACTCTTGGCTCTCGTTACAACAAAGGACATGTAAATTGGAGAGGAAGTCGCACACAAATGTCAAAGAATCTATCACTCGACCCCTTAAACTACCGATGAACAAATGGAATTATGATCTAAACGTCAAACATTCAAGCACATTGGCCAGTAGTCATAGCAAAATTCAAATAAAGATATTTTTATTCAACAACCACAACGACACCTTATAAACGGGTACTACAACTTGGCACGCCAAAAAACCGCAGACGACAACAACAAATATCATACTAATCCACTCCAATTCCCAACCGGCTATGCTACAATCCACGCCCCTTCATGTCCAGCTCAAAGATTCATAGATCATTCCTGATCTTGGAGTCATATCCATGTTCATCTTTAATGATCTTCTCCTCTCGCGACCTTTGCCTTTCCTTTTCTCGGTCGCTTGTCGTATAAGCACCTCTTTAACCCCTAGCCAGATCCTAAGCCATTACTCCATGTGCAAATCTGAACATCTAGTATACACGCTTGAATGGTGGGACAGCCTTGCACTCATTCTCATCCAAGGTGTGGCCTACAACAGCTCTGTAGGTCAAATCGGTCTTTCCTTGTGGCTTCTTTTGGAAGGTCAAAGAATGCTTCATCCATTCCTTATCATCTCTCTCTGGGTAATCTTCACGAGCATGTGCTCCACGAGATTCCTTTCTAGCGGCAGCTGCCTCGGCGGTTTGAACACTGTATAAAATTAGTATATAATTCGGTAAGTTCCGGAAATATACGCAGGGAAAACTTACGCGCAAGTCAACAAGTTTCTCAATTCTAAAGTCTCAACCAAATCCGAGTTCCAGATCATGCTTCTGTCTTGAGTCTTAATATCCTTGAATGTTTGATCAACAGCGTTAATCTTTGTGACACCTTCATCCAAGCTCTCTTGAGTTCTGAACACACTGACGTCTGTCTGCATGGTCTTTTGCATGGCGAGACGGACTTCGTGTGTGCTCTTGGTACCATCAGCAGTTCTAATTTGGTCAAGGACACTGATAGATTCAGCACCAGCGTCAGCGCTGATCTCCTTGTGTGGCATTCCTGGTTCGAAGTTATCGCGAATGGTGTGGGATACAGCACGACCGAAAACGATCAAATCGAGAAGTGAGTTAGCTCCGAGACGGTTGGCACCGTGTACGGAAACACAAGCAGCTTCACCACATGCGAAAAGACCTGGTACGACCTTATCCTTACCCTCAGCGTCAACAGTGAGAACCTCACCAGTGTACTTGGTTGGGATACCACCCATGTTGTAATGGACGGTTGGAAGAACTGGGATAGGTTGCTTTGTAACATCGACGCCGGAGAAAATGGATGCGGTTTCAGAGATACCTGGGAGACGTTCATGGAGAACATCAGGTGGAAGATGACTGAGTTGAAGATAGATGTGATCCTTTTCTGGACCAACACCACGTCCCTCCCTGATTTCCATGGTCATTGATCTAGAAACAACGTCACGGGACGCCAAATCCTTGGCGGTTGGTGCGTAACGTTCCATAAATCTTTCACCCTGTGAGTTAAGGAGATATCCACCCTCACCACGAGCACCCTCAGTAATCAAGCAACCAGCGCCATAAATACCAGTAGGATGGAATTGAACGAATTCAAGATCCTGGTTAGGTAACCCGGCACGAGCAACCATAGCCATTCCATCACCAGTACAAGTGTGTGCGGATGTACAACTGAAGTAGGCACGTCCGTAACCACCGGTGGCCAAGACAGTGTTGTGTGCGCGGAATCTGTGGAGGGTACCATCTTCTTGGTTGTATGCAATAACACCCTTACATTCTCCATCCTCCATGATCAAGTCGAGCGCGAAGTATTCGATGAAGTAGTTGGTGTTATGCCTTAAGGATTGACCATAGAGAGTGTGGAGAAGTGCATGTCCAGTTCTGTCAGCAGCTGCGCAACATCTGTATGCTTGTCCACCCTTTCCGAATTTTTGTGATTGACCACCGAAAGCACGTTGATAACTAGATAGACATTGTTAGTAAAATACCACAAATGAGCTACCAGAGTCATTCTTACATCTTGCCGTCATCGGTTCTTGAGAATGGGCAACCGTAGTTCTCCAACTCAATGACAGATGCTGGCGCTTCTCTTGTCATGTAATGAATAGCATCCTGATCTCCCAACCAATCCGAACCCTTGACGGTATCGTACATGTGCCATCTCCAATCGTCCTCGTGCATGTTACCCAGAGCAGCATTGATACCTCCTTGCGCGGCTACCGTATGTGATCGAGTTGGGAAAAGCTTTGATATGCATGCAGTGTTGAAACCAGCCTCGGCAAGACCGAATGCTGCTCTTAAACCTGCTCCTCCAGCACCGATGACAATAGCATCATATTCGTGATCCTGCGCCAAATAATCAGACAACCCTTCACTGAAAAATTCGAGATACGTACAACGACCGGGTATTTATTGCTCACGAAAGGCGAGGCTTCCTTTGCTCTTAGTGGCGCATGTGTAATGATTCGAGCTGCAGATTGGATATTAGCCAATGGTCTGAATATTGAGAGTTGTGGCAGATCTACCTGCAGGTCTCGTCGATGAGAAGGATCTAGTTTGATTCTTCAGTGCCCTCGAGAACTGCAATCATGGTCAACAGATCAGCATTGTTATTCTTCTTTTCTTCTTCTGTTCTTACCACGAACGCGGGGCCCGAGGTTAGAGAATGGAACATACCGAAGGACCAGATGTGAATCTACGCATAGCAAATGAAGACATTGTGTAGAATTATTATGGATAGAAAGAAGAGGGGAGAAGAGTGTGCAACACCAGAATTAATATCTTTCTCTTTCTCTACTATGGACCTTTTTAGAGAATGGCAATGGAGGCAACTCAGGTTAGTCCAAGGGCGTTTCCAAATCTTCAAATTCGGGATTAAACCATAACGATGATGGCTCGATGCTCGCTTAGTCAGGAATTTTAATCAATCGAACCAATCAGAGAAATCTATTTCCAATTCTGGTCATTGAACGTTCCGACCACGAGTAGCCGAAAGCCGGGAAAAAACGTACACCAGAATCTGCCAAACTGCAACGTTATTAGGAAGCCCTTGGGTTGAATCCGTTGTGATAATTCTGTCAAGAGCCCAATATCTTCATGATCACCCTTACTTCTATATCAAGAGGAAAGGAATCGTCTCATCCAACTTTCAACCAAAAATATTGAATGGTTGGATTGTCATCAATTTCCACACAGAAGATCGATATGGTTTTATGGTTTTGGCCTTTGCACATCTAGGCAAATTTCGTATTCGGGAATGGGGCAAGGAAAAACCGGCAAGACCCTCACCTGAAGTGGAGAACTTCCCCCAAGGTATCCTCGAGTAACATCAACAAGACAGTTTCGCCTCTTATACCACCAACATCATACTTTATCTTGATATTTGTAAGCTTCCGAACATCGACATCATGACAGCTAGCATCTGGATCTGAAGCATCGAGCTGTAGTCGCCTTCAGAATGGACCTCTTCAACAAGGAGGATACCAAGTGGTTTTATCAAACACCGGAATTAGTTTTTGCCGCTTTTCCCAGAAGAATTCTGCTACAGTTTTCTCATACAATACTAACTGTAGCATAAAACGGTAGGTAACAAATCAATGCCATATTTGCCAATTATTCTGCCTCCACGGCAGTGGCTCCCGGAGGGCTAGCGGAGCGTCATTCCAATCGTTTGATTCATTTCTATTCATGGGGACAAGCTCCATAGAGCAACATTTCATATATATATACATATATATGATCTGCACAGTGCCTTCATTCACATGGATGCTCTCTTGAAGTCTCATCTAGACGGTAAACCTGCACGTTACCATTATATATCATATATGTGTGCTTCTGGAACCATATATTTGAGATGATCTGAGTGGTACAAAATATGTTGTGGTTGTTTCATGCCCCAGCATTCGGCAACATGCAGCGCACTAGATGGATAATTTGATATTTTCTTGGCACTTCAGTCTGATGCAATCCTTCTTTTCACTTGTGGCAATGAGGTTGAAACTCCCTTGTATATATCACAAGTTATAAGATGTCAAGCCTCCTTCCCCACAGTTTTGCCGGCAGAGTACCTCGTGGTCATTTCGAGAGTATGTGATGAACAGGATGAATACCGGCAGAAAGTCTGTACGCTGCCGACTTATATCAAAATATATTGGGATTTAATAAAATTCCATCCTTCATGTATCACGTTCTCCGGGAAGACCATCCGTATAATTTACAATAGTAAGAAATATTGCTCAACCGACCAAACGGATAATGGCCTGCCTGTCCTTCAAAAACCGGAGAAATCTTGGCTCCTTCCTTTTGTCTCCCAAAAATGCATACTTCTCCATTTCCCGCCGAGTAGTTTGATTTAATTCATCCGGCACTTATCACGAAATTTTGAATGGCTACTAGGCATGCTCTTCTTGAACCTGTATATAGGTAGGATCGTCTGCCCATGTTAGAACGCCTTCTCTGAGATCACTCCCTATGTACATTTCCAGGAAAGTTTTGTGAAAAGGTACCAATATGCGGCTCTCGGGTCTACTCTATGGCATTGTTGCCATTGCTTCTTATGGTTGGTTTTATACCCCAAAATATAATACTCACACACACATTCTAATAACTTCTAGCCGTTCGTGAGGTATCAAGTCAAGATTTCGCGGCGCATGGCTATTATACCGAGCCGAATACTGGCATTACATTCTACACAAGTACCGAAGCTAATGGCACGATCGTGGGTGATGGGGAGTTCTCTTTGGTTTCACAAGGGGGTTACACCTTTGGAATGGCATTGCCACCCAGTGCACTCACTACAGACTCCTATGATTACATTGGCTTGATTGTAAGTTCCATACATTGCCTCAATGGTCCAACAGCTAATTGAAACAAGATTGGATCACTTCCAAATGGTACAGGATGGAGTGGTGTTGTTCATGGTCAACAACTCAGTGCTGCAATGCCTGGACATTTGCTGTTGATTGCTTGGCCTTATAATGGCAAAATAATTACTTCATTCCGTTATGGGTAAGTCCTTTTATGTACTTTCATATCCACATCCATCGCATGCAATAAGCTAATAGATCTTGAATAGTTCATATGCCACACCCGTGCTATATGGCGGGTCTGCAAGCGTAACACAGCTTTACACCTCGATAAATTCCACACACTGGGTTCTCGTTTACAAATGTACAAACTGCTTCAAGTTCGATGATCCAACTCAAACAGCATACAATGTTAGCACATCGGCAGGTGGCTTCGAGTACGGGTGGGCTCAAAACATTGGCGCTCCAGATAACCCTTCCGATCCTGCTAATGCGGTTTTATATCGTAAGAATTTTGTTTAATTTGACATCTTTTGGAATTATCAACAATAGTTGCGTGCATTTGGTGGCACATACAATACAGTTTCCTCTGAAAGCTACCTTTTGCTATATATTTACTAATAGCTGCAGAGCACAATAATGGCATGGGCGAGTTTTCCATCAAGGTGGCTTCTGCAACCCAGTCATCCTATTCAAACTGGGCTACGATGACCGCCACTATCACAGCAACCACCGGTACAGCCACTGCGACAGCCACTTATTCTACATCACCGATACCGACTTCCACATCCTACGATTATATTGTCGTTGGCGGAGGGGTACGTATGGCTACTTTTCCCAGTACTTTCTCGTCATTGAAGAGAGAAGTCATAAGATTTCATTTTCTTATGGGTTCTTGGACTAGCTCTCATGTCGTCATTTTTTTGTGCGAATATTGGAAATGTGCATACTGAAATTGTTTGCTCTAGGCTGGAGGTGTACCGATGGCAGATAAACTTGCGCAAAGTGGAAAGTCCGTGCTCTTGATCGAAAAGGGGGTCGCTTCTTCAGCCAGATGGGGTGGGAGTAAGTACTAGGATAATCTCAGTATTGCATCCGCTAACAATGCTTAGCAATTCGACCGGAAAGTGGTTGGCTTTCTGGAAGTAATCTTACGTGGTTTGATGTTCCGGGAGAATGCAATAGGATCTGGCACGGCGGAAGTGTTGGCGTCGCCTGTGATGATATCGATCAAATGGCTGGATGCGTTTTAGGTGGAGGTACTGCCGTCAATGCAGGGTTATGGTGGAATCCAGATCCATCAGATTGGGATTACAACTTCCCCCCTGGGTGGCAATCAAAAGATGTAGCAGCCGCCACCTCGAGAGTCTTCAGCACGATTCCCGGCACGGATCATCCCTCAATGGATGGTAAACTATATGTTCAATCAGGATATAATGTTGTCGCAGGTGGTCTCAAAAATGCTGGCTGGACAAATGTTACGGCGAACAGTGTACCGGCTCAGAAGAATCGAACATTTGCATATGCACCATACATGTATATCAATGGAGAGCGTGGTGGTCCACTAGCAACTTATCTAGTGGATGCAAACAAACGCTCGAACTTTCACATGTGGCTCAATACTAGTGTCAAGAGAATTGTTCGTGATGGAGGACATGCAACTGGTATAGAAGTGGAAGCCACAAACAATGGAGGCAGACAAGGAGTAGTCAGCCTGACTCCAGTCACAGGTCGAGTCATAATATCAGCCGGTGCTTTCGGAACTCCCAAGCTCCTTTTCAGAAGTGGAATAGGTCCCACAGATCAGCTAAATGTGGTCCTTACCTCTACCGACGGACCAACAATGATAAACTCCAGCTACTGGTACAACCTGCCAGTCGGTTATAACCTCGACGATCATCTCAATACCGATACACAAATCTCGCATCCGAATATCTCCTATTATGATTGGGTTGCAGCATGGAATACACCTATAAGTGCAGACGCTACCTCCTACCTCACCAAACGCACCGGTCCTCTCGCCCAAGCAGCTCCCGACATCGGCCCCATATTCTGGGACCAAGTAACTCCCGGCGACGGAATTCCCCGCGCCATCCAGTGGACTGCTCGCGTCGAAGGCGACATTCCCACCGCCATGACTCTCTCCTCTTATCTTGGCCGTGGCCAAGTCGGTCCACGAGGACGTACAACAATCAGCAAGGGCCTCACAATGTCCGTTTCTACCATGCCTTGGGGAAATACATATGATCTCGCAGCAGTAGCTACAGCTATTGATCATGTGGTAGCCGCACTTTCAACAGTCAAGAATCTCACATTTATCTATCCAAAACCGGGGATGACGGGCGCACAGTACGTGGCGAGTGTACCGCTTACATATGCGAATATTGGGGCGAGAAGAGCAAACCATTGGCTAGGAACTGCGAAGATGGGAACGGATTCGGGATTAGCAGGAGGTACTTCTGTGGTTGACCTCAACGCGCTTGTTTATGGCACGGATAATATTCATGTGCTTGGTATGTATCCTATTCCTCCCCATCTCTTTCGTCTTTCCCACAGAGCAAATCCCCAATTTTCTCCATGAGTAAATATCCACTAATCAATTCAGACGCATCAATCTTCCCCGGCATGCCCTCCACAAACCCCTCCTCTCTCATAGTCATCGCAGCCGAACACGCAAGCCAGAAAATCCTCGCATTACCAGCACTCAAAGCGCTTCCGCGATACGCACAATGCGGAGGTCTGAGTTTCGATTATACGAAGGGTGGTTCGTGTGCCGCGCCTTATAAGTGTATGGTTGGGAATTCATATTACTGGCAGGTAAGTTTGAACTATTGTTTTCCTTTCTGCTTTGTGTGTGATGCGATGAGGTTTCTTGACTAACAAACCCATCACACAGTGTCTCTAAATTCCTGGAAATAGATGAGGAGATGCACGAGGAAGACTAGGAGAAATCGTGGCAGATACGAAGTTTATAGTTTACATTTCCGCTTCTTTTCTTTTCTTTTCTTTTCTTTTCTTTTCTTTTCTTTTCTTTTCTCTTCTCTTCTCTTCTCTTCTACCTCCTCTATTGTACATAGTTCTCCAATCTCAATCTCAATCTACATTTAAATCTCCACCTATCTCCCAATTCTAAATCCATACCAGTGTACCGGTTACAGAAATCACACCCCGCAGTAACCTTAACACTCATCTATCGCTACCCTAGCCTAGGTACCCCACGCAATGCAATGCAATAATGACATTCTACGGAGTAAGGTTACCCCATCCAAATTCTATTTAGCCTATGCACCCCAGATCACAATATCATTCTTAAAATCTAGAATGCTTAAATGCATGTCCCATCACACGAGTCTACATAGAGTAGGTACCTAAAGGTATAATTCTCCGGGATATATGGGGTGTGATATGTCGTGTGGTGTGGTGTGGTGTGGTGTGGTGTGGTGTGGTGTGGTGTGGTGTGGTGGTATTTATCGACTCTCGGGATTCAGGACCGCAGGATCGCTTTCCTTTTCTCCTTGTATGGTAGGTGTCTAGGTAGATTTGATTTTTCTTTTGGTTTTTGGTTTTAGTGAAATGGGGATGTGGAAATGGGAAATAGAAAATAGGAAAATAGGAAAATAAATGTGACGATTATAGGTAATTCTAGGTAATGATGTATCTATCTATCTACATTCTTAGTTTGTACGGTATGTATGGTATGATATGATATTTGAGTACCTATGTAATCTTATATTAGTAAATAAACCAAACTTGGAGTTTGAAAAGGAAGGTCGAGAGAATTGGAAAATTAGGGATGGGATTTATTTATCATTTATCATTTATCATTTATCCGGGATTTTAGCATAAAATGCGGGGGGTGATGGGGGGTTGAATGGGAGGTGGAGAGGAATGGGGAGGGAGGGGGATTTATAGTGCGGATATATAGAAAGAAGTGAGAGATGGATGAGATGGGGATGAGATGGAAAATTGTGAGTATGTTTGATTTTAGTGTGTAGATTGGAGAGGATTTTCTGGGGTGTGTGTTTGCTTGGTAGGTGGATTGATTTGTTTTTTGGGGGAGGGGGGGGGGGGTTGCAGGGTGGTGGATGGGATAGGGAGAGGGGGAGGAGAGAGGAGAGAAGAAACTGGTGGGAGGGGATAGGTTGGAATGGATTGAGATCGTGAATTGTGCGAAGGGGAGTGTACAGTTTATCCAGGAAGGAAGTATAAGATACAAACGTGAATTGTGGTAGATATATTATTAACGACTGTAAGAATATTTATATGAAAGCATGAGAAAATGAATAAAAAAACAAATAAAGAATCGCAACTCGAAACCTCAGCAGATGATAAGAATGCAGAATCTGTATACATATACAACGACTAAATACTAAATGTCATTCCAGACTTCCTTGACAAGAACTTGCATCTCATATCTTCAACGCGATAATGTCTTCACTCAACACTGTTATGTTAGATTCCTACCTATCTATACAATATCCAGATAGGTAAGATTTTACATATAGACAACTATCAAAGTTGGAACTTGATGTGTTACCTGATGAATATACACAGTGTTCTGAGGAAGAGCTTTCTACTCTTTTCAACGTGGTTACAAGGCCATCCATACTTTCTGAATCTTTTAGCAATAGGAAAAACCTGGTGTTGAAGTCTTCGATTGTTCTGTTTCTCTTCCCGATACTTATTTAGCTCCGTAGAGTAACTTGTACTCTGATCTATTGGACTTCGGAAATAGTTTCATCGCGTGAGATGTCGAGAGTGATGCAAATTCTCAATCTTCGCTATAGAAAGAGAACAATCTTCTTCTCATGAGCTAGGTACTTTGAAAAACCTAGCTGGAACTACTGGGTTATATTGTTGGACGAGGTGAGGGTTTGGTGTAGTAACTATGTGATCTGAAAAGTATCAGAACTGCATAGTATTTTGAGAGGCGAAAGCACATATATATATATTTCGTGGAATGCTGAGTCTCAGAGAATTTCTAGAGCTGTGGTACTCTTGGGACATTGAGAGACACGATTCGATGTCATGGCGAACGTTTACTTTCGAGGAGAGGGTTGATGTTGTCTTCAATGCTTTATACACCCTCGAAGGGATATTGCATGATGTTCTTCCTTGACCTACTCAATCCTCACTTCCTCAGCCCATTCAGTTCTCACTATACAGAACCCCATTCCGAGAGAATCACGAGAGATAATACAAATGATCCAAAGTTCCTGACATACCCAAGTATATAGAAAACTCTGAATACCGCGTAGCATAACTTCACTCCCATCACATTATCTTGCTATTCATCCAGCCGTCCCATCTTCCTTATAACTTACACCAACAGTCTCCTCTCATCATTCTTCAACTCATCTATTGCCCGACCCATAATATTCTCCTCACCACGTTAAATTATACTGCCACCACTTCCAACTAAAAAAAACCAATCAGTCCTAACTTTAAACTCAAATCCAAACCCATAGCTCTCACTTCTCCTCTTCTATTTCCTAAACTATTCCTATCCGAAAATACTATAATACTTAACGATATAATCCCATTCAAGAATCAAGCCTCATCTATAACCCATCCCACCCGATACAAGAAAATATAGACTTTCCTCTCTTCAATCCTGATCTCAGTCCCAGTAAGCCCCCCAATAAACGCTAAGAACCTTAATTTTTCTCTCCTCTTACCACAACGCCCTCTTCTCTCCAATATATATATATATATATATATATATATATATACACATCAGCAACCACAGCAGTGAAACAAACAACCAGCCAACATCCCAACAATTGCCAGCACGCTTATTTTCACACGCGACTTTCTTTCGACTATAGCAACTCAAACGAATAGATAGGTCTATCGAGTGATGAGTAGCCTCTTACGCATGGGTCTATCGTGTGATCATGATGAGCAGCCTCATACGCCTAGACTTAGCGAACGATATAAATATACTACGGGTTCATAGAACAAATTGTCGAATCAAGGAACGTAGGATTGTTGGTTATTATATAAAAAGATTAGATACTGAGATATTCTTCGTAGTAATCAAAGTCTTTGGTGGGAATAGTGAGGGTAGAGTAGATGGTGAGATGCATGGTAGATCCCGTCTCGAGAGTGACTTTCCAAATAAGCTGAGTACTCTCTTTCTATGAATTTGCTATCGTTAATTCCACCCCCTAATTTATTCAGTCAAAAAAACACATGAGAGGGAATCCAAATCTGACGAGAATAAACAAAAGAGGTTCTCTCTGAGAAATCTGATCGTCATCTTAGGAGTACCTAGGTAAGCGTTACCTTCAGCTTCCGATGACGATTCTAATCAGCCAGCCTGCACATTTTTCATTTCATGACAGCATCTGGAGACCCAAGACACGAACATTGAAGTGAGTATGTAAAACGAACACTCTGAAACGAAAGTATATAGACTACCTACCTCGAGACTCGCACATTCCCTCCAACAATCTCCCCCAAAAACCCACAACGATCAAAACCATCACCACTAGATGAACAGCTTCTAAATAAGCATAACAAACAAACAGCTCCCTATCTCCATCATCAAAGCAATTGGCTTTCTTTCCTATTTCCTCTCCCTCTACCAATCCAAAGAACAATCCAAAGAACCATCCTCCAAAATCCCTTCTTCAATCCCCTACGATCCATCACTAGTAATGGCCAACATAATCAGCAACAAAGCTCTCCAAATCGCATCTCAAATCTGCGTCTTCCAAGCTCCCATCGACGCCGCTCAAGAAGAACTGAATACCCTCTCAACCGCCAAACACAGTCTCGAAATGTCCCGCACAAAACTAATCTAATGAATCTCGACATCGACACCAGCAACATCAGCCACTCAATCGAGAAACTCGACTCCCGCATCGATTCGCAAACGCCGCATCCAAATACGCAGAGGAGAAAACTAAACTCCAAAGAGAAGATCCAGCCGCTTCGCGCACAAATCAGAAGCGTGCATGTGAATATGGAAAATCCAGTAGACGAGGTCAAAACGCAAATCAAAAGCATGCCGTTGGCTTCCGATTCGATAAACATGGATGTCCGGAATTTTACCAATGATACGAATAGTCAAGAGTCGAAATCGCTGGCGAGTTATGTCTCCGCATATGTATCGGCCACGATGAAATGGCTTGGCAACGATGTTGCGGCGCAGATGACTCGAGCTGCTGCAAATCGGATTAGTGATCAAGTATCCAAACATAGTATTTCGGGTACTCGTGTGATTCCCGTTTCTTGTACGCATAAGAATGCATCCGTTCTAACTCCTTTCGCGCTCAATGTCGACAGAGCAATTAAAGTCTGGAATCATCTTTTTAAAGACGACAAGATTGTCCCGACTAGCACAAGCAATATGTTGCAAATTGCTCAACAGGACGAATCCAATTCTCCCGATGCTAAGAAATTCAGCATCATTTCAGGAACGTCGTTTGGATCCAGTTTCATGGGTATGGTGCATATCTTGAATAGTACAAGCACGATGGCCGGCCAGTGACAAGATGAACAGCGTGGTGAAACCGCTTCAACAACAAATGGATCTTCCCAAGTTCTACGAAGGTCAAGCTGGCGGGTTTGTTTGGCGCAAACTCGTCTATGGCAAACAGCGTCAAAAGTCTGCTCAGTTCCCAGAATATAAATTCTCGCGTGACCATGGTCTGCATGGGAGCTATTCCCTCTACGGTGTCCAACGGCGTCAAACCGGGTGTTGAAAAATTTGCCAAATTTGATCCTCAATCAAGTCTTGACCGACTAGCAGCCCTACAAAACGCTACCCAAGCCAATCAAGGCACAGTTTCGCAGGCGGCAGAGGCAGCGCGCACAGGTGCCCAAATGATGTCCATGAAAGCCAGCGATGTTAAATCCTCCCTCCGACTCTGGCGGAGATAGATGATGATTCGAATACGATTATCGATATCAATTCTATGATGACTGCATTTGAAGATTATCTCAAGAAAGCTGCAGAAGGTACTTCAGGTGTCCCGATCAATTACTACTTGAAAGATATTTCAAAGAGTATGCTTGCAGAAATGTGGGTGGCTAAATACTATCCTGGAAAGTATATGGCTATTTCATATGATGATGTAGCTCCATCATCGGGACCTCCGGGTGCTTCAGTGACCGGAGGAAGCTCCGCCGAACAGACTGCTGCTCCAGCGGCGGAATAGCTTCATGAAAGTTAAGATTGTTCTACAGTCAAAAAATCGGGTTGGATATTTCGGTATGATATCAAAGATATGTGGAATTTTTTAAGAATATAGAAACGATAGAAATAATTTAGCAATTTAATCCATCATCAATGATTATAAAGATCGATTTCTGTTTTGTTTATAAACATCCACTCAAGGTCCATCGGTGATATCTCACAAGCTTGAGTTATAAGTAATCTGAGTTCCAAAGTAGAAAAACAAAAACAATTTGGAAACAGTTTAGCAACTCTCCCTACATCCAGTTTCCACTTTTGAAGAATGACAAGCCTCTCTCTTGATATCTAGTATGTGCATTAGTATAGTGTAGTCAAAGGATCCACTTGGTGTCGAAATCTACTTGTTGATCAATCCTTGGGAAAAGAAAAACAAAGGTGAGCGGACGATAAGAAGTGTTGAGAATGAAAGACTGTGATAATTCATTTTTTAGTTTTGATTGGATCAGGTGGAATGGTGAAATGGGTAAGGGCTTGGAAAGAGGGCTTGCTTGATATAATTTTCTTGGATTCGGGTTTGAAGGTTATAGAAGAGCGAGTAAAGAATGGAAGGATAAATATGCCAAGGTGCAATCATCTAATTTTTATGAATAAATGAGTTCATAATATCATTTCGTTCGCATAGATTTTTGTTGAATGGCCACTCCAGAGATTGAAAATACATTGTTAACCCTCAACTAGAGAGAAAGGTTGATACTCTCGTGATTTGTCAAGTCATTGATGGAGCCTCTTGAAATCGAAGTCAAAAGATCCTTCAGCAGTATAGTCTGGGGGAAAAAATAGCTCAAATATCCAAGCAAACAATGCTTTGCCTCAAGAAAGACAACTCATGTATACGTTCTTGTGTGCAGCTTAGTTAATTTGGCAAAGACTCCCATTCAGACTTCAGCCAATTCTTGTTCTGTCCCAGTGAAAATAAAGGCAACCTGCCTTGGTATCCTTATCGATGTATTTGATCTGAATCCATAATTTAGAGAAACTAAGGTAGGTGATAATTGACATGGTAATGATACGTCATCACTTGCTAAAGCGATGTTCATGATTGGACGTGAAATGAATGGAACCATCTCTGCCCTATGATGTGTGAAACTTTCCACAGCTATCTGAAACATTGTGTGAGAATCATCTGTGGAAATCATAGTCCATGGAGTAGTATGAGGCTGCTTTGGCACATGATTGATGCCGGGTTATTGCAGGTGCCTACGTTCTGGTTCAAGAGCCCGATAGACGGCTGGCTGCATGGGCTAGATGGAGAAGTATCGTATGTCCAGATAAGATGAGTTGTACAAATGATGGGCGATCATCGGAGGGCTGAGAAACAGATGCTGAGAGGGCAGATATTTGTGTAAGCCCTATGGTGGAAGTACAAACACAAGGTGGGTTTGTTTGATATGTAGTGAATCTTCTGCTTAAGTTCTTACAGCATATAAGGATGGCCACAAAGAGGAGGATTTGCTGTTGTGCCAGCTGACAAAATGAAAAGCAGTGATGAGAGAGAAGAGCAAAGAATAAAACGGCTACTTTGAGAGAAACATGGCACTGAAACAATTCTTGATTGAAGCAAGCTGTTGATTCGGTGACCTCCGAAGTAGCGTCGAGTAAAGCTCTCCTCGGAAGATTTTTCATCTTGAACAACACAACGTCCGTTCCGTTCCATGGAATACTCGAGCCAAAATGCAGATTATGCACCAATTGATATTGTACAGTATCCGGCGCAAGGCGACATGACTGCTGCTAATGAGAGGGGCAAGGATGCATTTATCAATTCAGAAAGAATGTACGCGCCAGACATTGAAGGCCCCAAAAACCCACATATTGAAATACTTCGTAATCTTGATGATAGTCAAAATGTGAGATGTCAAACTGCCATGAGACATGGATACATAACAGGAAACGATTGATAACCGTAGGCTGATTGAACGGACAGAAAAATGCACACACAAATCAATAGAGAGCTGACCAGGCAAGAACGAACGAACGAACGACCGAACGATTGAATCCAATCCAACGGATGGCATATGGATGAGAGCATTCCCAAGAGACGTTGTACAGAAGGAGCGGTGGAAGCTGGACGTTGAGCTCGAGGTTATTTCAAGAGGTACATTATCGTAAAGTGGAAGCTGCAGATCCAACCATGCCAAGACATCGTTTTGTACCACCTTTCACACCTTCATGGATCATTTTTGTCCCTTTCAGCTGTCAATATAGTCGGATGTATAGTGGATGTAATGATTGGATAAAATGACGATTTTATGGAAAGTCTCCATGAATAAATGGATTTCATTGGGTTTTGACTATCAAAAATTATAATTAGAACGAACTAACTAGTTGTCTAATTAAGCACGGTAATTAATTAGAACGACCTACCTACCTACCTTCCTATCTATCTACCTAAGTGTTAAACATCTATGTACAGTATTTGAAAACCTGTCACCAAATCTAATCTTCTGCCCTTCTCTTTGCTCTTATCAGCAATTACCTACCTAGCTAGGCAGAGGAAAGCTCATACCCAGCTCGAGTGTACCAGGAATCTTGAGACATCTCTTGCCCAAATCAATAGTAGGTCGTCCGAGCTGCAATTTGTGCATAGATATGGACGGTATCCGGTATGGGGTTGGTGGAGAATGATCCGCGAGGCAAGGGATACAAAAAGAGGATGCACTCAACTCCAGTCTCACTATGTGATCAATGACCGGCAAACATCCCTCGCTACGAAGTCATCTCTTCCTTATATACCTAGAGGACTAATAATACTTTCAATCGTATTGACAGAAAAAGCTTGAATCAGGGAAATGGGGAAGAAACAATAGTTGATCGGAGGACCACGAAATTTAAGGTTTTATGCCGATTCTAATCTGATGCTGACGCTGATGCGGATGCTCATGATATATTGCCGTCTCGACTCCCAAATGAAGAAGTCACGATGATATGGGATCCTTCCTTTTATCGACCATAAGAATCGCAAAGTAAACAATAACCAAGTCTCTACATTGGTGTTCTCGGCGTTATTCATGAAATACATGCAGAAAGAAAGAAGTCTTACTTGCTCGAAAGTTCTTAATCATCCATCATATGCATATCGCTCTTGTGCTCGTTTGCTTCTTTCCATTTCCCCTTCATCAACTTTTCATCAACTTCTCATACCCTCGAAATTCTAGACTTTTCTGCTTTCACACATTCGTTTCGATATCCAAACCCTCTCTATTTACATTGAATCCCATCGAGAAGAACATCATCTCTGTACTCAATACATTGATACTTCGAGACTTCGACGTTCAATTCGACTTCATATCCATCGTTTCATAGAATACCCTTCGAACCCACTTACGAGTACTTGTACCATCTTGTATGCACAACATTTCCATAACCCCACGTTACTCAAAATCACCCCTCAGAGTTCTTCCCACATTACACTGCCGGTACTAAATACATGATGCAGCAAAAAACAGCAGTCGGCAAACTCTCCAAGAACCCAAGTAGCACTGCAGTCAAATTCTCGAGTTAGGAAGCAAACGCCGTTACATAAGATTTGACTCTTGGAACTTCCAAAAAAGCATTATACTGTTCCATTTTGCTTATTCCAAGATAAGGATCAGGGACTTGCATTTTTCATGCATTTAACTCAGCAATATTGGAATAGGATCTGATCGATATTCGCACTGGAAATCGATCTCTTGTCTAGATACTTGAAGCATCACGATTCTTGCTCGGAGCCTTATCAGAGTTATTGGAGCCTTTTCCGCATTTCCTAAACCGATATAAGGAGAGATAAATCTTCATTCTCTACAGGCCATTGTGTCAAATGGTTAGATTGACTTGACTTGTGGTCCGAGAAATTTGGCGCATCTAGAAGTCTTTGCTCTCTTTCTCCAAGGGTGACTGGGAAAAGTTGTAAATCCACGAATTTTGAAATTCAACACAATCAACTGGATGGATTGGATTGACTGGGTGCTTTAAGTGAAGATTGAATCATTCATCAACAAAATCGTCAACAAGCTCGGCCTTGAAGATTCTCCGAGCCGAGTTGTTCTCCTGCTCTTCAGACGGGAACTCCACTATAGCAACCCTGCTTATTGTTTGCTTCAACTTGAAGATTTCACATAATACTTCTCAAAGGAACTATGATTTGAAAGATTGTTGATAAAGTATTCTCTAAGGAAGCACATCCACTCATAGTAAGTAATTCTTGAAGTGTTCATACTCTCTCTTCATCATACAGATGAGATTGAATATCCTCCTGCCTTGATCATTATCTCTTTTATGAGGTTTTTGGAGAAAAGGCAAATAAACATCTCATTCATCCCCTCTTCTGTCTTTGGGGGATACATCCTATTACAGCATGCCCAAAATTATTGCTAACATAATTTCAGACTATCGCTCCTTGACTTGATCACCAAACCTAATCTACATCCTCTTTCAGTCAGCTCGAACCAAGAGTAATTCACTGTTGACGAACGCGTCCTAATAAATAAAGAGTTTGAGCAAAAGGTAAGCCATCTATGAAATATTCCAATAGGAACATTCCGAGATTCACTTTCTCTCCCCACCACCCACCTTAGCGTCGAACTCCTCACTCCTCTTCTTCAACAATTTGAATTTCTCAATTTCAAACTTTGATCTTTCTCTCCTCGACACACAACTATTTTAAAGCTTATGAGAAGCAACTGTTAATTTGATCAGATCCTTCCTCATAGCATGGAATGATGCTATAAGTTCATGCATTGCAATATTACACCATAATCTTGTACAATTCTCTTGAAGTTGTCAAGTCAAAGCTGCTCGAGAATCCCTCAAGCTGCGCCTTGTTTTAAGAAGTTAAAACTGTGAGTCGCATTTCATTATAACTGCTAACTGCGGTCATCCTTTCAGAAAATAACAAGCATGAATGAGAAGTATTCTTGATACTGATCTCTTTGATTTACTTTAGTAGACCTCCTACAATCTGCCACCTTTGACACAATCAAGTCTCCAACACCTTCCTACGAATTTCTGCAAAAACGATAAGACTCAGAGCCACTGTAAGTTACATACCAAATGAAACATGCTCTTGCCACCTGGTATCTGCAGCATATCTGTTGTCACTTGACAAGATAGCTAACAATCTGCAGATTCACCACTCATAGCAAAAGTTCATTTGAAATTCTGCCAAGATGTTAGGAGTTGGACCCATGACATGTAAGTTTATTGTGTCATTAAATTATGTTTTTGGCACCTATAGTCACTTGATTTATGGCTCTGCTTAGCATCCAGTCATAAATATTACTTCTCTTTTCACAATTCTGATCACCATCATTACCCGGGCACCGCAATCCGAGCACTGCAATACTCTCACCATCATTCCCCGAGCACCAACACTCTCAAATTCCATCCTCGAGCACAACCTCACCATAGACCTGTCAATATTCTCTTATCAAAATCACTTGATTTCCACACTTTATTATCCTCTCACTGTTCTCTGAAAATATTCCCTGGACGTGTTCGAATTTTAACTCAAACAGACCAAGCAACACCAAAACCAAAGAAGCCGAAGTCTCATGCAAGAGGTGCAACAATACCCGGAGCTTCAACACAAAATTCGATACCTACCCCATCGACACCCGGTTCATCATCAAGTGTCTTCAGTGGATATATCAATGCACAAGTTCACCAATCTTCTCAGACCCCTCCACTACCATCAACCCCATCACTGCAAACAGCAGGCTCATTCGACAGTAGTAACTTTCACACTGGCGTCAGCGATGCTTCCACAAGTACAAAGAAATCTGGTGGTTTCTTTCGGCTTTTTAAGAAAGACTCAAGATCTGATGGTGCAAGAAGTATTGAGGATCTTCCCGGTCGAGGAAAGACCTTGTATAGTCGTAGTGAAGATCGTTCTCAATCTGGGGCAGATGCCGAGCCATTCGATCCAATGGATGAAATGGGTGTCTTGCCAACACCAGCTTTCATTCGTCCTCTACCAGGCCAAAGACTCATTCCTCGAAGAGAGCCAAATGCACTTTATAAAGCGACATTGAGCCCACTTGCAAATACACAAATTGGAAGAGCCAGGGCCAGGGCTGCGGCCAGACTGACTGAGTCGATTTCTGAGGTATCAGAGTCTGATTGGCAAACTACTAATGCTGGGGTGTCGGAGTCTGATTGGCAAACTACTAATGCTGGTGATGAGGAAGAGTCCGCAAGAGCTGATTCATCATCTTTCTATGATGAAACTTCTCGTGAATCCAATGTGATGAACAACCTTGAAGAGCAATATGAATATGTAGCCATAGCATCAGCACCAACTGGTGATGATGCTGCTATTGCTGAATGGATCAACTACATCAAGTCATACTCTAGCGTAAGCAATCACTCTCAATTTTCTGATTTGTGAATTATTGAGTTCTCTCCTCCACATCCTATTTGGATCGAGCTAATTTATTTGTAGGGTTCTTTCAATATCTCAAAGCCCCCAGCTCCACCCCCACGTAACGCGAGGTTTGATTTTCTGCCAGCCATATATCCACATGACGAAGAAACGAGAATTGCAAAGCACTATACCATAAATGTGCCCTGGACTCCGGAATTAGGTGGAAAGACTATTGCTCTGATGGAAGCAGCAGCAAAGAGATTTCGCCTCAATAGTGCTTCTGTCAGTATTTTTGATGAACGTCATGAGATATTGAAAGTTGAAGTTGGGTACAATCTCATGACACTGGAGCGCACCACAAGCATTTCAGCTCATGCTCTCTATTCAGAGGACGTCTTCGTCATCTTGGACACACATCAGGTTTGTTGCTCTGCTTGCTGTTACATGTTAACCTTAATGCTAATGTTGGTTTAGGATTGGCGTTTTGCCAGAAGCCCTTGGGTTACTGGTCCACCTCACATCCGATTTTTTGCTGGAGCACCTCTGATCTCAGATTCTGGTGAAATCATTGGGGTCTTTTCAATTTTCAGCAAAAACCCTAGAAATGAGTTCGCTCGAGGGGACCGAAAAGAGCTAGCTGAATTTGCAGCTCTTTCTGTCAAGGATATCTGTTTACATAGTGAACGTATGTCTGACCCAGATTTGCGTCGTTCTCCTGTTGTTTCATCAAGAAGGGATACAAAGATGAATTTGCTTCCAAATCCACTTCAACTTCAGAGGCAAATGTCTCCTCTGGTCACTCAGCCTGCTTACTTTCCCATGGGACTTCAATTTCAACACCCAAATCCTTTGGCGAAGCAAACAGATTCCTTAAGAGAGGGAGAGGATGTTTCTGGGAACGTGTCTCCTGAATCCTCGATTCGTGATTCTGAAATACTTTATATGGCCGCTCCAGGACATTACCGAAGCATTTCTGCGGAGTCCGCGTTTCCTACCCAGAATTCGCCAGAGGCTTTCCGCCAGTATCTGACCCCTCCCCGACCTCAAAATCTCCCAGCTTCGGAGGACCCTGATAGCCGTCCTTATTCTACAAGCGACCTGACATCAATGGATATGCCGCGAAACAACACTCCAAATGACACTTTCAACGACACTTTCAATGACACTTTCAATTCTGAAGATAGTTACAGTCACCAATTTGACCTTGATGGACCAGCGACTCCCAAGCAACCGAAGTTTGTCTTCCCAAATACAATCTATCGTAACCTTGGTCCATCAACCAGCGGAGTCTCCTTGAATAATAGCTTTGGTCGTTTGTATATGGAGAATGATAGCATGGTAGGAAGTACTTATCAACAGGAGCTATCAGAACAAGAACCTGCAACGCCAAGCACCTTGCTCTCCAGACCATTTTCATCAATGAGTTCAACCTCAATTGGAACCACTCTTTCCAGCAGGATTGGTGGACCTAATCAAGGCGATGAGGTTACTCCTCCCAACGCTCCTTGGTCAAATATGGCAGAAGCAGTTTTCTCATGCGCCTTCAATGGCAGTAAATTTGGTTTTGATCAAGTATATGCTGTTCAAGTTGATTGTCCGTACCCCGGTATGTCGGATAGAGATCTTTTGGGACCGAATGGTCTTAAATTGAAAATCTTGGCATCTTATGGTCTACCTTGCGGCTATGAGTCTGAGCTTAACAACAATTTACCTTTGAAAGCAGCTTTCTTGAAAGGCTTGCGCACCAATGAGTTACGCTACACCTGGACTCCAGACGAGGCACCACAAACTCAAGAAGAGGGAGCTCAGTTGAAGTTCGGTATTTTAATGCCACTTTGCCCCGTTCACCAGACCAGATCTCGTGATCATGGTATTGTGTACGCCATGTTTAGGAAGGCGAATGCGTCGTCTCATAACAATCTTCAGCCAACTGAGGTGGATACACATGCATTAGACTGTGCAGCTACTTCAATGACAGTTATTCTCTTTAATCTTGATATTACAGATGTAGAAACTCAATTGCTTGCAAAGCAGAAGGCGCCAAGAAAGGGTACCCCAACAATTATTGGTGCTACTGAAGTTGGCCAGATCTACTATAGTAGACGCTCAACTTCAAATTACAGCAAGCATTCCTCTTTTTGATCTGGTCAATCTCCTGAAAAATGCTTCAGACATCAAGAGAAACTTGTTTACGTTGAATCTGATCTTCATTGATTGGCCACTCGGTGTTTATAATGTTCAAAGCATCGTTGGCTCACTTTTCAGCCGGGCTTTCGATAAAAAGTTACTCAAATTTCGACTTCACATATTTTCAAATGGACATCACATATACGGTCTTTTTCTGCAAATGCATACAATTTCTTTTACTGATTTTCTTTTGTTAAAAAGACTACTATTGAGTTATGAGGATCCACGACGGCGTTGTTGTTTACATGGAAGGATAGGCAATTCTGAGGAAAAGCGCAATTTGATGATTTGATTGGCAACTAAATCGAATTTTACCACCTCTGAACAAAGCCAACTCTCAATAGAGTGAAGAAAAAAGGGTGGGGATGAACCAAAAAGATACCAAGCTCGGCGTTGTGGGAAGTGAATGAAGGAGTGGATGGGAATTTAAATATGGTACCTATGACAGGCTTCTAGGCAAATGATGTGGCGGTAGTTACAGGTATGGCGAAACTTGACAAAAAGCAGCTACAAAGGTCTCGAAAATGGTTGGCAATCTCTGTAGAGGATTCCAGATTTGCTGATCTCTTTACTTTATTTTACATCTCCATTGCTTGATATGGATTGATGCATGCATGGAATCTCGTAGTCGGATCGGTCGTCTGCTGTTGTCATTTACTGAGCATGTTTTTTGTGTTGAAGCTGATGAATGGCAGTCATTGGTGGATATGCGTTGCATGTGGATTGATATATGACATGATGGATGAGTGGGCTATTTGCCAGTTATTAGGTAGATAGGAGAGAATCATCGGGAATGAAAAGTTAATTTATTTAAAATGAATGCACGAATGAGCGAATGAATGAATAAACGAATGACTGTGAACTTCAATGTGCCATGCTGTGCTATAGAATGAGAGTTAGATATGTTCGCTTTGCTTTCCTCCTCGATCATTTCTTTTCCTGCCCTGCCCTGCCCTGCCCTGTCCTGCCATCTTATTATCACGTAGACTTCATTCAACAAAGCCAAAAATGAATAAAACCAAACTCATATTAAAGAAGCAGTGCAATGCAATGTAATACGATAAACAATACAATACAAATTTCATAATCCTCGTTTTTCATCGCTATGCATTCGTTCCCTCGCTCGTTCGCGTTCATAATATACAAACTCTTCCTCCCTCCCTTGCTTTCTTTCTTTCTTTCTTCCTTTTAGCTTCCTTCCTTCCTTCCATCCGTCCATCTCCATTTCTCTCCTCGCACATTCATATGAATTCCAATCGTCTAAAATACCCAATTCCAATTCCTACTCCTATGCCTATATCTAACTCATACAATTCCTTTTCTCCCCCTTCCTCCCTTGCAAGACCCCCCCTGAGCTTCCTTCAAACTCCCATCTTACGACACTAACAATACTACCATTCGATTCTCCGCTCCCTTTTCTTTCCACGCACCTCCTTTCAAAAAAAAAAAAACTAAACCTCCTCATCGCTATCTTCCCCGAGCAACTCCCCCTCATCCTCATCCACAACCGCATAATCTCCTCTGCCTCTCGCAAAACTGTCTCTAGTCGTGAATCTCCTATTCGGCACATTTCTCCCCAAAGCCCCCGAAGCTGAGCGCCATAGTGACGATGCAAGGAGTGGGATTGCTTGGGCGATTGCTACTGCTGCTGCTACGGCCATGACTGGGTATTTAATGTATGGAGCTTCGTCATTGAATGATGCTGTGAGGTGTGTTAGTAGGAAATTCTCGGGCAAGATTGGGAAAGAGGGATGAGAAAAGT
Source organism: Botrytis deweyae (assembly GCF_014898535.1). NCBI lineage: Eukaryota > Fungi > Ascomycota > Leotiomycetes > Helotiales > Sclerotiniaceae > Botrytis > Botrytis deweyae. The sequence continues at coordinate 473,221 of NW_024066224.1, read as the reverse complement.
AAGGGGAGGAGGGAGAGATAAAAACATACCTTGTTCACCCAACCTAATCTGACCGAATTTGCCAGTCCAGTTTCTCCAAACCCAAGTACCAACCGCAGCCGCAATACCAATAGGAATCATAACCGCAAAGAAGATGGCCCAACCTGAAGCTGCATGTTTCCTATTGAATTCATCTTCATGACCCGCGCAAGAATGTGCTTCATCACTAATATCCATTTCTCTACCACCTTGGCATGTTGTGAGGGGAAGACGACGGTATCCTGTAGGTTTAAAGTATTCCACGACGTTTTCATCGATGCGACAGATTTCGGAATGGTCTGGTGGTGAGTAACCTTTAACGAGGACACATGATCCATCGCCTTGGCGCTCGTAGTTAAGATCACTGATTTTGTGTTAGTTTTTGTAAATTTAATATCAGAAAATAGAACTTACCACTCGAAATCTCGCCTAGTACAACTGCAATTCCTGGCGATATTATGAAGCGAAGGAATCAACCTTCCATTATAACATTCGGCATCAGTTCTCTTTCGATGGTATTGCGAGACATGTCCAAAGAGACAGTCATCATTTTGCAGAGGATGTTTTGGTTGCCAAAGATAATAATCTCCACCTTCAACGTCCTTCTCATCAAGATCACACTGTCTATCTCTCAAACCTGAGAAATCAAGATTGATAGCTGTGAGGGCACCATCGACCGTACCCCAAAGGAGAAAATTTCGAGCGTTGTCACTTGGAACCGTAGTGAGATCCTCAACCTTCATTTCCGCATCGGAGAATTTGTATGGAATCCAAGTATCTCCCTCATCTAGAGAATAGTGAACTTCATTAACCGATGCGCGTTCTTTCACGATGACGATGATTGAGCCTTGATCTCCAAACCTCCACATGTAAGGTCCCTTTTTGACCCACTTCCAGTTTATGCCAGCATCCGTGGAAATGAAGGTGTCGGCATCTTTGTAATCTGTGAGGAATTCGCCAACATTTCCAACGCCCATCATCAAACCAATTGCCGATTGAGAAGAGAATGTATGGCTTTTATCAACTCTCTCGGTATAACTATGAAGATTCAATGAGCACTTTTCCTCCGAACCACTGCATCCCCACTTCTTTCCATCTGGACCTTGTGCAGGAGCTCTTATTGGAGCCCATTCTGCACCATCATTGTGGGTGATCATGGTCTTGAGCTTCTTATTCTCCTTCTTGTAGTTCTTCGATTCTGCATTTGCAACAACGTTGACCATGGCAACTCCTTCGATTCCGAACATCTTCTCGAAGTCCACATAACCAGCGCTGTCTCTATCCACAGCATTCAAACTTAGAACATATGAAGTACCGTTAGAATTACTCTTAATGATGGTTCCAAATTCCTTGCCCTTCTCATTGTTCGTTGTAACATGAAGAAAAACAGAATGAGTAGAGCTATCAAGCACAGTGTAACCAACTTGATGATCCATCTTGAAACCATGAGGGAACTTGGCATCGGCAAAGTTGACCGCATCAAAACTTGCATCGACTTTCAAAGTTTGGTGCTCATTATCTTTTGTTGCAACAACAATGAACTCGGACATTGTAGCGAAATCAACTACGTTGGTGAAATGCACTTTAGCCGGCTCACTAAAGAAGTCCGTACTCGAGACAAGTTGCCACGGATTGTTAGCGTCGTTGTTTTCACGTTCTTTGACTTCGCAATAAATCAATTTATCATCACGTTGTTGGTTTGCGGCTTCTTTGATGAACTCGCACTTTCGGACATATCGCTGGAGCGTTTTCCAGGTGCTATCTCCTCGGTCTTGGGTGAGTGAAGCTACGGTGTGACAGTTACCAGGACCATCGCACTTCTCACCCATCCATATAAACCAGTCCTTGTTTCTAGGGTGGAAGTTCATTGCGAGAGCTTCACGACTTGGTGGATGGGGAGCTTTGAAGCTTCTGATATTCTCCCCACGATCGACAGAGTAAAATACAGTTTCGGTCTTTGTCAAGAAGAATACAACATCATTAAAGTACTGATTGGCGTAAATTCGAACGATTTTCTCATCTTTCAAGATTTGCTTCCACGTTTTTCCATGATCGTGAGTGAGCCAGACTGTTTCCTGGTCGGTTTGTAATACGATTGTTTCGTCCACTTGGGTGCTAACGCCAGTTCTCTCAAGGTATTGTTTATCCAGGAATGCTTGGCCCTTGAATTTGAAATCAGTCGAGTTTCCTTTACCCGAAGCAGGAGGCGCTGCGGAAGTCGAGCATTTGTGTTCGACTAAATCGTCCTTCTGCTTGCCACTGTCTCGCTTACAAGTATTTCCTGGAATTAGACGCCACCCGGAAGATCCTTTAAATGTGTCATCGGGACCAAATGCTTTGCATTGACCTTCCGGAACGATCAAAGCACCTTTTTGTATGCATTCCTTAAGATCATCACTTCTGATAAAGTTATAATCGCACTCGAAATCGGCGTCTGTACAAGCGCAATCGTCTGTTTGAACAACTGGGTCTTTGAATTCTTGTTTCATGAAGCAATCTGCGTCGGCTTTGCGGCGCATATAATATTGGGTGTGGCCCATAAGACAAGCTGGTTTACCGTCATCATCCAGCCTTGCGTACCACTTTTCCAAATCATCATCCTTTTTGCATTGTCTTTCATGCATTTCGTCAAAGTTAAGTGCAATCATGTAGAAAGTCTGCTTCTTGTCCGACTCATCCACCCCAATCATAAGGAATTTAAGACTTGTTGAATCGGAGGTTGTGACCAATTGTAGCGGGCGGATTTTACCCTTGAGTTCGAGTTCCTTCCAATCTTTGCCGTGGTTAAGTGAGTACTTAACCACCTTTGTATTACCATCATGTACAGCCACAAGAACAGATCCCTGATCTCCAAATTCGTACTTGTGTGGTCCGTCGAGGGCATGATGCCAAGTAACTCCCGCATCATCAGATACATAAAGGTTAGATTTATCCCATTCCCCCAAGTAGTCTCCCGTATTACCATTTCCCATTACCAAACCTGGAGCCGGACTAGAGAAGACCCGACCAGAATTGTCCAACTCTGTGACGGAATGGAGGTGAAGATCTTTGTCTTTGACCTTGAGAGGTTGCCAAGTTCGTCCATCATCAAAACTGATTTTGGACTTCTTCTTCTTCACTTCCATGAAACTTTTCTCGACCTTTTCAAAGTTATCAACCACGTTAACCATCACAATTCCCTGCACTCCCGCCATCTTCTCGAAATCAACCAAACCACCCATATCTCGATTTGTGTGCTCGATGTTCCGAGTGAAATACGTTCCGTTCGAATTACTGGTGAACATGACCCCCATAGCATTGAGTGGGCGCGTGTTCAAAACGTCGATTTGAATACTGTAATTAGTTCCTTCCAAGATGGTATATGCCTCCTGGGTCAATTTATGGTCGTGTGGAAATTCGGCTCGGTGCCATTTAATGGCATCATCAGACACATATAATGCCATCTCGTCAGTGCGGTCAGCACCCGCGGCTGTGATCAAGAACTTCTTCTGGGGTGCGATTTCAACAATTCCCTTGACCGTTCGACCTGGCTCCAGTTCGGGCTCAAATTCTTGTATATCCTCACCGTCTGAAGCAAAGAAATCGTCAGAGACAACGAGCCGGTAGTCTGACCTCCATACAGAATATCTGCCTTTAGCCACACAGAGAATCCTGTCTTTGTCAAGGTCCTTCTGGCCAGTTGTAAACTCCGGTGACGAGACTGCCCAGCGGCAGCCCACAGTATCGGAACGTAGGAACTTGGTAGTTTCGTCAAATCCGTTAGTAGTGTACATAGACTGTTGTGAGAATAGTTAGCATTTGAATCGCCCAGCAGGAACTATCACTCCTCTTACCAACTCTTCGCAGAAAATGCCCGTGCAATCCATTGCATTGAAGATAATCCTATTTGGATCTTTTGCATGATAACTCAGCGCCGGTCTGAATACACTAGCTTGATTGTCCGTATAGAATTCCTCCCAGTGCTCTCCTCTATCATTGGTTGCCCAATGACTCTTCCCCGACGTTATGATATATGCCCTTTTCGAATCGAATGGATGCATCGAAATCTCCAACATTTTGCCTTCAGGAACGGCGGTGATTTTCTTCCACGTCTCTCCTGCATCCACTGATCTGTAAACAACCGCATCGTCTCTATCCTCATACAGCAACACATCGGAATCATCGAAGTACTGCAGATTGTGTGGGATATTTTTTAATTTGGCATAGCTAACTCCAGGCGCATCTTTCTTTGCCCACGCGCTAGTATAGAGAAGTGTTGATATTAGGAGGCACCGCCATCCTGTCTCCGAGCTCCGTAGCCTCATCTTCGCGGGTTGGTTGTGATACCGCAGCGCATGAAGCTTCGATAAGGATCACCAAGTGGCGACTCGACGATGGTAGTGATAGTTTAGATGTTGTTACTTTTGGCAGAATCGATAATGGAAAGGGTTTGAAGAAGCAAAGATTGTAAATGGATTGCGTGTCTTTTGGAAACAATGATGATGATAGTGAGCCTAGCCCGGTAGGTAGGTACAGCTACTCGTTTCAGGGCACTTTTGCGCCACACCTGTGCCTCACAACTCGGACCTATCAATGATAACCTTGAGCAAGCAAGAGCACTCAGATCCCACGCCAAACCCAGCAGCACTTTCCGCGCTTGAATGTTGGATTGACTCGATTGGTTATTGGTTGGGGGTTAAAATCTATTTCTGGTATGATGAATTAATTTCTGTGGAGATGGAGATGGAGAAGGAGCAGGAGGAGCAGAGGGAGAACAGAGAACAGAGACAGGACGGAGAACATTCATTGATTCTTCAACTCAAATTTGTATGTTGATAACCTTGGAAATCCTCTCAACACTTATTATTCACAGTATCAATAGCAGGCAACTCTCTTATATTCACTTCATTATCTGGCGTCGACCATCACTACGGAATAGGAATGGAATGATGACGGTTGCCGTGAACGTCTACGATATAGGAAGGAATGTTCTTTGTCAAGCACAAAATTGACCAACCATCAGTCACATCACAGCAGCGGCTAATACTAATGATTCCTTCTTTGCCTCTTTGCCTCCTTGCCGCTATGACGGTGTGATCGATGGTATTATAAATTGTTTACTTCCTCCCACAAGTCAAAGCACAATTCAATTTTCATCAGCGAATGGATCTTTGCTATGCCCATTTCGAACATTATGTCGACTTCAAACTTGATCGACAATCCAACTGATGGGCGAGGTAAAGAAGGCGAATTGCATGGCACATACACAAACATTCACATCATTCCAAACGATACAATCTTTCAATTCAAGACTTTTGTTCTCAATTATTGATTTAAAATCCCTAGTATCCATTCAATCGCTATGCAAAACCAGCCTGCCATGCACGCGAGCCTCCAACAAAAGAGAGGTAAATACAAAGCAAACGCTTCTTTAAAGATACAAGCTCGCCCGCTAAATAACTCCATCTGCAAAGATTCCCTTTTCTTCTGTTCTAGATACCATATCACGAAGTCTTTCGCTGACTCTTCACCCTCTTCCAAAACCTCTTTACCACCCCATTTTCCTTCTCGACCGGTGGCCCCCAACCATCCGCTCCACCCATAGGTCCCCGCGGATACCTATGATTCTCTAGATCCTCCATTACAAGCGGCTCCTTCGATTGCCATCCATATATTGCGCTCTCATCTCTCAGATCCTGCCGTGTAAGCGTCATTCTTAACGTAGGTTCTCGATTTCCTGCCATAACTTGTGTATAAGGGTCTTGTTGTTTGCTAGGTAGTTTATTGGGCCCAGATTGAAAATCCGCAAGAGGCTTGCCAGTATAATAAAATGGAGATCGCTGTAGTGGATATCCGCTTTCATATTCCAGGGGTGTTATGGGTGCTTCAGAATCAGCCATCGATTTGTCGTCTTCGAATAGTGAAGCAGTATCGTCATTAAAGAATGAATGTTCAAATGCTGGACTCGATGCCTTCCGCCTCAACATATCTCTCGACGAACGTTTCGATATTAATCTTGAGGGTTTATTTTCCTTCTCTGATGCACCCATCGCTGCATCCATGGATGGAAATCCAAACTCGATTATCTCATCGAATTTTTGCGGTGACGCTAAGTATACTCTTAGCTTTAGTCGTGCTTCCGGGTCTTGGTAATAGGTGGCATTAGGGTCTATCGACGAGAGCGATGAATTAACTTTGTGTTTTGCGGCATGCCTTGGTCCTGTTATTGATGTAGCCGAGCGGGAATGTGTGCTGAAGGCAGGTGATGTGGGATTCGGAGATTTGGGTGTGATAGAAGATATCGAGCTTCGCCCGAAAGGAAGCTTTGAAATCGACATTTGTCGTCGAAATGATGGCTTCCGGTCGCTTTTTAGAGAAGGAAATATTGAAGCATGATAATCATCCAAATGAAGATCTAACTTAGACTCATCGTCGATCCATTGGAAACTGTCAAGAAACGTATCGGCCATACTAGACATCGAGGCTCTCCTTCGAGTCCCGCTAGTTTTTCCACTGAAAACAGAACCTCTAACGCTTGGAGATAATACCGGTGGATCTGACGCCATGCGACGAGATCGTCTTCGTATTATGAGATTTTCGTCCGCCGCATCCAATATAACTGCTTCACGTATCCTGCTTGCTAATAATGCTTGTTCTTCGCTCGAGAATTGTTTTCTTTTGATTGTCTCCGGAAATGTTTCGTAATTGCTTAAAAACCAAGATCTATCATTACTATTGGATATTGAATGTTCCTTCTTCTTTTTTAATCGTCTCGAAGGTCTGCGTCGGGGCTCGAGCTCTGAAATCTTCAAGCCACGTCGGTCGGCAATAGAAGTTCTACGGGTATTCTGTGTGGGAAGATCATTGAGGGCATTTGACCTCGAGCTTTGTGCGAATCGAAGACGCTCCAGAGTTGAGAAATACTGCGAAAGGGCCCGGTTAGCACCCATCTTTTAACAATAATACCGTCGACAACCGCATGAGAAGAATTGCAAAACCACCGTCTCTTGTACCTGCATATAAATGTGTTCATAGCGTTTGCTGATCCCGCCGCCAGTATGAATGGAAGGATCTAGCGTAGATTCACGCGGGAAGACACCACTAAATGTACTAATGAGAGACCTAACTTTCGACGGCGTCTCGTTGGCACGGGCTAAACTACATCTCTTTACTTTTTTCAATAGCTCAACCCTGAAATACGAAATGAAACCCCCAACCTTGTTTTTTAAATTGTGATGACCGTGGTAAAGTATAACAGCGAAAGTGATATATATACCTTTCGTTTTAGAGCAGGTGGAAGAGCATGAAACTCTTCATGAGTTGTAAAGTATTCCCCGCACAATGCCATTTCCTTGTGATTCCTGCGATATAGACTTGACGATGGAAGAGCCGGCGAAGATTCGGGACGAATATCGAAAGACGGTTTCGAAAGAGCAGTCGGTGAGAAGATATTCGAAGTCGAATTGTGTGATGGAGCTGGGAGAGAGTAGATGGGAGTGATGTTCAAGTTTCGTTCCTTCATATTGGACGCCATGACTGAATATCAAGTCCAGAAGGATTCAGAAGATGGTAAGACTGGAGTGGCTCTTTCAGATTTGTTGTCTCCAACTAATGCATCATGCAACACGATCCGAACGAATCTCCTTACGACGGGACTCCAGATATAAAGGCTATTGGGTTCTTGCCGCGTATGGTGTGTGCAACCCCGGACCTGAATCGACCAGGTAGCTCAAAAGTTTGGTACGGTATGGGTATGGTTCTATGGATCTTATGGATCGATATGGGCATAGAAAAGTAAGGTAACTTGATTTCGTTATGACTTACTTGGCATATGAGATGACGAACAGACGAACAGTCGAATCGAACAAATTATATTGCACAATTAAGAGCAATTCGAAAGACTGGAGAAAGCGGTTCAGAGAACATGTGGAGAGAAAGCAGAAGGATTGGAAAGACCCAAGAGGTTCATCTGATGATTCTGATCAATGATATTGAGACCCGTTGCTTTCGCTGATCACAGTAACCGCCGGCCCTGGGTCCCTCTCTTTCGCTGTCTCTCTTTGTCCATTTTTCCTCCATTGAGGTAAGGTACGGTTGTTAACCCATTATGTATTTTTTAATCGTCATGAATCAAAATTATCAATATTGATTCTTGATTTGCCTAGAGATCTCCACGTCCATTCTGGAAGCACAAGGGGTTTGATTCAAGGGTCTTGATATTCCTAGTATGCAGGCACGAGCTCTCACCAATGAATCGACCTTGTTTGCGATATCCATGGAAGATCCTTACTTGATCCAGTGCACAAAAGACCACAAGAAGAGGATTCTAAGAGACATAGACCAGGTCTTGATCATAGCAATATAGCAAACAAATGGCTGCTCACCGGATTCGCAAAGAACCACCATACATACAGGCATTTATATTGTTGCTCGAGAAAGGGAAAATCCTTGGCGAATTCTTTGGATATTCCATTTTTTAGTTGTTCATGCTCAAATCCGAAATAGTTGTTTCTCCTTGTACTTCGTATGTATGTCTTTCGTCTCCTCTCTTTTTTTCCAATGTTAGACAAGACATATTGTACGTATATAGAGTACATATTGTGCACAGCATATTGCTCTCACGGATAACGGACATAAACCCGTTATACAACAGTTATTCTGTAACATTGAATACTTGTGATATGATTGCAATTTGTACATATGTACGTATATGCAAACACGCCATTTATTCAGGCCATGCTCATGAAGGTGGCCCAACTCTGTACTGACCCAACTGTACCTGCCGCGCCGCACCCAACTTGTAATGCACCTTTATTTATGTGACACAGCAAACACACGCCGTCAACGCAATGTCAGCCTCGTGGGTTGTGATCCCAAAGCAATCGAGAGGCGTGCTGCAGCAAGGATAGGCCGGTTGGGCGAATATAAAAATTTCCCCTCTGTCGAAGCTGAAAATAAATCTCCCCTTGCATTCGATTGAGTTCGTGGAAATTGTGGAAAGTATCCAGAATCGCGCAAGCAGGCAATTATCATCCGATCTGTCGAAAATAGACTCGTACGCTGTAAATAGAATGTTTCACGTAAGGTCATGTACAAATAGGATTGTCCTTGCTGTCGGTGTGGAATCGTTGATGTACAGGAGAGGGGCGTTGTGTGGAATGATCCAGCCTCCAGCGGCGAGGAGAGGAGCGGTCAGATCCTTCCGCCCGCTTGCTTCCCCACGGCTAGCGATAGAGACTCTGATAATTGAATATAAAACGCGGAAACTTCACGAAATCAAGTGACTATGGCCTCAGTGTCAAGCGGGATTCCTTGCTGAAATTGGGGCGTCCAAACGTCAAAAAGAAATATGGGCGTTTTAAATTTCCGAATGACATTGGTAAAAAGATTTCCGAAGCGAAAGAAGAAAAGAGCAGCATACAACGACTCCGAACGAGCGTAGCTAAACTTCATAGATTGTGCAGAACGTCCATACTCAGTATAACTCAAAGAGCGATTCCTCGGATTACCAGGTCCATCCCCTCATCGAAAATCTTATTCCATACCCTAAGATATCTGACCAAGGTCATCACCGCCAATTTACAAGTCCACGAATATCTACCCCTTCATTTCGCTCGCTTTACTCGATCCAGCCGAACCTTCTTCTCTCACTCCAAACCTTCCTAAAAATATTCTGATCTTTGTCTTTGTGTCACTTTATCCCAGCACCGCTCCTCGAATTAGCCGTGACAACCGTATCATCTCCTTTCTTGAAATTATACTGTGCACTATCGTGGCTGTACAATGTACAGTACTCACTATACACGAAGTGAGTGCATCATGATCGATCGTCGGTACAGCAAAACCTCTCCATAAGGATACCGGTTTTTGTAGACTTTTTTAAGGATATATAGAGGTATCCTTGTATAGAGGTATCCGACTAATCCCGACCCGGTAGTAATTGATTTCCGATTAGTCCCGATCGGGCCATTTCCGTGACATTTTTTAGAGTTTCAATTGAATCTCTTAAAAACCTCAGTATATTTATCATGTGATAGCTAATCCTGATGATTCTACTGGTTCAATAAGGATATTCACGTGATTTTGGGACCGAGAAATATAAGGATATCCTAATAGAGAGGTTTTAAGGATATAGGCCTTTTTTAGCCCTGAAAATTTTTGGGACCAAAAAAATTTAAGGATAATAGAGGTTATCCTTATAGGGGGGATCCTTATGGAGAGGTTTTGCTGTATATTGTAATCTCAGACAACAATGTTTTCAAAGTTCAAACGCGTACCATGGAATGAATTTTGGAACGTGAGATTCGTAGAAAACAAATATAAACAAACAAACAAAATAAGGTGCTCGAGCCCCTCCTCGGTCATCGCCGTCACTGGTTCCATAACTTCCTTCCATTGCCAGATGTTCTATCTCGTGTTTTAGTTCCAAGTTCCAAGCCCTCTATCTTTCCAAATTCCACAAACTCAACATTTAAACTCTTAGTTCTGACTGTTCCAACTGTTAGACATAAATTACCATGCAAAGTCAAAAATCCGCTCAAAATCTTGGTACTGTACAGACACGTCGCGAAGGATTCTCTCGGATTCCTTCCCGTGAAATTTCGAACTACGCTGTGCTAGCTAGGTATCTGTAGTGCATCCAGTTCCTCGGTATATATTTTGTCTCGTGATTGATTGATTTGGTTCCTTGAACCTTCCCGTTGCTATATTGGCGAATGCCAATATCGATTTCCTGGGGCTTCCATCATGAGCGAAAGAGTGAATGGGCGGGAAAGGTATATTTAGTAAAATATAAAACATCAATGAAGGTTGCAACCAACAGTTGAATGGCGTGAAGTCGTCTTGAGATTGAGAGGTTGTACTGACTAAGTAGATATGAACGTTAATACTTTCAGTCAAAGAACCGAAGAACTTCGCCCATTCCAAGCATTCAATCCAGCGTATTCGTCGTATAACAAACAAGGAACTCCCTCCAAAATAATCCATATATCCATCTGACATCTTGGCAATGCTTAACCAAAGCCTATCAACGTAACCACATCCAAACCTCCAGATGTGCTTTCCTTTCCTCCGCTATCGAGACCCCTAACACACACACACACACACACACACACACACACAAAACTTTATACATACATCATCGAGCAAAACGACTGTACACATGATGCCCTGCAAAGCTGTGAAGCCGCAAATCATGCACCGTAAATCAATATGTACGTGCCGAAACCTTATCACTGCAGTCATACATAACGATATCAGTTGCGTCTCGCCGATGAAACCCTCCATATCCTCCTCAAAATTGTGATTGCAACCCTATCTTACAATCTTCCGTAGCGATTTTGTATCATTCACCACGCACGCCAGAAATCTCATACTACGGCATTTGAGGCTAGTAGTAATGAATGTGTAGCAAATAACTCTCTTGTATATATGTAAAAATTGGTCCGAAGTTGCTGCCCAAGGTGGCTTCAGCAGGACGGAAAACTGGACAAGTTACTCTTTTCAATATTCGATACCAACTCGGATAATTATTGTTCTGATACAAAGATTGAACATATATATCGATAAGCTATTATACAATATACTGTTTGAATCATTTAGATCTCAAAGTAAAGAGAGAGATAGTATGGAAAAACAAACTGCAAGATAAGTGTTCTCAACGTATGGATCCATTTGGGTAATTGAGTGTACGGCTTTTTTCGTCCATTTGGAGGGTGGATACCGTAAGCGCGCATATTGAATTTCAAGTTGCTCTCAACCATTCAAATCACATCTATAAAATTCCATAACTTCAATGCTGTTGGCACTAACCCACCAATAACCCCTCTCCAGAAAAGATAAAGCGTCATGCTCGGCATCATATGTTAATCACATCTCCTCCGCCAAATGCAATGATACGGAATCGGACACATCTCAGACGTCTTAAGCCACTTATTCCTACTAAATTCTCATTCTCCAAGATATATTCCGTACAATATTGTGGATTTCAACATTTTATCCAACCCGAAGTAGTTATCCCGCAGACTGCGGCTCGCGAAATAATAAATGTTATTCCGTCTACTATTCTCGTCTGAGATATTGGGGTCCCCAAATATTGATAAGAACGGCACGCGAGACGAGAATGAGAATGCGAAACGGCTATCCTCATAACGTAATCTTACATCGAGTCGACGTGCCTAGATCCCGATGGATGGGTCATCGGATCTTCATAAGTGCAGTCTGAGACTTAACATTTTGAGCCTCGATGGAGGGAGGTAAGCAGAAAAGCGAATAAGGGCGCAAGAGGCGCCAAGAAATTTTTAATTCTTTTGAAAGATGTATTGTGTCATTCGTCTGATCTGGCATTGAGATCTAGCGATTACGAATATCGATTATAGGGTAAACGAGGTTGGCGAAACTTGGCATGTATGTGTGGTGTATAGTGTACGGCTGGCACGGCCGGCTAAATGCGCAGCCAGTACATCGGAGGAGACTCCAGATTCGACATTCGATGATGCTGCCGCTTCAAGTTTACGCTGGCAGGTAGGCTCGGATCTTACTGCGTAGTACAAGATAGCTTCATGATCACCGTAAGATATTGGAAGAAATAATAACTTTTGATTCTCATTCAAACGAGTAGGTAAGGCAACTAATGACCGGATATTTACGTCCCCTCTCGTCAATTCCTCTCAAGCAAAGGTCTCCACCCATATGAACCATTAAAGATAGAGTCAGGAAAAATCACAAAGTGACTCAGTATCAATTCTTTGCCCTATTCGAGCTGGTATCGCTGTATTTCCCTTCCTCCCTTCCAACCACTCTTATATCATTCACAACCATCCAACACCCCAGAAACCAAGCCTAATTAATTACTCAGAATTCGTGCACAAGCAAAAACGAATCAAATCCGCATTCAAAAAAGAAGCATGTACTGTGAAGTTGCCATATGTCCCAAAAGTGCCAAACGTGCCACCGAATAACAAACATAACAGAGAACAACAACAAAAATAGAGCCAGTATCTATATTCGCGCGCTCATATAAAACCAAATCAGGATAATAACCAGATACAGAAAATTTTAGACTGTAAAGCATGCGTTCGCGAAGAGTTCGAAAACTTGGTATATGTACCAAGTACCAACGAGCGAAATGATAACTCCGTGGGTGCCACCAAAGTAAATAACTATCTATCTACCAGCCATCACCTTACTTGATGAGATTGTTTTATTCTCTAGGAGGACGAGGTTGATTTTGGGAGAGAATGTAATGGATCCCAGTATTCGTAGACTCTGTTTTCTTTGTTTTTACCGGTGACTGCGGGTGCAGTGAAGGTTGAGCGCCCAGTAATGGGATCGTAGGTATCGTATGATGCGGCAAGACGTTTACCGCCACCACCAGGAAGATCAACGACGAAGTTGGGTGTTACGAAACCACCAATAGAACCGCGGATATGACGTTCGAGTTGAAGAATTGTGGAGAGTGGTGTCCGGAGATCTTCCACGTATTGCACCATGTCAGCTTGATAGACATAGTACTAGGTAATGTTAGCATGTACCCCGGCTTGGAAAAGATGAGCTAGGTAAGATATACATACGGGAATGACGTTGTTGTCGGCCACAGTTTTAATGAGGCTACTCATGGTGGCCACATCATCGTTGACACCCTTGAGTAGGACAGTTTGGTTTCTCACGGTAACATTGTTCTCGTGTAATTTTTGGAGTGCCATTTTTGAAACCCAGGTCATCTCCTTGGGATGATTGAAATGTGTATGAATAGCCATACTCTTTCCGGCCTTCTTAGCCAATGCTGAGAGTCTAATCATCTCAGCTGCCCATCCATCGCTATCGTCAAGGATCCGCGCAGGAGAAACAGCAAGACCTTTCGTGGCAAATCTAAATCGTTTGATATGAGGAATAGAAATAAGTCGTTCGCCGATTAGACGAAGATTATCAGCGGTTAAGATATAGCAGTCTCCGCCAGAAACAACTATATCTTGGAGTTGAGGGGTGTCTTCAATGTAAGTGAAAATGTCTTCCCAACGTTTTCGTTGAGGCTTAAATGTGGTTTTCTTAACGTTTTGCATATCAGGCCCGATAGACCATGAACGAGTACAAAAACGACAGTATAGAGGACAGGTTGATGTTGCTAGGAAAAAGTTAGTGTCATAATAAATACCATAAAACTAAAGAAGACTTGCCTAAGAATAAAGCTTTATCATAGTACCTATGAACGAAGCCTTCCACCGGAGAGTCATCAGACTCATGCAATGAGTCCAACTCAACTTTGGGATGATCTTCAAGCTTACTTGACTTCATAGGTATAAACTGGCGACGAATGGGATCTTCAAACGGATTTTCCCAGTCGATGATACTGAGAACATGAGGTGGTAAGCGAATCGACATAGGTGCCAACTTGATCCCTTCCTTGACGTCCTCGATGAAGTCCTCGCGAGTGACAATTCCGGGAAAATCGGGGTGTCTTCGAAGGACTGGGGGCAAAACTTCCAACATAAAAACTTCTAACTGCATTATAGTGGATATGGTATGGATTGTCTGCAGAAATATATCAGTATTGGCAACCCCTACATAGCCATAGGGCTGAGGTACTTACATGAAACTTGTATTTTAAGAATTGGGCTTCTGTGACATTTGCCCAGCGAGGAATCTTTTGCCAGTACGCGGCCCTGTCAGTAAGGGAAGCATCATAGACTGGTAATCCAGGTACTTTTGCTGTATTTGGAGGCTCGTATGGTGCTGGGACAGGTCCATCATGGAACATAGGAAGGTCGGTTACTGCTGCTCGACCTGACGCATTTGATCGAAATTGCCTTGTTGAGATAAGAGGTACTTTAGGCTTCAAAGATAAGTTTCGTGCAGCGACGTGAAAGCATTTCCGAGGTACTGCATCACTCTTCACCCCTGCTGATCTTGTGAAAATAAAGGGGCAGCTTTTCGCCGCTGGGGCAAATTTTGTCCGTGATATTCCTCCAAGCATTTTGAAATGTGACTTCCAAGTCAGAAAAGTGCTTGTGAAAGTTAATTGAGTTCTGTAATTGATCAGTAATTGCGAGGATAGACTTGAAAGTGGTGGTTTTTATAGAGAACAGTCAAGGCAACTGAAGGAATCTGTTGGGGGTGCTTCACACGGAGGCAAACATCCACCAAGGTTGTACTGCGTATGAAAGTTGATGAATACTCACAAGCTCGTATTTTTCTAATTCGAGACAATACTGTTATCTCGATGTAAAAGATAATCCACGCACACAAAGGTGAATCAAAATTATGGACTGATTGCAAGGTCAGGTGACGAGGCGAAATGTTGGAAGCAAGCAATTATATTAAATGCAGGTCTCTCTCCCCAAAAGCTGTGCTGCTATGCTGTACTCGAAAATATAACTACCCAAGGGGGGTATTTATGCTCGGAGCCTCGAACGACCAGCTGACCCAATTGAACAGGAAGATTGGCTCTAAAGAGGAGCACGTTGGACAGTTTATGAGTATGTGACGTGAGACGCCCTTGATTGGTGAAATACCCAGGAGAATAGGAAAGTTTCTGGAGTTCAGGACCCACTACAGTGTTGCCTATCGAACTGTGCATGCGTTTATTCGTAAGTGCGTAGATGTGACTGATGCAAGAGATGTCGTTGGTCGTACAGTCTAGCAGACTCTTCGAGGTCAGTCGATATGAAATTCGTGCCTCGACTTTCCAATATGTGCAAAGATATCTTCCCAGCAGTTTGGGCCTCCGGCCGGGGAAGTTGTGATGCGTGCGGAGGTAAAGCCGGCTGCAGTGAGTTATGTTGTCTGTTGGATAATTAGGACGACCTTATTGGACAAATCGATATTGGCGATTCTAGAAAAAAAGGTGAGTGTTGAATGCAATGCTGTACAACCTTTGCAAGCGCGAATCATGCCCTGGTAGCAAATGAGGAGCGTCCCGACACCTGCAACTGCATAAAAACACGCAAACAAGGGCGATCATTGACAACTTCCATCAGAACAAGATTTCCAAGAGGATATTGCTCAACTTTAATACCAACATTTGCACTAAACAATATTACCGCCTACCAAAGCCACCACACTGTTGCTTTCTCCCACCTCGTAATAAGATGAACATGGTTATTGCAATTCTAGCCTTCGGAAATATAATTGCGTTCAATTACATGGTAGTAACCAACAGAAGGAACAAGCTTCCACCCTCAATTGGGAACAGCGGAGGAAGGATCAGCTTCAAGCCTCCAATTTTTACCGATTACTTTATGTGGATGAGGCGGCATGGCGACGAGGTACTGCACCTGTTTCGACAAGATAGCTGCATGTGCTACTGCATTGGGTAGTCTCTCATTTCACTAAAATGATAGAATTTCAAAGGCGTCAGCACTTAAATTTTCGACGTTGAAGGACTTCTAAACGTTTATCGGCGATATTGAAAGATCCGCCACTTTTCAACAGCACACTTACGATAATTTTGGATGGGTCATGGTATTCGCATGATACTTCGCATAATGCTTGTACTTAAAGCAAGCCCCGAGTAGTACAGAAAAAAAATCTCAATAGGGAGTATAAATTAAGAATATTAAAATACGGTATATGCATGGAAAGGATTCATCTTATCTCATCATTTTTCTTGGATAATTGACGAGATACAGGTGCTTTGTGGAGTAGAACCAATGAAAAATAAAATCAACATTGTACCTGGCTTCAAATGGTAGAATAGAACATGCAAATCGCCCCCAATTAGGTAGTTCCGAAGTATTGACAACTTCTTTCGTGAATAAGCTCCAGTTTGAGGCTTGATGGACCATATTGTTGGAAAGCAGAAAAGAGTAAGGTAGGTAGATTTGAATGTCTCCATGGGTGCAATCTTCATCCGATTCTGCACCTTGGCAACAGCCACGGCCCGCTTGGTCCTCGTTTTGTGGAAGCTGTACGAAGCAGTTACATGTGCGATGACAGCAGCAATAGTGCAGAAAGCAGAAAGTAGTTTTCTACCCTTGCTATCTTGCTACCTATCAGACGTTCATCAGATGACCCCAGATGATCCCTCCGAGGCCAGGGGATCTAAAAGTTTCATGAATTCATGAAAAAGTGTGATATTTTCAAGAATTAATTGAAGAAAGAGTTTAATAAATGTTAGTATTCGGGTCCGTCTGAGAATGTTTCAAAGTATGATGTACGTACGAAAGAATCAAGGGGGGATTTTGATATACAGTCGTACCAAAAAAGGAGAGGTTCTTGATATCTGTAGTAGCATGATGAACGTATATGTATATGTGGGTAAGTAGGTATGAAGGAAGAGTCTGAAAAGAGATGAAGTCCCGGGACATACGAGGAGTATACTACTTGTGTTGTGGGTACTCTGATACTTGGGTTGAGGGATACTTTTTGCTACTTGGGTACTTGAGTACTTGGGGTAGCTGGAGGTCACCACCACTCTTTTGAGCAGATGAGAGTTCGAACCCACTGCCCTCGACCCTATCCCATCCAGTCAGTATATGTGAAGACGTTGGTAGGTTGATTGGCTCGTTGGGTGGTTGATATCAATGTCAGCATTTCTTCTTACCAAAGCTCCATTACTCCATTATTATTCACCCACGCTCCCACGGTTTCTCCCGACACCGAAATAACACGGATGGTGGGCTGAATAGACAAATGCCACGTGATTTTTCGCGCTAGTTCAGTTTTCCTGATTGTTTGAGAGTACTCTGTCTAATCACCAATTTCCTCCAGCAAGGTCTTGATACCACCCACTCTACCTCCACCATTTTAAATCTCCTCTCCATCAGTTGCACATCTGCAGCAATTGATTCTCCTTAATACCCTTTGACATATAGACGCTGGTCAAGATGTTCAGAAACGCTCTTAAGCAGTCCAGCAGGACGGTGGGCGCAATTTCTGCTTCCGGTAGAATTGCCACGGTACGTCAACAAAACAAAATTTCTCACGTCACTATGTCACTATCATACTTCGCCGCTATCAATATCTATCTACTTAGATATTGTCCATAGTGTCAATTGACATTGCGATGCCATGGTGTTGAGGCTTTTGAGCTTCTAGCAAGCTTTGCCAGCTTTGTTGACGAGGATTTTTCGGACTTCGGCTAACGTAAACGTTTTTTGCACCACAGCGAACTGCTGTTCCAGCAACTTTCAACGCAGCATCAAGATCAGTTCGAAGCTACGCATCTGATGCTAAGGCATCCCCCACCGAAGTCTCTTCTATTCTTGAGCAAAGAATTAGAGGTGTTCAAGAGGAGTCCGGTCTCGCCGAGACTGGACGTGTTTTGTCCGTTGGGTAGGTTCCCCCAACAATATTCTTATACTCGGGTCCAAAACGCTGCAGTCATATTACGTCGATATGGATATTCGGGATTATGGATTATTTGGGCGCAGTGCTGATTTGTGTTATGACAGTGATGGTATCGCTCGTGTACATGGTATGAGCAATGTCCAAGCCGAGGAACTTGTCGAGTAAGTTTATGAAATTCGACAATCATTATCTGGGGTACTGATGGAAAAAAAGGTTCGCATCCGGTGTCAAGGGCATGTGCATGAACTTGGAAGCTGGCCAAGTCGGTGTTGTGCTTTTCGGTTCTGATCGTTTGGTCAAGGAGGGCGAGACCGTCAAGCGTACCGGAGAGATTGTCGATGTTCCCGTCGGAATGGAGATGCTCGGCCGTGTCATTGATGCTCTCGGAAACCCAATCGATGGCAAGGGACCTATCAAGACTACTGAGAAGCGCCGTGCGCAACTCAAGGCTCCTGGTATTCTCCCACGTCAATCCGTCAACCAGCCAGTCCAAACCGGTCTTAAGTCCGTCGACGCAATGGTACCCATTGGACGTGGTCAACGTGAGTTGATCATTGGTGATCGTCAAACCGGAAAGACTGCTGTTGCTCTCGATGCCATGCTTAACCAAAAGCGTTGGAACGATGGAAACGATGAGACTAAGAAGCTCTACTGTGTCTATGTCGCCGTCGGTCAAAAGAGATCCACTGTTGCCCAATTGGTCAAGACCCTCGAGGAGAACGACGCCATGAAGTACTCCATTGTTGTTGCAGCTACTGCTTCTGAGGCTGCTCCTCTTCAATACATCGCTCCTTTCACTGGTACATCGATTGGTGAATACTTCAGAGATAATGGCAAGCATGCTCTCATCATTTTCGACGATCTTTCCAAGCAAGCTGTTGCATATCGTCAGATGTCTCTTCTTCTTCGAAGACCTCCAGGACGTGAAGCCTACCCAGGTGATGTATTTTATTTACAGCAAGGCTTCCTTTCCCGTCGTTAACAAAAAATTCAAAAAAATCTAACATTTTCGATAGTTCCCGTCTCCTCGAGCGTGCCGCTAAGATGAACGACAAACTTGGTGGTGGATCCTTGACTGCTCTACCCATCATTGAAACTCAAGGTGGTGATGTATCAGCTTATATCCCAACTAACGTTATTTCTATCACTGATGGACAAATTTTCTTGGAGGCCGAACTTTTCTACAAGGGTATTCGTCCAGCCATCAACGTCGGTCTTTCTGTGTCCCGTGTCGGATCAGCTGCCCAACTTAAGGCAATGAAGCAAGTCGCTGGTTCCTTGAAGCTTTTCTTGGCTCAATACCGTGAAGTTGCTGCATTCGCACAATTCGGTTCCGATTTGGATGCTGCTACCAAGCAAACTCTTAACCGTGGTGAAAGAGTAAGTTTTCCATTCGCATTCGCATTCCAAACCACATCCCCATACTTGCCATTGTTTGACTTATTATCATACATTGGTCTGCTCACAATTGTTCAACTTGTTGTCGTACATTGATCTGCTCATGATTGTTCGACTAATTGTCGTACTTTGGTTCGCTTATCATTGTTTGACTCATTTTCAAACATTGGTTTGCCTATGATTGTTTAATTCATTTTCGAACATTGATTTACTTATCATTGTTCGATTTATTTTCGAACTTTGATTTACTTATTGTTTGACTTGTTTTCGTATATTGATTCACTTATCATTGTTCGGCTCATGGTCGTACATTAATCCTTCGTTTTTCATACATGAACAAATCATACAAAGTACATAAGCTAACAATAATTTTTTTATAGTTGACTGAGCTCCTCAAGCAAAAGCAATACTCTCCTATGGCCGTTAACGAAATGGTTCCTCTTATCTACGCTGGTGTCAACGGTCATCTTGACTCCGTCCCAGTCAACAAGATTCTCCAATGGGAGGCTGACTTCATCTCACATCTTAAGACCAACGAGTCAGACTTGTTGGCAACAATTGATAAGGAGGGTGCTCTCAGCAAGGACCTTGAGGCTAAGTTGAAGGACGTTGTCACCTCTTTCACCAAGAGCTTCGTCTAAATCAAATAGCTAAAATAAAATCATGGTCATTTCCTCGTTATTCTTTTGTCCCTTAGCATGTGGGCCTGGGCGAGCTGTATTTTGAACGTTGTGATGAGGAAAGGAAAAAACTTAGTTATGGTGGTATGGAAGGCAGGATGAGTGATGAATGATCGGCGGAAGATTTGATAGATCAAAATCAAAGCTGTAAAATAGACCGTCAATTTTTCCGCGTGTTGTATGATTACATGATTCATTGTGTCAATTGCATGTTTGCAAAAGTGATGTTGCCGATGGTGACTCGCAGATGGGAGAAGCAGAATCCCAAAATCGAGTTCTCAAGTATCTCACTACATTTCGCTATTGCTATTCACCGTTTGAATGGATTACAACATACAAATTTGTGCCAACAGTCAGAAGCTTGCAGTATCCAAATGCAAATCTGACAATCAAATATCCTTCACCTTCAGATTTTGGGTTTTGAAAAATTCCCAACTTGCGAGTGCAGAAACCTGCCTTATTCGGCAAGCTTCCCCCGAAATGTGACAAAATATATTGCACGGCTTCATGCTCAGACCCTGCATAAATTGAAGCCGTCGATGTCATGTCAGCTTATGTTACGGCTTGGAAGAGGGTGCCTGGTATCTAGGTATATAGGGTTGGTAGGGGATACATGCGGATATAAAAATGCGGGTAGGGTGAGCGGGTATGGCCCGAGTACAATGCTACGTGAGAGCTGATAGGTGCCTAGAATTACACGCGCCGCACCGGGCCGAGATATAAACCAAACCGAAACGGAAAGGGAAATGAAATAGATAAAGGGTAGGCTGAGCTAGGTTAGTGTAGAGTAAGGGATTGGTGATTGCGAATTATGAATCGGGGGTTGTGGATCAAATTTGAAAGCGGAAGGGTGAGAAAATAGTTGAGACATAATCCGGGTAGGGTGGAGCAGGCAACGTGGGTAAAGGGTAGACTCGAAGTCTGTGTGAACCTGGAAGAACCTTAAATTAGATTGAGAGTCGAGATTAGGGTCCAATTCTAGGAAGATACTCCTCAGCGTGAAAGAGGAAGATGGCGCGCGACGGACAGACGAAGCATGCCGCACATTGAGATCGAAAATACTCACTGTCTAGGCCTCGTAGCATTCTTCAATGCTCGAATCTATATTCAGGATTAAACAGACTTTTATTTTAGCCTTGAACGAGTTCTAATTTTAGAATTTGTATCCAATATTGAAATGGACCTTGAGATTTGGATTTTGGGAAAAATCACAATCTAGGTACCTCATAGTACTCTCCGATGATCAAACTCGGATTTGGAGTCATATACCCTTCCAGGCTTAAACATGTTTAGGAAATGATCTTAGTGTATGAGTTATCTCAATCTTCCATCGCGTGGAGAGAGGGGAGGGGGATAAGAGGGGCGATCAAGGTGGATATGGATATAGATGTGGATCCGGGACCTGCGTGGTGCAATGCATGAAGGGACCTCGTGGCGTTGGTAATAGCTTCTAATTCCAACGGCTGGGGATTATATATATCTCAAAGGCGGAATATTGAAACGATTTATTGAGATGGCTTGTCGACGTGGAAGATGTCAATAGTGCATGCAGTATGCAGCAGGGAATGCATTGCATCTCGGGGTCTTTGACCCACCTCACTTTCAATAGGGGTCTTTCTTAATGTTGGGGTTTGACTTTTGTTCGATTCATGTACGAAACGTGGAATACGCGGCCCAGAGCAAGGTTCGCAAACTCATCGGCGTGGCGGTGGAAACTTAGAATGAGATGAGATTGAGGATGCAAAGGGTCTTGCCATGATACACGGGAAGTTCCTTTGCGAAATCCTCAAAGTCGCAAGGAATAATACGACGGGTATAGCTTTATCTCATGCCAGGGACTCATTGACTTTTGTTGCAAACGTCGATGCAGTTTTGTCCTGGGTCTGGCTCAGCAGCAATGAGTGAAGGACCCGATATACATGTGAGTGTATCTTACCGCATGCTGAAGTCAGCATGTGAAGCTGGGTTTATGCTGAGGTGGGAAGATTACGAATCGTCGGGTCGACCTGGATGCAGATTGAGGGACTTGATGTAGTAGAAATGCATGTGCTTAGCATGCATGTGCATGCATGTATGTGATTTGGATGCAAATTTCTCCCGTTACATTTGTTTATCCTGTCTTCTCAACTTCTTCCCCATATTAGTCATAATCCTTGTGGGCTAGAGAAATTTTGCTTTTCCCTTCTCATTCTGTTCTATGGTATATCTCGAACGTCTTGCTGTCTATATTGAATATCGGTACCGTTCTGCGACGAGCTCTAAAGTCACGTTTCCAATAGCTGTCTCTAGAGCCATGGTAGCTCTCAGTGGGTTGTTTCAACAACTATGAACTTACTGGAATTTTAGGAAATTCAAAGCCTTCGCTTCTTCTGTTTCTTTGAGGAAGTTCATTTTGGCAACACGCGGAAAGATCATGTTCACGAATATATATTGTTGATACATGGTACTGCACAACATCGACCACTCTGAATCTTTGGAATCAGACCATTAAATAGACCAGTGTCAAGAATGATCAACAACCGATTCCAATTATGCGATGCGAAGAATCCACTTTGACATAATGGTCATAGGACTGAGATAAGTTTGCTTCACTCATCGATTCACATCTTCCTCATTGATATGTTCACCTTTGATTTTGCTTGATGCAATATTAGACATTCGTTGAGGTAATCCCCTTGCAAGTGGCATGAAAGAGACAAGAAAATCGAAGTCCGGATTCTGGTAGAAAATCAATTGACGCCGAGTTATTAAATCTACTCATCTCTTCATTTTTCGGTAAAGTTCATGAAGACTTTTTCTGTTCATCATTCATTTATCTCATCACACCGCGCCGGGTTGATTTTCGCATTTTTTCATATATCACTCGACTACTGGCCAAGCTAGCTCGCTAGGTAGATGACTTGCTGTCAATTAGACGACTCCTCACATTTTCTGTTCGAGGTGTGTGCAGCTGTAGCAATTTATATTTCGCGGGTAGCCATTGGTGATGTACCGAAGGATTTTGCCGAATCCAACACCGGCCCAACTTGCGACCCTAATTGATTCAAATTACCTGTACTTTTGTGTTCTTCATTATGTTTTCTCCTCTGTGGCTACTTTCGAACCAATTCACTTTTTACATTGAACTCACAGGAATGATGAATCAACAGATGTCCTGAAAACCCTTGCGATAATTTATTCGCAATCCCGGTTTTATAATGATTATTCGACTCCAGTCAAAAGAAGTTCCCCGCTGTAGGAATATTATAATCGGTCACTGCGAGGTATATCCGGTTGGGTTAGTTTGCAAACGCGCGGCTGCAATGCCTACTTCAAAGGACCTCACAGCCGCACCTTGTCGTGATCATGAAAACCCACATTTCTATAGATATGAGATATTTGAGACCAACGTTTTCATCATATTCATATAAGTACTTATTCTTTTAATTGGAGCATGATATGTTTTGTCTGCAGCCTCCGAGATATTGAAACGACCGATGGAGTAGGGTGTGGATCGTCCAATTGCTCTTACGCAGGCAGCTAGTATGGAGAATCTGCTCTGTAGAGTGGAGAATTCTTCTCAAAAACTATGATGCTGGCTACGATAATAATTCATCTTTATATATTAGTATCGAATGCGAAGATTGTAATCTTTCGTCATACATCGTCCTGTTAAAGAAGAAACAAATAATTGGTTCATATCTCAATTCGGGCGCCTAAATAGGGCTGTGATTCCTTCTTATCGGACCCCGACCTTAAAGACATCATACAAAGAAGAAGTAGATGAACAACGTCGGAAAGGCAGATAGACCTTATGGCTGAGGCGTATGATATAAGGGTTGTTAGACCTCAAATCTCCACCAAATTCGTGTCCTCATCAAGGTTTTAACTTGTAGGATCACTGTTCCATATTCTAGACCTCCAACTAACATAAGTATGTCTACATATTACAAGCCAACATTCGTTGCGTCTGCCTTGCTTTTTTGTTTGCATAAGTTTGTTCTGACTTACTCGTGCCACTCATTTACAAGCCTCCATTTTCTGTCTTTATTTAGCATTGTTATTATATCCTACCACCAACATTTCGTTTGTTTGTCTTCATCGTATCATCAAAGCCTTGAAAGGCTTCTTTAGATAACCTGTTTGTCAAGTATACTCAAGCTCTTGCTTTTAACAAACTTTGGTATCTTCCCACGCTCCTTTTCCTCTTTTCCTTTTGTCTTCCTTCTTATACGTCGAAATTGAAGTAACAAATTGCAAATATACTTCTTCAGTTATACTATAGTTAGCCTCAAGAAAGTCACAAGAATGGCTCGAGCTACACATATACTTGGACTTGGGACGATTATCCTTGGTCAATTGACACCTTCTTTAGCACAAGTGGTCACTGATGTAGTATCAATCACGGATACATCAACCATAATTTCTTGCGCAGATACTGTGACGAATTGTCCAGGAAAAACTACCGCTTCCGGTTATGCGGCTGGTGTGACATCTACTCCAAGCGTGGCATCGGAAGTCACATCTAAAGCATCAAGTTGGGTAGCATCTTCAGCTCCTGCAGCATATACAGCTCCAGCAGCAGAGGGCTCTGCTGTAACCGTTACCAAGACTGTGACTGGAGATTGCGGTGCTTCTGTTGGATCCGAAGTAGCTAGTTCAACTTCATCAAATTCTATGTGGTGGCCTCCAGCATCAGAAACAGGTATTTTTGCCCACATCCTCTCTTTCAAACTTACCCACTAAAACTTATTCAGCTGCCTCTGGTGTAGCTTCATCTACTCATGCATATACATCCTTAGCTTCCAGCTGGACCAGTGCCGCAGCATGGGGAACGGGAGCCAAGACCTCCTCTAAATACACATGGGGAACCGCTGTAACGTCGGCCCCCATTGTTCCAACATATGCCTCCGACATGACCTCCCACACTACCATCCACATTACCTCTGATCAATCAGTCACTCTCACAACTTACTCCACCTCCACCGTCCAAACCAAGACCAGTGGGTCTACAGTATGGACCACTACGACCGGATGGCTCACCGTTGTGACATGCGATGCCTCCACTGGCAGCGCATACGCCACCGGTTACGGATCCGGTTATTCAGCAGGCACAGGCTACTATGGAACCGGGACTTTAGTCGGCCCTTACAATAACTCGACCAAGACAAAAACAGGAACTGCAGCTTTGGAATCTTCAGCCATGACCACTGCAGGTGCCTATGATACCTCCGTCTTATCATTCAGCACTGCGACTCCTGCTTCGGGAAGTACGTCTAAATCGACACTTTACATCAATCCACCTTCCAGCACGGGAATAGCAAGTGACGCTACGGGAATTAACGGGACAACGGGGGCGCAACAAACTACCATTTCGGCGGATTCGGATAAAGTGAGGATTTCATTTGTGGTATTGGGAGTGGTGTGTTTAACGAACTTGTTCTTGTTTTAATTTGAGGAGTTTGAGTTTTGAGAATCTCTTTCTGGGTTCTGGTGAAATGCATGGAATGCATGGATTGCTTTTATGGTTTCCATGCTTTCTATCCTTGAGATGGTGTCGGGTAGAGTGAGATAGGATTGTTGTATTTGTACTGCTATATGGGAGGAATGGATGGGACGAAATAGTCTTCGTCAGGTCTCATCTTGATTTGTTTCCTGCAGATTTCAAGGCTTATTCTTTTAGTGAATGTGGGTTTGAGGATCGATACCCGGGTTTGTGAGTGTTGGCTTGGGGGTTGAGATATACGATGTCTATGTTTGTTGGTCCTTTGTATATCCATAAATGAATAGCTGATTAATGGAGCTGGTTCATCCAGACATGATTTGCAATTCTTTTCGATTGAATAGGGGAGTGATTTGAATGAACAAGCTAAGGAAAAGTGATTTGAATTCGAGACTTGATGAGCCCAAGTTTCAGGTGCTCAACACTTTTCTTCTCCAATGATAATTTTCAATATCATGGCGATGGCATGATCAAACAACGAGGTATGACCAATAAAAATCATCAGTTATTCTAAAAATAAGACTGAACGAATCGCTCATCCTGCACTATCTCTAATGCCATTCTACCTAACAGAAAATGATAATCCGCTAAGCTTCCTACTTCCAAAATTGCGAAATCCTACCTCGAAACCTACCTCACAACATTACATCATAGACCTTCTGCATATCAGTTACTCATTCGAAACTAATCATCCTCATCTCTTATCTAGACGCGCAACAAATCCAGATATTACAATCCCCTAAACGCTCAAGTATACTAACCAAGTAAGCGAGCTTAGGAAGCATTATCTCATGCCTTCGAGATATCTATCTTGAAGCTGATTCTTCTTATTACCTATCCAGATATGCAACAGATCTTCAAAATGATTCTCTAATCATATCAAGACAATCATGGAAGTAAGGCTTCTGAATCGTCTCCCTAGGTTTGAAGATTATAACCGCTTTTATGAGTTATATCTAATCTGAATCTGGCATCTCAAATGAACACTTCTGACTTGTTTTATTTCTATTTTTATTTTTTTTGGCAAATTCATCTTACACGTACAACCAATCAAACATACTGATGTCATTGTAATCGATAGTAGAGATTTAGCTTAGCTATAAAGAAGTAAGATGTATCTATACTCCATGAGCAAAACTAAAGCTACCTAGACAAGAAGAAAACACGTCTCACGATATCGATTTTGGCAAAAGCGAGAATTGGCAAAGTAATCTTACGTTTTAATGCAGCCAGCGTTCTAGGATCGACGAGCAGGGAAAACTTGGTCGATAAGCGGCAGAATGAATGATCATGAGAGAGTGTGATGCATAGATTAGATTTTCGACCATGGTCCTGTTCTGGACTTGGTGAGGAACGAACTCGCCAGGCGCACTGTTGTGTCTCAACGTGAAGCTTTCTGGTAAGTACTGGTCACAGTAGATGTAATCACCTTGAGTAGAGTAATTCATTTTGGAGTGGCGATGATCTTGTGATGGTTGCTGTAATGCAGAAAAGAGGCTTCTCTGATCTATATAGCGTGAATGATGAAAGAACGCGGAGGTGTTTATGAGGACAGGTTCTGGACCTAGAATGAGAAAATGTTTTACCGCTAGAAAATGCGATATTGAAATCGTTTGGGGGAAGAGGGGGAAATGCAGCCGATTCGCATTGAAGAAGAGTGCTTTGGAGACGTATAAGACTGATGCACGCCTGAAGAGCCTTATTAGTCATTTTACATAGATGGGTCCTGAACAGTGTTTCCAATCGCCAATGGTCCGGATTACAATCTGACAATTAAAAGCTCCCATTATCTGTACGCAGTTCAAGATTCAGAATAGATTCAATCTTAATTGTAGGACTCTCAGTGAAAGGATATCCAAAAATGACGTTCAATACGATCGATTTCCGAGTTTGGATAAGAAATTATATTGCTACCCGTCGCTCCGAATCCAATATGTGCGTTTTATATACAATCTGTCCCAGCGTACCTGTTCGTCCCCGATTGGGAATACACAGAAATCAAGAAATCCAAAGCACCACTTATATATAATTAATGTACACCACCAAAACCAAACCACTTCTCTTCGAATCCTTTCAATTCGTCGTATGAATCCCAATCTTCAACGACCACCAAATCTTCATCATATCCATCAAAAGTAGACATACTCGTTACCAATCTAGGGTTGACCGCTACATCTAATTTTACACCCTCCCCAATCCTATCATTTGGCGAATCAATATTACCATACGTGGTACCTTCCTTGAAAGAATCATCGCGGATTCTATGAACCTGCGACCAAAGCGGCCTCTCGAAATGAGAATGCTTAATCAGATTCGCATGTACGAACATCCACTTTCCATAGGGATCTGCTTGAAGCATCGTATGTCCTCCCGATTGAGAACTTCCGGGAATTTTGGCAGCGCCAACAGCGTTCATTCTTCCTGGGCCGGTCCATGACTTTCCAAGAAGAAGTGCAGCCGCCCGAAACGAATCCCGATCACCTCCCATAAATCCATAGAATTCTTCATGATGAAGTGCAAAATACTCAATCAGCCATAGGATATCCTGATGACGAGTTCGAGATATCATGACCTGTCCAGATTCTCCCTCGTATTCATTCCGACATGGCTGACCCAACAAACGCCACATCGGATTGGTGGGATGAGATTTTGAATAATCAGGCCACAATAAAAGTCCTGTATCTCTCCATTCTCTTCCTTCAAACAGATATTCGGGATTCCGCAGAGGATAAGAATCTGTATCTAGATACAAGATATCATCAAATGAAGACTGCTGAATAGCGGCTCCCTTTATTTGAAAATCTTTCCACCCCGACCCTTTTGATACGTCTCCTACTACGCGCATTGTAACATTAATGCCGCTAGGACCGGAATCAGAGTTCTGCAACTCTTTTAGATCGGAGAGAATACTACTAAGAGCAGGTGCGGATAATTCGGAGTCGAAATGAAATATTTCGACTGGCAACTTGCAGTTGTAAGATTTTAGAAGCCTAAGAGAAGTTCGCGCACGAATCAGGGCGTGACGATCTCCCGCGGCCATTACAATTCCTCTTTTGATCTTCTTCTCTATTCCTGGCACATCGGCGCTAGAAGATGATGATGAGCTCGTTTTTCCTATCGCCTCAATTTGTTTGCGACGTAAATTCGTTGTGATCCCTTTGCGCCACGCATAAATCTGAGATGAAGGTATATCTGCCCATGTTTTCACATTTCCGTCAACAGCACCTCGGTCATAATTAGTTCCATTAACCGGGCAGGTTTGGGAATTTAATGAGACAGCGTCATCGTAAGATAGAACCGGGCGTGATAAAAACTGCTCCAAGATTCCATTCAACCTTGAGATTTCTTCTGAATCTGGTGGTGTCTCGTAATGAAAATAATTCTGAGCTTTCTGCGGAATATAACTCGATAAGTCGTCAGAGTTTAAATGAGAAAGACTAGCGATCAAAGCTATAAAAACGATTGCGCCAAAAGTAGCGAGTGCACGAGTTTGCCTCATTCTTTGGTAACTTTACCAAAAGAGAATTTCCGGAGCAAAACTCGGAATGACCGGATTAATGAATTGTAGTGTGATGGAACTTTTCTTTCTAGTAAAAGAAGCTCATTGCAAGCAATTGCAAGTAATATACAAAGATCTAGGGCAGAGACATGTGTAATGTATGTTGGCGGCGCAGTGTCTCGGATGATCTTACACCCGATTTAATAACGTGTGTCCAAAACCTTAAATTTTAATGCTTGTGTGATTTCTGCTCAAACATACAATATAATTTTTTAATATATATTGTTACGTAAGCGGACACAATAGGAGTTGTAAGCTTTACCACTACGCCACGCACGCAATCTGTCCACAAAAGGTACAGTATCAGGGATCGAAGTCCTGACAGCTTACTACTATATATATACCCTGTAATATATATTGTTTTATTTATGTCTCTATTATCAATATTCCAACTTAATAATTAATTAATATAAAATGATTATAAAGATTAAAGAATCTAAACGTCTTATTGAGTAGGAAGATTTATTTATTTCTTTTTTCAAAAGATTTATTAGAATCTTTAAATTAATTAAAAAAATTTCAGATATAAAGTAAACGCTTATTTCTAAATCAAATATTACTATTCTATTACCTAAAAAGCTTAAGGAATCTTTTTCAAAGATTGTAAAACATTAGAAAAGTATATTAAAGAGTAAAAAAGCTTCTATTATTTTCATTACTAGTTTTGCTTTTTCTATAATTTTTTTTTAAAGCTTTTTAAGATTAGTTCTTTTTTATTTAGTATATCAATATTACAAAATAAATCTTCTCTATACAAGTCTGCTTTCAATTCTGAAATAGAAAATATAATATATAATATATTCTATCGATTCTCCTTCAAATAATACATCAATAAAAGAATAATCTCTATAATTTATAAGATTTTCAATATCAATAATTTTTTTCAAAAGAATTTTGATAAATTTTCAAACAATATATAAGAAAAAATAGATAAATGGATAGATATTAAATATATATTTATAGAAAACAAATCAATTCTATAATAATAAATGGTTTATATAGAATTAGTAAAAAAGAATAAAAACAAATTTAATAATATCTTTAATAAAAAAAAATAAAAGAATATTCTTTGTAATCTTTATATACAAGAATACTTTAATAAAAAGTATTAAAATATTATTAGAGTAAAGGTTTATTATACTTATTTTGAAAAATGTATTTCTATTTCTTTTATTAATAAGGATTTAGATTCTAAAAAGAAATATGTTTAATATATAAAGCTAAATTCAAGTTCAAATGAAAATAAGAATAATAATAATAATAATGAATTAGAGGTCGAGTCAAATAATAAGGAGTATATAGAGTATAATATTATAATAAAGAAATAATTGAAAAAAATAAATACTTAAAGAAAAAATAATCCGAAGATAAAGAAGCTTTAAAAAAAGATTTCAAAATATTAGAAATATTTAAAATACAAATATTCTAATACTAATCGTTATTATTAGATTTTTAATATTAAGAATTATTATATAATATTTATTAATAAACAACTTGAATAGGCAAAGTATATTATTAAAAAAACTAATAATATAACTATTAATTTCTTTTCATATATATGGATTATGGAATAGACTGTTAAATAAAATTGTTGTAAGTTTAAATTGTATAATAATAAAAAGAAAGAAAAAGAAAAGTCTGTTTTCGTTCTTATTCCGATATTATAATCTATTATCAATATTTATTAACTTTCTTTACTGTTATAACAATTATATTTTTTGCTTTAGACTTACTATCAATAAACACCTTCTTTTCAAATGCTATTATTATATTTACAAATATTCAATCAAATATTCAGTAATCAATTTATAACTTTATTATTTTTTCAAATAATATTAATATTTATTTTATTACCTTTATATATACAAGAAGATTTTCAAATTTTATAAGAATATAATAAATAATTGTCAGGGAGCAACCACCTGACAGAGTTTATATAGTAGATCCACTATTCCGAAAGCATTCAGAACACTTCACACTTTTGTAAGTTAATAATAAAATAAATCAATTCTAATATTATATTCCGAATACAAAGGTATCTTATTCTAAGCTTCTTATTCACTAAGCAAATCTAAACAAGGATAATTATACTTTGAATTCAATCTCGATGATTGATTCAGTTGTAACTATATATATTTCTAATATAATTCTATGTTTATAGATCTATGTTTATAAGACCAGCTCCTTCCTAATTGGCACATACCATATAGGTCTATACAAAACAGAAATAAATATCAGAAAGCAACCATCTGATAGAGTTTATATAATAGATTCACTATTCCGAAAGTATTCGGAATACTTTATGCTTTTGTGGGTTAGTGGTAAAGTGGATCAACCCTAACAATAATTAAATACTAAAATAATAGATTTTAATTGAAGAAAAACGATTGAGAATATAATAAAACTAGTTTGTAAAGAATTTCTTATTTTAAAGTAATTAAAGATTATTAATGTTATACTTCTTTCTGATATTCTAATTAAAATTATAATAAATATTAAAGAGGATATTAATATTTTTAAAATATATTATAAAAAAGTATAATAAAAAGAAACAAATAATGTTTTTCTAAAATTAAAAGATTAATAATTTAATAATTAATAAATAATAAATATTCATATTTTATAATAATTTAAAAATAATAATTTAATAATTAATAATTGTATAAAATAAGCTTTTAAAGACTTTAAATAATAAAAACAATATTATGGATATATTTTATAATTCAAGAAGTATACCCTTATCTTTATAATTGTTTTTATATCTGTATAACTCTTTTAATAGCTTATTTAAAAAACTGTTGATAAGTATAGTATTTTGAGTGTTTAGTATAGTAATAATAATAAATAAAGCTTTTCAAATTTCCAAAACTTAATTCAATTGAATATAAATTGGGAGAATATAGTAGGAGGTATTGAATTAGAATGCTATATTCTATTATTATCTCTTTAATTTTATTTGCAAAAGTATAATATATAAATGTATTATCTATTAAAATAACAAATCTTGGATTAGGATATAGATTATAAAGAGATAGAATATTTTCAATAATAAAATCAAAAAAAAAGAATAGTATTAAATATATCTAAAAAAATAATTGATATAATATATTTTTTAATTATATATATTGGTAATATAGAAACTCCTATATAATCTATCAATTACCTTTTTATTTTTGTTTTAATTCCTTTTTTGTTATATCTATATTTCCAATTATTTGTGTATTTAATATTATCAGACTTGTTGATATATATAATCTGATTTTATTGAAAAAGCTATATTTTATTTATCCAATTGTTTTTAAATTCAGTATTTTTTTAAATTATCTCTACAGCTAATTGCTTATAAGTAAAATCAATTCTTTTGAATATATTATATATCATTACTTTGTATATATCTATATCAAAAATCTTATAAAAAAAAGTCTTTAATTTTGTTTTGATATAATTATAGTAGTTTGTTATAAATCTTTTTTACAACTTTATTTGTTTTAGATATAATAATATTAATAGGATCTTTTGATAGCTGTTTCTTAGGCTTTCCCTTTCTAATACGATTTAGATATTTTCTAACTGTTTATATAAATGTTTTATAAATTAAAGCAATTATTTTGTAATAATTAGAAGTAATGAATCTTTCCCGATATATTAATATATAATCAATTACCTTTGAATCGAAGAAATCAAGTTAGAAGGGTATTATAAAGACTTTGTATATAATTAAATAATAGAATCAAGCTCTAGTTTTAATTTGATATACTTACTATAGTAATTGAATGCCTAATTGTGAAGTTCTTAATAGAATAAATAGATTATAAATGTATATTACGACTTTTTGAGGTGTTTTATAAAAAACACTAAAATTTAAGGTTTTGAACATACGTTATTAAATCGGGTATAAAAGATAAAGAGATATCTTAATACAATAGTCATCCAAAAGAGCGACCTCGCTGGATTAAATATATTTAGAACGGTTAAAGTTCTAATTAAAGGTAGACTAGCGGCTAAAAGAGCTATTACAGTGTTCAAGACTTTATTTTGAGGGCCTTTAAATTACACCGGTGAAATATTAATCCGTAAAATGATTACACTCAATTTAATAACGTGTTTCCAAAACCTTAAATTTCAGTACTTTATCAAAAACACTTAAATATTAGATTTTCCAATTTCAATCTATAATATCTTTATTAATTGTGATTTAATTCAATTGAAAATTTAATTAAATGATAGAGAATAATGAATTGTATTATTTATACAATTTTTGATTATTTTAAATCGTTATTAATCGAATTAGAAATTTCAAAACGAAAGTTTGAAAATAGTTTGAAAATATATTAATTTTCAATCTCAAAATCGAATTTATATTTTATTCATTTTCAACTTTATAATTATTTATTTAATATATTTATAAAACTATTTATTGATTCCTTTAATTAAGATATTAATTATTCTGAAGAGTTTATTCAATTTGAAGATATATTGATAAGTCTAGAAGTAATTGAAATTAAATTTCAAAATTAATAAGGTAGAAAAAATCGCTTATTTTTTTTGGAAATACGTTATTAATTTGGGTGTACGGAGCTCATTTTGTTCATTTTTTCATCATCTCCAATTATTGGGATATTCATGCATTGGCATATTGACAAAAAGCGGAACCTTGCTACCATGACAATTATTTTCAGAGAGATCTTAACTCAGGTGGCTCTACGAGTAGCAATTGGATCACAATTAAGCGCGAAAGTAATCCGAAGTTTCCTCGCACGACATGTGCCCATAAGGTTAGCTTCAATATGAAACGGCTATACGCGCTTTCATACCATGAATAGATGAGCCTGCCCAACGACAATCTTCTCGACGTTGTCTACCAGTACTCTCTTTATATAAAGCAAATCGAAATACGAGAAACCATTTGAGATTCCATGACAAATGAAGACGTATTTGTTCAGGGAAAGAGGGCCGGAAGATTTCTGTCTCTCCTAGAGCCAAGACTCCAGCTCGTATTTAACTAAATATGCTCTCGCGAAACTCTGCGGCATCTGATATTCAACGATAGTAGTTACTCACAAAGACATTGACATTACGACTTTGTTACTTGCAAACCGATACAATATCTGCGAAGCAAAACTCATAGGGTTGAGGGACGTGGTGGCATCAAGCAAGACACATCAAACTAAATGTAAAGATTCACATTCTGAGAAGCTTGACTATGTCTATGTTGATCACTCCATGTAAAGAATCTTTCCTATGGATTTTAAATCAGCGAAGTGTGACGAATACAAGTGCATCGATGGGTTCTAGTTTCTGGTAAGGGGATGTTCTTACTTAGTATTGGCCACAGAGTGACTACCCAGAGATGTCTTGTATTCTTATGAAATACAAATTGCTCATGCCAATAGTTTGTGCAGAATTGTTTGCAAAGTGTCAATGGACGTCTCTCCGGCTCATTTCAGTGTCTCATAAACCAATGGAATAAAAGGCTCAGTCCCCCATGGTAGCCATGTTTTTCCAACCTCGGATTTTCCTTTAATGGGCCGCCACATAAAGTACCTGTCGACATCAGTCATTGCCCATACACAATCGAGATTCCGAGTAGTGCTCACTGAGGCTCAGGAGACAGTGTTTCCTCCAGATTTTTCCAAGTCGTACTTGAATTTTCAATACTGATGTTAACCACCACCTCGTAGTATGTCATGAATCCATACTCTTCGTATAGTAATCTTCCCGTCTCGGTCGCCTCTACATATGCATCGACACCTAGTTCATCAGCTCTTTCGACACCCCAATCCATCACCAATTTCATAGCACCTTTCCTACGAAATTTCGGAATGGTGAACGCGATGTTTAAGACTGCGGTATTGCGATTTTAGCATGGATCTTGTGTTTCCGGCGAGTATAACATCAGATACGCTTATACTTACGCAAGTATGGTCGATTACAATGTAGGTAATACTTATGGGCCTCAATTTGTCGAATGAAATTGTTGGCATATTCTCGACCGATTCCCTCTGGCCACCAAAGAGCAACGACCGGGTCTGCATTATTGACAGTGTCTGCAACCGCTTCGAAATAAATCCAATTGGCAGCTCCGATCAGCTTTCCATGCGTAGGCTCAATGATTTTCATCCAATAACTATTAGGAGATCTCTGTGCATGGTGTCTTATTGCAGATTCTGTGGCTATCTGAATAGATCGCTCTCGTTCCTGCGGGGAGCTATCTTTGAGATAATAGACTATTCGAAGATAGGAATTGAAAGGGTTCTCAAAGGCTTCCCAACAAGCTTTCATCATTTCCTTGAATTCGGCTTCGCTTTCGAACTCGAGACGTTGGAGATTCGATTTCATTGTAATTATGGATTATGTCGAAGGTGACGTTGCAGGCAGGTGTTATTTGGTGAACTATAGAAGACATATGAAATGTTATTTTTGGCCGATCCTGAATTCAATCATTCATGACACCTTGCCGTGGCTACCTATGTATTGACAGTACCCAATTTCTCATTTTGCAATTTTAAGAATATTCACCTTTACTTTTCCTCAAACCCAGAATGTGAAATTTAAATTTTGAGTTCTCCGCCCTTCAACACTTCTTTCCGTATTTGTTTTGACGCGTAAATGACTGGTGCATCAACACGTCTTTAACCATCAAGTTTCAAGACACCAAACTGTACAGTGCTGTCGCCTGATGATATTCTCATTCTAATGTTTGATCATCGATTCCCTCTTTAACGACAATCAAACCTCGATGCTTACCTACCTACCTACCACAACTCATTACAATATCAAGGCTCGAGCCACAGCTTTTTCATAGGAGTACTAAAAATGCTACGTGTGATGCGGCTATGAGATATACACAGAAATTATATACGAATGAGATGGAGATCTTGAGAAAACTGCTTGTCGGGGTCAATCATTGGCAGCGGAAGCTGAAGAGATTTTATCTAGAGTATATAAAGTTGCGCCACATTTATCCAAATCTCGTTCTTCAATTCTAAATCCGGAAAAGGCTACAATGCGTAAGGGGAGTCCCTGGTCATGCTGGAAGGCGAATGAAAGTATTAGGAATGCGGCGACGGGGATTTAGATGCCGCATGTGTTACTGGTTAGGAAGGAGGATTACCTAGATTAAGCACCGGATGGCGTAGAGAGGAAGTATATTTATATTGTTCAAGGGGTAAATCATTTTTGTTTTTGACACCGACGAGGGGAGAGGAGATGGGACGCTGGGCCGGGCATTCGCGCTCTGGGGAAATGCGCATTTACATGGTTTTTGACAAGGCAGGAACTGGGATTTGAGGAGGAATATGATGGTCAAGCTTTGTGTTGGTTCAAGGTAATGTAGGAGTTTTGATAGGCTGGACTTCACTCTTGCGATCAGAAGCTTTTGATTTCTGTATTCGATTGCTAGTTTTGGACTTTGGATACCCTGGGAAAGTGTATGAATAGCAGTGATATAAAGATATGAAGTTTCTAGACCTTCATAAGCGAGCGCTTGCTATCAGCATTCACATTGAGAATATTGTATAGAAGTAGTGTAGCCATTCAAGCAATATATCGAAGCAAATCTGGCATGAATGAATTGCCACCCGTTGACCCCAAATTGCCCAATATGTATTCCCATCCCACTCCTCGCTCTAAAAATCAAAACTTGCGTAATCCATATACAACCTCGCCTCTTCCGAGAAATCCATATGCTCCTGCGGAGATTTCAATTCCGGCGGCGAGATGATATTCTTCAACTCTCTCAGCGACTCGATATCCTCCAGCATCCCTCTATCCAATTTATCCCATATAATGCCATAACCCGGTTTTGCCGCTCCAGCAACAGTAATCACTCTTTTATTCGTAATCACATAGTCGCATCCCGTATCCCATTGATCGCCTTTGAATTCTTCCTCCAATACCTGACATTCATGAACCAGCGCTATTATTCTCGTATCCTTATTCACAGCCCCTATCGAGTATAACATTCCCCATTCTAAATCGAAAAATCCATGACCCTTTCCAAATCGAAGACCTTTGTAATTTATGGCGCCGGTTCCGGTTACCATCAATGGTATTCTTAATCCTTCGCTTCGTATCGCAGTCAATGTAACATGTCTCCCATATCTTTCCATTCCATCCAAATAACTCGCAACCTCCCATTTGCGTTCCGGAATTTCCTTAGGATTCAGCAGGAAAAATCCCCTTCTAATCCCATACGTTGTACAAATGACAATCTTCCCATCTTTCAGCGCCTGGCATCGCAGTTCTTGCAGACAATTGTCGGGAGCAATAAATATCGTTTCGGCAGACATATAACAGTCTAAATTAATTAAGTGACGACCTGCATCATTGGAACCCACGAAATCGCATATGAATGAAGAGTAGTCGTGGTCGAATCTCGAGTCTGGGATAGCTACATGGCGTAATTCTTCCCAAACCTTTTCACGAATCTGAGATTTGTGCGTGGAGGCTGGTGGCGTTGAGCCTGTTTGGAGAGGAGGAGGTCGCTGGGGTGCGGATATGGTCATGATAGTCGAGTGAGTGTGATGTTGTTTAAGATTACGATTATTCTGCCGATGAAGGGGGGTGATTTTGGAAGCGGTAAAGATCTAGAGTGACTAAGCTGACTTCTAGATGTGAATAGGAATTGTAGCAATGGTATCTGAATTATCGTTCATCCGAGTCTTTATTTGAAAAATACGGTGTTTATATTTGGGGGGAGGAGAAGATTTAAAAGAGACCGAAACAAGATGTCTGGGCGTGAAACTCGAATATAAAAATGTTTCACACATGTGAAGTGCAGATCCGGGGAACGAACATGACACGGAAGTTTAAAAGGTACGTGTCTCAAGCCTTTCTGCTCGTATTATGATCCCGAAACTTAAAGCATTTAGGGGAAGAGGTTCCTGTTATTTTGCGCATGTTTGATGCATCTGGAATATACTGTTTACTCTTTATGAAGACTGATTCGAACAGTAAGGTCAAATCTTCTCTTCCATCAAGTCATTCTGGGCCCTTCTGTTTAATATAAAGTCTGTCACGAGGTCCCTGGTACGTCCTTCATTCACGCAATTATGGTGCCACATACAGGATGCAAAGGCTGTATACATGCAGTGCAGCGTCGCCAGGCATTAAATTGGAAGGTCCCCCACGCCGCCACGAGTTGACAGAATGGAGACACAATTTCAACAAGCATTATGACAGCAAGAGCACGTTTGATTGGGCACATAGAAACTTGGGGACATGAGCCCAGTGCCCGATTGTTGCGACGACCTGGAGGAAATGCCTAACAAATTTGCAGTGTACATTCCGAATTGGCCCAATTCTGTCTGTCACTTGCATGTCCCAATACACAAACTTCTTTGCGAAATCTTCGACGAAATACGCCACTGCTGCACGCGATTGAAACTCAAGGTGGTGATGTAAATTAGGAGATGGTCGTTGTCGTGATTCGATCCCTTTTGTAAACCAATTACTCCACCCATGTGCTGTTATACAATTATTACATTTCCTCATATCATCATGGTCTTTGCCCTGGACCTGGAGGTCCTATTTGGCCTGGCATCTCCTGCGCTCCTTCGGCTTTAAGTCTTTGCAAAGTTTGATCGCGCTGGTATTCCATAACTCTTCGCTTTTTGAAGTATTGGACCTACACCACCGCCAAGTCAGCTCAAATATTCCCTCATGTACATTCTTTCCTAGGTACTCCGGCCCATACTCAGCTCCCAATGAAGAAAACTTACCCAACTCGTAGCACAATTACTTTCAAATCCTTTGCTCTCTGCTGCACATGCTTTCTCCGCCTTGTCCTTCTCCGTAATACTATCGATGATTTCTGCTTTGTCCAAACATTTAAAATAAGCATCCCTAGCTTCCCAGCACCTAGATCTTTGTGTGCGGTCCGGGGCTATAGGCGCACCATCCGCGCCAATTTTGGGGGGTGGTAAGGAAGCTGGGGTTGAGGATGAGAAAAGGCCCATAGCGTGCTAATCTTAGATTTAGACGGGGGTGGGAGATTGGAGTGTTTAACTGCGTGAAGTTATTGATTAGTTTTCAAAGATACAATGCTACGGAAGAGCTTTGACTTACCAACTATTGTCTATGGATTCCAGGTTGTTGTGATAAATTGAGAGGTTCGGGAGAAGTTAGCGATCAGCCACAGCCACAGCCACAGCCACAACACTTTCATCATCGACCTCGGGAAGCTGAATACACCTGGACACGCTTAAACTTCGGGGAATAGGACACACCCACCAAGACGGCATCTCTTGACCTTGCAGAACACGCCGTCTCATTTTCTTAAAGTCTATTTCACTAACCCAGGCGAAGAATTGATTGTGCTTTGACATTTGTTTTTGATGATCTTCAAATCAAGTGTGATCCTTTCGATTGTTCGATTCTACTCCCTCATGAGTGGCGAGTCCCTATGTGTGTTACCAGCCAGAGACTAGTTGGCCTTACCTATGGCCTTGCTCATACCGAGTCATACATCAATACGTTTCTGACTAGATAGTAGATATCAGACGTGGAACCAATTTCAATCCATACCAGGCAGATCAAACTAGTGGATTATCTCGATTCCCCAGTCTCACGGGATCTTGAGGGTCTTGACTCTTGAGGGTCTTGAGGGTCTTGAGGGTCTAAATGCCCCGAAATGGAGAGACCAGAGTACTGGTAGCCAATAAACACTCTTTATAGATCAAGTGTTGATACTACAATAGTTTATAGTGCCTCAAATTTCCAATGCCTTATGAATACTAGTATACTTCTGATAGGGGCAATCCACTGGAATTTTTTTCTTATTTCAAGACTAGTTGTGCGAAGTCCAGAACTCAATTCATATTCATATATCTTAGTTGCTAGTTGATCAACGATATTTCCAGAAGAAAGTTGCGAGAGTGGCGATCTTATATGATGTGGAAAACCCAGAAGTAGACCGTTTGTTTTTGTTTTCTAAGTCTGTTTGTTCTCAAATCTGTTTCCAGTTCATTGATCGAAATTCATCAATATTACAAGGACAAAATTCACCTCAAAAGCTCCAGAATAAAATGGAACAGTAAGTTTGAAGTGACGAAAGATATAAAGAGCTACGTAAGAGGCGTGTCCCACCCACGCCATCGACAGTGAACCGGGAGTCCATGCGTGAGTTTCCTTTCGATCCATTCCAAATACAATCGCGTGCTTGACCTTGACTTCTTGTCTTTTACAACTTGCACCTTTCTTGATACCATAAATGTTATGCTGAAGAATGTATCTCAACAGGAAGCTGAGAAACCCAAACACTTGATCTCGAGGCCATCTCAACAATGCCGGCAACTTCAACGTGGGACATGATGTACGGTAGAAACCACGCCAATGGATCTCGGTCGCCGGATCCGAGTCCGAATAAAATGGACCTTCCATTATCTATATTGAAACATTTGCCTACGCCTGTGCTAGTCCTGGATCAGTATCGGAAAGTGCTATGGTCAAACTGGAAAGCAGAAGCTTTGTTGGGTAGCACAGATTCTTGTAGGAATGATGAGAGCGCATTGATCGGAAAGGACTTAGATGAATTGGGTGTCACATTACTAGATAATCGATCATGGGCACCGGTTCTAAGTGAGATAGAGTATCTTCGACGTGGCGGTACCTCACCAAATGATGAAGATTCGAGCTTTTTTGATGGGTTCCAGGTAGTGGTCAACAATTCATCTAGGTCGAATGATCAGAAGGAAAGACGATTTCGGGCTTGTATTGATGCTTTGAATGAGGACCGTGGCCTTCATTTCATTCTTACCTTCGAATCTCCGATATTCTTGCATGGGAATCCCATCAACTCCGGGCCAGGCTCAATATCGTGGCCAAATAAAGTAAAAGAGCCTCAACATAAGCCAGCCTTCATAAGGGATGACATTTTTTGTTCTCTTCGAAAAGCAATTTTCGACAATGTTGACACCCCCGCATTCATGATAACTGCAGATGGTGAATATTACCTATCGAACCGCAAAGTTCGAGATGTCTTAGGAAAGTCTATGGGGGGAGATAATGGCTGTGGAGGGGATATGTTCCGAGACGCCCTACAGATATGGGATGAGGGATACACTCGTCAGTTACCACCCGATGAATATTTTGGAACAGTCTTGGCAAGAACTCGACAGCCGTTTGCGAATCAAAGATCTGGATTCATAAACCCCATAAATGGAGATCGATTGACAAGTTTAATTTCTGGAGAATGCCTTTATGACGAAGCTGGGATCTACTTAGGAGCGATCTGCTGGTGCGAAGATATACAGGAATACGAACAATACCTGGTTGAGAAACAACACAAGTTACTACGAAGCCATGAAACTATCTGCGATTTGATGCCACATCTAGTGTGGACTACAAGACCGGATGGATATTGCGATTGGTACTCTAGGCGGGTGAGGATGTATTCTAGTAACTGCTCACAATTCATAAGAAACTAACCTGCGCCGTAGTGGTACGAATACACTGGCATGTCTAAGGAGGAAAGCGTTGGCACCGGGTATGAGAAAGTGATTCATCCGGAAGATTTGAATATTCTTAGAGAAGCTTGGGCTTATGGACTGGCAAATGGCAAAGATGGCGAGGTTGAGGTACGGTATCGAAGGCATGATGGGGTATACAGATGGATGCACACGAGAGCTTGCCCACTACTTGACGACAATGGAGAAGTTCTGAAGTGGTATGGCACAAATACAGATATCACGGATACTGTGATGTCACGAATTGAGGCCAAGAGGAACAAGCATCAAATGTTGACAGTTCTGGCTCATGCCGAAGTCAACATGTTTTGTGTTGATAAAAATCGACTAGTGACAATGGCGGAAGGAGCCATGCTATGGGGTACCAAAACTGAGCAAACGTGTCAAAGTAAGGAAAACTTGATTGGGAAAAATATTATTGAGCATATGCAAAGTACGCAGGCAGGGGGTATACCGGGTTCGTTTATCTCATCCATTCCTCTGTGAGAATAACCCCACGTTACTAATATGTTCCAAATTTCTAGGTCACGAAAATTCTGTCCTGGAAATATTATCTGGAAAGGTCGAAATGGCAACATGCGAAGAGAAGATAGGAGACAAAAGTTACCGAACACGATTGGTGGCAGATCTCGAGCATAGCAGCGATGACGGAGGACAAGCACCAAAGGTCATCGGATGCTTGGGCTTGAGTATTGATATTACGGATATGGAAAAACGGGCGCAATTAGAGATGGATAATACGAGGTTGATGATTGAAGAACAAGCAGCCAAAGATTCATCCAAGATGAAAAGTCAATTCTTAGCAAATGTGAGTTATTGGTACCTCGTGAAGACTTCCAGAACGCTAACAAGATTTGTAAAGATGTCGCATGAAATGCGCACCCCGACGGCGGTGAGTCTTCCCCCTCATATTTTTTGCCCAAGTTAAAAGATTATTGTGCTAACGTGTTGGTATTAGGGCGTGATTGGCATGGTGGACTTACTAGACGAAGACCCAACCTTAACTTCTTCGCAACGCGAATATGTTTCTAGCATCCAACTTTCGGGAAGAGCACTCCTGACCATTGTGAATGACATCCTCGACTTTTCGAAAATCGAATCTGGTCGTCTCGACATCGAAGAAGTTCCATTCAATCTTTGTTCCATTGTAGGAGAGCTATGTAAATTGTTATGCGTTTTTGCTAACCAGAAGAATTTGGTATTCAATTACGAGAATGAGGTTGACGAAAGCCTCGAAGTCCTGGGAGACCCTGGGCGAATCAGACAAGTCCTATCTAACCTTTTAACAAATTCGCTTAAATTTACGGAAAATGGATCTATAACAATAAGCGCGAAAGGAAAAAGAATAACGGATCCAGGCAACATTGGAAAAGATACAATTGAGGTCAGTTTCGTGATTAGA
The DNA here is from genome assembly GCF_014898535.1 of Botrytis deweyae. Classification (NCBI taxonomy): domain Eukaryota; kingdom Fungi; phylum Ascomycota; class Leotiomycetes; order Helotiales; family Sclerotiniaceae; genus Botrytis; species Botrytis deweyae. The sequence goes on along the minus strand of NW_024066224.1, from coordinate 429,951 downwards.
GATACCGGGATTGGAATATCCAAAACAACCTTGGATAAGTTGTTCAGACCCTTTAGCCAGGGGGATTCTTCAACCGCGAGATTATATGGTGGGACGGGTCTAGGTCTGACAATATCGAGGAATGTAAGTATCTTCTTCTATTCTTCCAATGCCTGTCCACCAGAGAACCTCACTTTATTTATTGAAATTCCTACTTCGAGATACTGATTCTAAGACTAGCTTGCAACTCTGATGTCTGGAACGATTGCTCTTGATTCAGAAGAAGGAGTTGGGAGCACGGCCACATTCACAATACCATTGAAGATATCATCCTATTGCCGTTACCCCCGACGTTCCAACACTCCGGCTAAGCTTGACTTTTCTTTCGCCAACAATAACTCTGATTCACAATCTTTGCCGAGTACGCCACTGGCTCTTCGACCAAGCTCTCACCGAGGGCAGGTAAAACAACAACTTATAAATCAACAAATCTCGACTAGTGAAACCAATCATGTCCTCCCTCCATATCTAAGAAACGGAGACAAGTACAAAAATAATGGGCCAAAACTTCCACTGGAAGAACGAGGCGAGATCCTTGTTCTAGTTGTCGAGGATAAGTAAGCTGGACAGATCTATTATAAGCACATCCTTTAATTTCTTGCTTACCAAGTATAGTGCCATTAATCAAACCATCGCATTGAAAACTGTCCGAAATCTAGGATTTCAAGCAACAGCCGTTTGGAACGGACGCGAAGCATTGAATTACTTGAGCAATCCTGGGCCATCTAATCCGAGACCAGATATCATCTTGATGGATGTCCAGATGCCAATTATGGATGGTTATGAAGCAACGAAAATTCTAAGGACGAATAAAGAATATGAAAGGTATTTAGAGCATGATATACGGCCGTTAGAAACAGCCAAAAAATTGGCCACCGCGAGACACTCAAATCTGAATGGATCGGAAATGGGGAGTCCGACTGGCAAGACACAAACCAAAACGAAAAGTAGACTAAAAGATCTTCCAGTGATAGCTATGACGGCTAGTGCGATCCAAGGAGACCAAGAAAAGTGCCTCGAGGCGGGAATGGATGGATACTTGAGTAAACCAGTTGAGAAGGAAAGGTTGGAGGAAACGCTGATATACTGGGCACAAAAAACAATAGATGTCCGAGAACTTGCAAGTCTGGGGGCCTCGAGTTCTGATGGCAAACATAGCAAAAATGATTCTGCCGATTCTGCCGTTGTCATGATAAACGAGGATTCTACTTGGTCACAGGATGGGGGATCGAGAGACGGCGATCTAGATGGTGGGGATGGGAATTCAGAAACAGCTGGTCCACACTGATCATATTGTGGTCTCATTGTTGCATGTGGACACCGAATCTGTTGGAACTGAGGCTGTTGTAGTGGGGGAACTGTGAAGAACCGGCCTTGGTTCTGTGAATGGCGCAGAAGTTTGTCTGTTGAAACGGATATTCACGGTTCTTTGGGTGGTCCAAATGGCGTATTTTGATAGTAGTATCGGGCGATTCCTTGGAGAATGGATAAGAAGGGACTTGGGATTGAGACTGGATTGGATTGATGATGTGAAATGATTGTATTATACCTTGGCACTGATTGATAAAAGAGTTTCTAGAGACTACCTGCCTGATCGAGCATATATATAGATAACGGATAAAGGGGGGTTAGAGTTGTTAAACGAATATCATAAATTTTGTGGGAATTAGTTTCTGACGTGCCGAGTCCAAGACTTAGGTGCTAGAGACTACCTACCTAATCCGGAATGTTGTAGAGAAACCCCGCAGATGCAGGTGCTCCGGCAGAGATCTTGGCGTACTTGAACGGTTAAAGGGGGTTAGATTTTTAGACGAACATCATGAATTGTGATTGCAACTGGTACCTGGCGTGCCTGGCGTGCCTGAGTCCTTATCTAGTGTGTCAGACATGCATTGACTCAAGACATATAAATTAACTTCCAAGATCTACTGATAGCACGTGTGCCGAGTCATGTCTTTATCCATCCTCGGCGTGAAGATGAGCGATCAATAAGGTAGAACCGAAACGGGGGCAAGGTCACCAGGTCTGGAGTACAACAATCGAGGGTGACAGGGGCAAGGGGTAACTGAATCACCCAAAGTTCACCGCCCAAAATTTGGCCAATCAATTTGCTTGCCGATATCGTCGTGCATACGCTATCTGAGCTGAGTAGCTTTAAGCTTCAGTCTTAAAGCTTCAGTCATTCCCAACCTCTCTATCTCTGATCCTTCAAAACAACAAACATCATTAAATCAATTCAATAACAAATCCGTGGTAAACTTCCACGATTCCCTTCATTATGTTACGTTCTACTCTATTTCTTGCAGCGGCATCTCTAGCTACAGGTGCAGTTATTCAACAACCCATTGCGGAACCCAGCTCTCAATCTCTCATCAATGAAAAACATAAACCATTGATCAAATCTTCTTCCCTCCAAAACGATATAAAGACAAAAAACCTTCTCAAACGGGCGAATCAGCTTTACAAAATTGCAGAGGAAAGTATTCCTGAGTATAATCACCCAACGAGAGTTATCGGGTCTAAAGGTATGTTCCCATTCCTTCATCTCCTCAGCTGCTCAAGACATTTTCTGACTCACTCTGTGTAACAGGCCACGAATCAACTGTTGATTACATCTACTCTTCTATTGCGTCTCTCGGCGACTACTATGATATCTCCAACCAATCATTTCCTGCAGTAGTGGGCAACATCTTCGACTATCGACTCGTACTGGGCGATGCCGTTCCAAAGACTGCTACCCCCATGAGTCTCACACCTCCAACAGCCAACAAAGATGCGGTTTTCGGCCCACTAGTATTGGTTAGCAACAGTGGTTGTGATGCGTCCGACTATCCCGCAGAGGTGGCGGGCTCTATCGCTTTGATCCTCCGTGGAACTTGTTCATTTGGAGACAAATCTGCGAATGCCGGTAAAGCAGGTGCCATTGCCGCAGTTGTCTACAATAATGCAAACGGATCTCTCAGTGGAACACTGGGAGCACCAAATGCAGATCATATCGCCACTTTCGGTATATCAGACGAAGAAGCAGCTCCATATGTCGAGAAATTGAAGAATGGGGAATCCATTGATGGATCTGCATTTGTTGATGCATTGGTTGAAGAAATCAACACCACAAATATCATCGCTCAGACCAAAGGAGGCGATGCAAATAACTGTGTAATGTTGGGAGGACATTCAGACAGTGTTGAGGCAGGACCGGGTATCAATGACGATGGAACTGGCACTATATCTCTGCTTGAGGTTGCTACACAGTTGACCAAGTATAAAGTCAACAATTGTGTTCGATTTGGCTGGTGGGCCGGTGAGGAGGAGGGACTTCTCGGTTCAGACTACTATGTTTCCCAACTTTCCGACGAGGAGAATTTAAAAATCCGCCTTTTCATGGATTACGACATGATGGCTTCTCCAAACTATGCTTATCAGGTGTACAACGCCACTGATGCCGCCAATCCTGATGGATCCGAAGCATTGAGAAACTTGTATACAAAGTGGTACAAATCTCATCAACTCAACTACACATATATCCCATTCGATGGTCGAAGCGACTATGATGCTTTCATCAAGAACGGTATTCCAGGTGGTGGAATCGCAACTGGTGCTGAAGGTGTCAAGACTGCCGCTGAAGTTGAAATGTTTGGTGGTAAGGCTGGAGATTGGTATGATCCTTGTTACCATCAACTTTGTGATGATCTTTCAAACCTTGCTCTTGATGCTTGGTTAGTCAACACCCAACTCATCGCTCATTCGGTTGCTACTTATGCGGCTTCTTTTGAGGGATTCCCAAAGAGAACTCTGGAAAGCGTTAGTGCTGCTTCTGCAAAGAAAGTGAAGGAAGAGACCAAATATCATGGTCCTCAGTTGATCATGTAATTTTCTTAGTAACATTTATAAAGGATATACAAGGGACTTCAGAGCGTGAAGATGGTTGTAATTTTTAGTATGCCTCACATCTTTTACAGGCAGACATCGAATTTAATTTTTTAGCCATGATATATCTATATCCGTTTGCATGCACGCGATACCCTTTTTTGAGAAGTACGCCAATCATAATAATAATTGTGTCATGTCACATGCTTCATTTGCTTAACCGTTACAGGCAGACGCTAGCGAATTGATGCAGGAGGCTGTGAAATATTGCGGCTCCTAATCATGCATCCATAACTCAGATAGAAATTCAGTTTTATAATTCTGTGTCTTCGCAGTTCAATTATTGACCATTGAAGAGGCTGGATGCAAGCAAATATAAAGCTTACCGTTACACGAATAGGTTCGATAGCGGACGGCTTGTTGTGCCGCCGGCCTTACAGTAAGTGCCAACTGCTATCAGCCGAAATGTGTTTTCACACCAAAACTTATCATTTATAATCCTAAATTTTCCTATTTAATATTAATATAAATAAATCTTTTTTTGTATTTGTTAATTTATTTTTAATTGAAATTTAATAAAAATAAGATTGATTATTTTTTTGATTTTTTTTTGATTATATAATATAGATTGAAAATTAGAGTATTTTCAAAATAATTTGATTTATTAATAAAATAAGCAAAAATCAAGCAATTTTTTTGATATTTTAATTTAATTATATAAATTTTCACAATGTAAATTTTTAAAAGATTTAAAATTTTGAAAATATCAATTATCATTATAAAAACTTTCCAAAAATAAATTTTCAGATAATTTGAATTATAAATAATAAAGATTTTTGTATTTGAAAATATAGTAAAAAGCCGATTTTTAGTATGAAAATGGATTTCGGCTGATAGCAGTTGATTAATACTATATGTGTCGCGCTGTCGTTTCAGTTAACCTTAACTTATTGAATATTTCCCCAACGCATCTTATATCTTTTCCAGAACACCTCTTCTTACAGAGGCGTGTACATTCAGCCTCAGATGCTCTACATTCGACATGTATTAGCAGGATTCTTGCTAAGCCACTGCTGGGATAAAGCATGGTTTTTATCAAATAGCCCCCACAGCTAGGGTCGCTACATGGGTCGACTACTTTCTCGTCATCTATAATCCAATGGATATTTCCATGCGCATCATGAGGCAGACTTGCAGTCACAATAACTGGTGCACATGTGCAATACTCTTCATAAGCATCATACCTAACTGATATTTATCTCTGTCACATCTTTTAGCGATTTGTTTCCAGACGATGAAGTCATATCCAGTCGTGGCTGAAGATAAATGTGAGTTGCTTAAGATTACGAGTAAGGCTGTGGCATGCTAGGAATATATATATGTATCTGCTTTTCTGCTCCATGGAGTTCTTGTTGACATCGCGTGTTTCTTCTTCTTCGATAGGTTAAGCTCGATACAACAAAAAATTCCTAGTGTCAGAAAACTGAAAAATCAAACAGCACCAAGTCCTCTTGCTATCACGTCTTTGAAACAGATCCAGCATGCCAGGTCATCATTCTCATCATCGTCAAACCCCTCACCGCGGGTCCGAACCCAAACATCGACCCCCTCCAAGACAGCACCTGTCTTCGCCTCCACAAGCGGAAGTTCGTTGTCTAACTATCCGCTACGCATCTTTGGACCACAGGAGCTATCATAAAGACTATAATCTACCTTATGTTCGGCGCTTTCGTCACTCGAATCGGGGCATGGTGACAGATCTTCCGACTAGCGGGGTAGTCGGTAGGAACAATTTGCAAAGCTTGGTGCAGGATAAATTGACGACGTTGATGAATAGAGAGTTTGCTAATTGGTGAGTGCTTTTCTTGCTGCTGGTATCTGTTGATACCTATGTTTTGAATGGATGGAGTTGGACTTGAAAATTAGTGATGAAGATGTACTATGAGATGGCGGGCTGGACTTTTGTTAATCCTACCTTTTTTGCAGGAAGTTCATCGGTGCTGAGAGATCACTGCCCGGTCCGCCGAGTAATAACACACCATGGGGATACAGTGAAAGAAGAGTGAATGTTTACATTGAGAGACGACAGTGAGGAGGGCGAAGAATTGTCTTTAGAGGCTTTCTACTTACATGGGTTTTCGGGATCGAGGATTCTTGTGGTGGATTACTATTGAATTTGAAGGCTCAGAAACGAAGGCACACTTGAATGGATGGGTTACGATTTCATTTCTTGTTGGCTTGTGGTGATGGTGTTTGATTTTAGCTCGGCATGGGATATGGTTTTGATGAATCTTTTTGTGAATCGAAGGATCTGGGCCTGTGGCTGTGGTGTATGTCTTATGTCTGTCTTCTATTCTCTTCTCTTCTGTCACTAGTTCTTGTTAATTGATTTTGTTCATTTGGTTGGGTTTATAAGTTAGCATTGCAAGTAGGCAGAGATAACGAAGCTTATGAATTGTAACCTCCATTCTACGCTTTGCTTCCATTGGCTGCAGTAGCTAAGAATACCCATCATTTATATCATTTTGATATGTGGCTATAAACCTACATCCATCCAACTTGCAAACCTCAAGGCCATGCAAGTCGACTTCCAGAATCTTCAAGTGGGATGCAATATGTTCCCTCGAATTCCAATTGGCTTCAGTATGATAGTACCTCGCTCCTAGTCATCGAAAACGGCCATGTGATGCATTTCACGCGGATAAATACTTCGGCTACAACAGCCGGGGATGAATTGCGGGGTACTTTGGTGCCGGAAATTCTAATGGCTAATATGGTGCATAATCTGGATGTCCGATAAGATTTCTACATCTCTTATTGAGGGATTATATACCTAGCGAGCCTAGGAATGGAATAAGAGTTTCTACACCGGAGTTACGACCTATGAGCTGTCAAGTGGCAATCAGGATTAGCCTTTATTTTGTCGTCATACCAAGCCAAGGTCTATATATATGTGGCTTATCCCCCAGTTTGGCAACTTCTCTGTATGTGCATTGATTTCTTTTACCGACTTAATTCACCATGGTGTTTTTCAACCTGTTGCGGAGAGGCCTAGTTGCCTTCGCTGCTACCGTCTACATGATACCTGCAGCTTCAGGTGCCGCCAATAATTTAACCGTGGTCTCCAATTTTGGCTACAATCCCTCAAATGTTACAATGCATCTCTATGTTCCAACCAAACTCGCTCCTAACCCTCCAATATTCGTCAATCCACATTGGTGCCATGGAACGGCGCAAGATGCGTTTGCCGGCACACAATTCGCAACGCTAGCCGATACCTACGGCTACATTATGATTTTTCCCAACTCTCCAAATGCCGTAGATCAATGCTGGGACGTTTCTTCCAAAGCGTCACTTACGCACAATGGCGGAGGAGATTCTTTGGCCATTGTGAATATGGTCAAATATGTACTCAAGACCTACAAAGCTGATCCCAATCGCGTGTTCTCGATGGGCACTTCGTCCGGAGCAATGATGACGAATGTACTCGTGGGCGTTTACCCTGATATTTTCGCTGCGGGCTCTGCATGGGCTGGTGTGGCATTAGGATGTTTTGCCGCAAATAGCAGTGCCGTAGATCTTTGGTCTAACGACTGCGCGACGGGCCAAATAATCAAGACAGGTTCGCAATGGAAGAGTATTGTTCAGGCTGCGTATCCGGGCTACAAGGGATTTAGACCAAAGATGTGGGTGTTACATGGCACAGACGATGCGGTACTTTATCCACAGAATCTCCAGGAGGAAATCAAAGAGTGGACGACGGTACTGGGTCAGTCGAAGACTCCTCTCACGACGAAATCGAATTGGCCGGATGCGAATTGGACGACGTGGGACTATGGGGCGAAATTCAGAGCCACGAGTGCGAAGGGGGTGACGCATAATATTCCGACGAATGAGAGTGTGGTGATTGATTATTTTGATTTGAATTGTCGCGGACCTTCGTGTTACTCGAGACTTACGGCGGGAGCTAAGGTGGGGGAACTCATGAGTAGTGTGTAGAGGGAGCTTATCGTATTAAAAACAGCTATTATTCACAGTGTTAGCCGATTCATGAGAAAGGGGCTAGGTAAAAATCAAGGAGACAGAGTCTTGAATTCTTGTTGTAGCGAGAATGATTTTTTTGCCAGAGGATGAGGGGGCGAAATCCCGTTCGTGGCGTCTTCTTACACCATCAGTGTCAATATGGAAATCACTCCATGTCATATTTTCCTCGTGAAAATCCCATTTGTATCGCTCGTATTAACTACGCTTCTTGCATTGTTACCCTACACCACCACCCATCGAAACCATACCTAGTAATCCAGAATACATAGACCCAAATAGTACTTTCCATACAGCAGATTCATGAAACATCATATTCTACACTTACTTTTCTGCGACGGTGTGCAAGTTCAATCATTTTAACAAGAGTATTCTATCTAGCAAACACTCATACATGTGGGATATCGATACAGTTCCCCAAACTCGACCATCATATCCAATACTCATCTCAATGATGCAGAATCGTTGCATGTGTGATTAGGTAGTTTGTTATTTTAAATCGCCGACTTGAGAAATGCGTATTTACCATTCGAGTCGCTGTCTCCGAGAAACATCGATTTAGCCCACAGAGAGGATTTTATGTAGCGTAATATATGATGATCACAAGTGAAAGGTGATATGTTTTTAATGTGCCAAAAAGTGGAGATGCGGCTCGTTCCAAAATAGATCTAACTCCGAGGCCTTGAGGATTCGCATGCGACGTGCAGTAAAAACGTCGAAGAATCTTTCTGCCTTGCCCTCGTTATTGTCACAACTTCTCTTCTTTGGCATGAGATTGGTAAATCATGGGATACTATTTCTCCCTGCAATTTGGCGCTTGATGTTTCGATGGGTGATGTATCTTACCTCGCTTGACTATCACGTTCCGCCGCAAATAAATGACACTGGTGTCAGTGAGAAGGAATTAATTATAAAGTGATTTCTGTGGACGAGGCCTTCCACCAATCTCGATATACTTTTGTATCCATCTCAAATTTACAAACTGATTCCCTATGATCCGTAAAGCTGGATTATATACACCGAATATCTCGCAGGCGTCTTTCCTCTAAACTTTTAGCCCAGATCACGCAGTGCATCACAGGATCCAGGTGGTAAACCCGACGATTCTTTACATAGCCTCTCGAACTCTCATCATCCTTCCTGCCGCCAAAGTAAAATCACAATCAATCACGAGGTCCCAACACAAGTCGCTCGTTCTCCGCATACCTCTTCCCAGATGGACAAATTTCAATCGACCAAGGCTCCCAAGATTTCATCATCTTTCCAAATATCCAGACCCGGGAGAACCTGCCAAATTCGTATTCGATAACAGGTGCAAATTCATCACACTCGATTTGGTTCTTCTTGCGTTGCCTCTGGCTACTACCGCGAGCTTGGTGTACCTTAACGTGCAGTCTGTTTACTGGGGGGACACACAGGCTAATTGCACATGGCAAAATACCATGTTGAATAGCCTTCAATTTGCGGCCAAGCTTCATGAACTCTGGATCGGCTCTTCTGTGGCTTACATGGTATCCCATTTCATTGTATTTATGCTCGCTAAGGCAAAAGGTATACCCTTTGGACTACTTGGTGCTGGTCTTCAGATTGGAGACCTTAGATTCTTCACCCGCACGTCATTTTGGTCATCCTTTGAGTGTTCTCACGGACGGAAGTTGAGCATTTATCTCTTTGCCCTGTTCGTGGTGTTCTGTTCCATCCTCACAGCTCTTGCTGGACCATCCTCTGCTATTGCCATGCGACCCAACCTCGATTGGTGGCAAATGACCAATAACACGTTGGTATTTCGCTTCCCAACCAAGTTCGAGTTGTGGCCTATAAACCTCTTAGAACCACTGGCTCCACCGCTCTCGATGGTCAATTGTCCAATTACGTAGACGCATCTGCCAATTTTGTATGTCCGGCCAGTGGAGCGCAAGATATCAACACTTGGCTGAATAGTCAAGACTTTAATGTTCTAAAAGGAAAAGCAGCGAATATGACTTTTTATAACGCATACACAAATACGCGCAATTTTCTTGCCTCGGCTGGAATGGATTCAGGTCATTCATACACAACCTCATTGTCAGTTGTCCCTCAGCTCGCTGTGGGCGCGATATGGAATGACCTAACTTTGGCGGCAGCCTATGAATCTTTCATATCTTAGCCCAAGTTCTTGTCTGATTCCACAACTACCCTAAAACAACCGACTGTTCAGGTCAAATGCAATATCTATGCTCAGAGTAATCTTACAAGTGCTGGTAAATATACAGCAGATGCTCCAGTATTTCCTCTCTTACATGGAATCATGAAGAATACATCGACGTTAAATGAAAAAATAGGATATGCAGTGCCAAAGGACTCTTGGAGTGGCATCAGGAACCAGCAAGACTTAGATCTAACCTGGATTGACCTATACAAAAACTATAGCGGAACCGCTTCTATCGGTGGAATCTTTATGCTTCCGATGTCTACACGTGTATACAATGGGACGGGCTGGTCTACCGTCCAGGATACATTAATCATACCGTGCACATTGGATGCAAGATGGTTGCAAATCAAGTGAAATATGAGCCGACAACTAGCGATATTATCAACGATAATCTCACTGACTCTGTAGCCTTCTCAGAGCTACGAAGCCTTATAAACAATGCACATCAAGGGCGGACAAAGAAAAAGCGCTCAGAATTTAGCGATGTCATTAACATTACTCCTAGTTGGGCCGCATATACGAACATAGTGGTTCCAGGAGTTCACTTGACGCAGAACTTAACACAAGATTTGACAGATTTGACTGTAAGCCATATAAATGGGACAATGCCTCAAACAAATAGAGTCCAGGCTCCAACCATCAATTTTAACGGTGATATGCATGCCAATCCTACTTTTCCCGCGCCCGCACCCGCGCAGAATCTACCTAATGCTACCCTTATTCAAGGTCTACTGAACAGATTCATGATTCTCGGTGCAAATGGGACACTTTCATTTAATCAATCTCCAATTGGGGGACCTAGTCCACCCAGCAGTACTGCTAATATCCAAGGCTTCATCTCACTCTATGCTGGTGTATTCATGACAGATGCTCTTGCGCGTTATGGCTCCCAGAGCGTCATATCTGATGATAATTTCTCGTTTGGCCATAATGATACTTTGAGGCGACTAGCCTCATTGAGGAACGAGCCCGAGCTTTCCAAAGGCTGGCTAGAGTGGAAATTTGAGATTTGGCGCAGAGGATATAGCTATGGGATTCGTGGAATCACGAGGAAATTGGCATTAGCACTTCTTTTAACGCATTAAATTTCGACGCTGGGGTTCATGGTCTACATGTGCTTCGCTGGGTGGAGAACAGTCGCTTGGAATTCGATAGGAGAATTTATTGCGTTGGCATTGAAATCACGCAGTACAGAAACTTTTCGAGGTACAGATGCGGGGATTAATTTATCAACAACATGGGCGCAAAACATGAGGATAGGGAAAATTGGCACTGAAGAGCTTGAGATAAGGTTTGGGGAAGATGGATGTGAGGAAGAGAAGGGGGAGTGGTTGGGTGTAGTGAGGGTGGGTAGAAGATATGGTGGGCGAAGAGTCTGGAAGAGGGGCTGTGGAACCTCATCTATTGATGAAGAGTAAGCAATCTACACAATCGTTAATGGGAGTACTGTCAATAAGGATAAAAAAGGATAAAAAAAGGAACAGTCCCAACATGCTATGAATCTAGTGATTATGCACTGCCCACTTCGAGCTTCATGGCAGGTGCGTTGAAATTAAGTAGAGATAGAGGAATTTGCGCCAACAATGACGGAATAATGAAATGCCAGTGGGGTTTCTTCTAAAGGCTTGTTGTATTTTTGACATGTGGAGATGGGGTTCGGTGGTTTGTGGTGGTGATTGATCGGAAGATAGTGTTAGACATCTACCTTCTCAATGTCAATGAGTAAGCTGTGGCCACTACCATAAGAGACTATATGGATTGTCCGTACATATCGAGGGTAGCTCGGCCTTCAGTTCAGGAACCACATACCGTGTAATATTTGTATCGACAATCATAGCTATAGTCATGAGGTGGTGAATGTGTGTCAGTAAAACTGTCCATAGCTATGACTTCCGGGCATACTAAACTTGTCCGAACATCGTGCGGGTGATTCTACGAAGCACAATCCTTTACATCGAGATAGGATGTGTGAGAGTGGTATATATGTAAAACGATGGGCAGATAAAACTTATACGTCTAGCCCATTGTGTTTCACAATGTTATTTGTGTCCTCTGGACTGGCTACTTGAGGTACGTACAGAGATTCAGGAGTGACTAGCTCGCCGTTTCCCTGAAAGTTATCGTATGGAGCTGATCTTTTATTGATCAACAGAAGCTTTCCCCCGCATTCTGGAAGTAGCCCAAGATCATGCATAAAAGTCAAAACATAGTGCATATCCCCCATAGAGTATGATTTGGATGAACATTTGTAGAATCTGTTCAGGTCCGAGAATGGCTCTCTTTGTGTCTTCATCCTACTTATTTGTCAGGCTTGTATCGAATCGAACATTGAATGTCCACCCCCTTTTCTTCTAAAATTTTCCACCAAGGAATCTGGCTCTCAACGTCGGTACGCAATACGCACCCGTTCAAGCCGAAATCACTAGTTCATATATCATCTAATCCCTGCAATGTTCTCGAATATTTGACAGCTCCACTTGGGCCGGGCCCAAACCAAGGACTGAGTTGCATTGATATATTTCGACCCAGATTTATCTTTAATTGATTTAGCTTCCATGTCAATGACATGCTGTGGATTTTCATGCAGCAACCAATTCTTGTATCGGCGAGAGGGTTGGTTGAGGGTCAGCCCTAGGATTCCCCAGCCTCAATGGTGAGCTGTTTATCGTAGATGTAAGACTTTGCTTCATACGACTCGCTAGGCCGAAGGAAGAAGCCTGGTACTCAGCCTTAAGCATCTCTTGAACACCGTTGAGCATGAATGCATCGCGGGTTCGCATCGAGATGCTCGATTGTTTTCATGTCGGGTCAAATTTCCGAAAGAACATGGGTGAATCCCCAAAGAGTGGAATATTGGACATATGCTGCCTGTGTCGATCAAAGCTTAGCATATTGTTCCATCAGCATTTTTTTTTACCTAAACAATGAGATAATTGGAAGGGGGTATTTTCTTTTCCCCCCTCCTTGATGGAAGCTGAGAAGGAAGAGAAGGTAGACCCGAAGCCCCGATTGCGATGCAACTGCGGGATGGCGTACGTCGAAATTGTATCGCTGTAGAAAATGTAAACGAGCTCAGCTGCCCAGTACCTTCCTGTCGCTCAAATGTTGAATGTTGCAGAACGATGAAAACAGTTAATTTATATCCTCCTATAAATAATAAGTGTCTCAGGAGATTTAACCAATAACGAAAGGGCCGCGTGTATTCAATGTATATATGCTTAAAGGCAAATTGAGAGGGAGATGAAGGTTCTTGGTAATCTTGGGATGAGATCCACATGTTGCCACGATTTGTCCACCAAAACGCTCAGCCATTTCATCTCATTTGCGCCTGTGTTGGTGAAATCTCCTTGGACCTTGGTTGATGTTGTTTTGGGTGTCTCGGGAGGAGGGGGGAGGAGAAGGAGAAGGAGAAGGAGCAGGAGAAGGGGGAGAGACGGTCTTTCACAGTGAATCATTTTGTCAGGGAAAAGAAAAGAAAAAAAAGTAGAACAGGGGAATGAATGAATAAGTTCAAAAAAAGTGCACCGTACGGAGTACTGATGCTCTACATATTAACTACTTTCGCTTTGCTCGCGAGTCGCGATTTGGTAAACATACTCCTTTCTTTCTTTGCTTTTACTTATTGCTGTGTAATAAAATTCCTGATAATCCAACTGTGAAATTCTCGAACACTCTTTCTCAAATCGTATGGTATTGTTGTCGAAAGCAGGAGGGGAAAAGAATCATCCTTAAAAAGTAAAGGCTTCACACATTCTGCGAGCACCATACATACATACTCAACTCACCCAGCATTCATACACCAACACCACCACACCAATAATCCTGTGAACTTCTACCGCGCAGAAACTCTTCAAGATCCCAAAATATATCCACGTTTCTGCATCATTCCAAGGAAAATCATCCCGCCACAGGCCTGCAGGATATCCATCCCTCGGAAACCTATCATCTCAAGACCACCATGTCATATTACAACAGCGCTTACGATGATTACAATGAAGAGCAACATGGGGAATATCAACCTGCTCGAGCCGGTTGGAAACAATCTTCACCAACGGGACAAGGTATGTTATAGAGTTTTTATTACAATCTATTCCAACATCCATATCAATATCCATATCAATATCAATATCAATATCAATATCGGGCCAACAATACGAAAGGGGACATGGCATTCACATCAAACGTCGTCAAATTCGGGAGAGTTAAAAAAAGAAAAAAGTATAATCGATGATTACCAGATTTGCCCTTGTATCGCTCATCCGGGAGGGGGGCGCATGGCATAGTCGCAAGCTTGCTTTCCGCTGATGTCCGGCTGTGACACTACGTACATAGTAATCCTACATCCAGCCCAGCTAGCACTCACTCACAACTTTCTTATTTCTATCTCTTTGCGACTCACTCATAAGATACACAACATCTGCCTCGACTTGACTGTCGCAAATTTCAGACCATCTTCATAAACATCTCGGAATCCAGCTAATAATTCCATTTCGATTTTAGAAGCGTATCAGCCTCCTCCTCGCAGCGCCAGTCTCAATAATCCTACAACTCCAAATTCTAGTAACAATATGAACGGTTATGGTGGGGGGTATCAACAGAACCCCAATCTGGGGGCGACCTTCTATCCAGGAGGAGGGGACGACTTCTATATGCCTACTACTAATGTAGTGTCTCCAATGCCACAAAGGTACGGTTTTATTTTTCATTGTTCGATTTGAGAAAGGAAAATGGTTTATGGCTATGGTGTGCCATTCTGCCACTTTCATCCGACAAATATCGAGGTGGGATGAACGCCCATTAATGAGAAGTATAGAATCATGCCAGAGGTACCACATAATATGCAAGATAATCTTGCAAATCTGGAACTGAATTCAGATGGACGAGTAAGCTCACATTCAAGTGTTTCTAGTCAATCAATGTATAATGACAATTCACAGCACACCAGCGAATCGCCGCGGTCGAGTTACAGCAATCGAAACAGCGGACCGGGCTACACAGCAAACTACGAACATACAAATGCGGCTATCTATCAGAATTTAAAGGGGCCTTATGGTACGCCACGAGTCCAGCCTGATTCCCCGAGGTTTTCACCATTTCCAAAACCTCGAAACGCAGGTCAGAATGTACCTTTGTCGGATGAAGATAAAGAGGAGGTTTTGGAGAGAGCTAGACCCATGGTTTTGAAGTCTAGCGACCCAGAAATGCAGTTGGCATGGGCTCAGGATGCGTTGTCATGGGTAGAGGTAGCCAGTTCTACTTACGAGCGAAAGAACGACGACTCGCGAGCCCCAACACCCAAGATTGAACATCAATTACGAGTTGACGCTATAAGCATCGTCAACTTTCTCGCAGAACAGCAACATCCAAAGGCAGAATTCATGAAGGCGATGTGGTTAGAGTTTGGTAAATTTGGGTATCGAATGGATAAAAAGGAATCGTTCCAAGGTTACCAGCGAGCTGCACAAAAAGGATATGCTCGAGCAGAATACCGAATCGGAATGCAATTCGAGAATACCATGAACCCTACCAAGGCCGTTGAACATTATCAAAGAGGTGTATACTTGAAGGATTCCGCGGCAAACTATAGGCTTGGAATGGCTACCTTACTCGGTCAATGTGGCATGCAACAAGATTATGCAAGAGGTATAGATCTGATACAATTTGCAGCCGACACGGCGGACGAGAATGCCCCTCAAGGCGCCTACGTTTACGGAATGTTACTCGCCAGAGAGTTGCCAAACATTACCATGCCTGATGAATATCTACCGTATGATTTGAACGAAGCCAAAATGTTCGTAGAAAAGGCCGCTTATCTCGGATTTGCCAAAGCACAACTCAAGATGGCTCAAGCTTACGAACTTTGTCTATTTGGCTGCGAATTTGACCCTGCACTTTCTTTACATTATAACGCTCTTGCTGCCAGACAAGGAGAGCCCGAAGCCGATATGGCCATCAGTAAATGGTTCCTTTGTGGCTATGAGGGTATCTTCGAGAAGAATGAAGAATTGGCTTATACATATGCGCAACGTGCGGCTGAGACAGAAATGGCTACAGCCGAGTTCGCTATGGGCTACTTCTATGAGATTGGAATGTATGTCAAGAAAAATCTCGAAATAGCTTCACAATGGTATGACAAGGCTGCCAAGCACGGTAACCAGGATGCTCTTGGGAGAATCGATAGCATTAGAGCAAACCACACACTCTCCAAGGGTGATCATGGAGCGGCGATTCAACGTATCAAGTCAACGCACGGTTCTCGAAGAGGAGCCAGGCCGGAGAGATTTACGCAAGCTAAT
Organism: Botrytis deweyae; assembly: GCF_014898535.1. NCBI lineage: Eukaryota > Fungi > Ascomycota > Leotiomycetes > Helotiales > Sclerotiniaceae > Botrytis > Botrytis deweyae. Next base: position 413,517 of record NW_024066224.1, on the reverse strand, counting down.
GCTCCACCAATGCCAACTATGGCAGAAGATTACTCCTCACCAACTCCTCCCGTGCACAGTCAAAAGCCTAAGGTCAAAAAGGGTGCACCTGCGGGTATTCGTCCAATCTCCATTGCACCATATCCAGAGGATGACTACAGTCCTGGTAATCGCGGTAATGGTAACCCTCCCAGATCTCCGAGATATCCTCCACAAGATGGACTGCGACCATCAACCTCAAGTTCGAACCCAGCATCAGATCGACCATCTTCTGCTTTTGGTATTCGCTCTCAGCAACAACCACCTCATTTGGGAATTACACATCAAAACACAGAGCCTATACGATCATCATCTCCTATGGGTCAAATGCCTTCACAAGGTCGCAATCCATCACCCAACCGCGCCCCAAATATTCCTCCAATGAGTTTCGAATCTGGTTATCAGAATCCACAGCAAAGACCTCCAACTTCTGGATCAAGGCCTGGAACTGCACAATCCGTCCAGTCGTTTCAGTCTCAACAATCTGCATATGGTTCCAGACCAGGACCTGGTCAGAACGTCGTACCCCCACGAGGCGCTTCCATGACGCCAGTTTCGGCTGCTTCCTCTACAGCAAGCAGAAAGCCAGTTGGTAATCCAATGTCTCCGCAAGACTCGAGACAATCTTCTGTCTCGTCAGCTCCTACTACTCCTGCTCCTACTCCAGTTGCAGCTCCACCAAAACCATCTGCTCCTGCTAAGAAAGGACCTGCCACTTTTGAGGAAATGGGTATTCCACAAACCAAGAGTGAAGGCGACTGTGTAAGTTTTCAATTCATTATAGCTTTGTTTGATATGGTTACTAATAATTTTGCAGGTCGTTATGTAACTGCGCTTTATAGTTCTAAGGGATTCATATTTGGGAGGGATTTATATAGCATGACCATTTGCGAACCCGCCGCATTGTGAATAATTTTTTTGATTTGAGCATGAGTTTTTGCGCATATATATATACATTGGGTGCGTGCATAGCATATACTTAAGTGATATGGATTTCGTTCGATTTGGAGATACTTTGGACCTTGCAATGTGTAGTAGATCTAGGCTTCTATAGTAGGTAAAGATGGAAGATTTTTGATAGGTGAATTCTAAGGTAGCTGAGAAAGGGGATTAAAAATAGGATTTGAACTAGGAAGAGACGCATTTCTTAGTAGAAATAATATGATACCCTTTACATAATATCCTTAGTATCCAATCTCTCTTACTTTCTCTCCATTCCCTTCTTCCCTTTTCCTCGGAAAGAGCATATTTTCCATCTTTTCTTGGTGGCTCAAGTGAAGTGAAGTGAAGCTTGAAAATGATGGATGAATGGATTAGGGTTAGCGTGGTTTGGAGAGGATGAAACTTGAGTTGAATTGAGTTGACTTTTCCTTGCGGATTTCACTTCACCACTACGGTATAAGAGTCAGATCGGGTTTCTATATACTTTGAACTTTGAAGTTCAGATGAGAATACTTTGAATTTGTTTATTTTTCTCTTGTAATCTTATAGGTTACAGATTGATACTTTTCTTTGATATTATACGCATACCTACTCATTGTCTCGTTCATCTTTCTCATCCTTCTTTTTCAGCAGACAGTTAGAGTAGATAGCAGAGAAGAGGAGAGAGGAAGATAGAGAGAGGAATCGATCAAATGCGCATCTCCATTCTCTTTTTCCGCTATTATTGGGTTCTCACGATTGATACACTGGAATTTGTTTTCATTCTTGTGACGATCGCTTTTATTATCTTGAGATTATTTGGTTGAGGTGGTGTGTTGAGTTTGATTGTTATACTGTGTTTCACGCCTTTGATATTGAGAGAGGGAGAGGAAGAAGAGAGAGAAAGATTCAATGCGCATTTCCATTCTATTTATGGGATTCGATTGGCTGTTGATTGTTGATACATTGGAACTCGCTTTTATTCTCATTGAGGTTACATTTGTCGTTTTGAGGTTGTGGGGTTGAGGTTTGAAAGAGACTTATTGAGATCTTCGAGGGGAAGTTGAGAAGTTCATGTCGGCAAATACTTCGAGAGAAATTTTCATCCATTTGATGATTATTTTCCATGCGGTTACATTGGTTTTTGTAATCTTGCGCGCTATTCTCGTACAGCTGCGCCAGCCGACTTGTCGGTGTAAGAGGAATTGAAGTGAGAGTTGTCCGTCTCTTCTGTCTTCATTTTACTTCAAGAAAGTTAGCACCAGGTGGATTTACAAGACATTTATATCTTTCATCACAATCATTACGAACACAATACTCGTTAATTATCTTCACGACTCGACCATATCAGATACCACTCACCTTGATAATCAAGACTTTCGATTCTCAAACAACACTCGAAAACAACCATCACCATGCCACCCAAACGCAAAAAGTCTCTCCTTGAGTCCTCAACCGAATCTCCCACCCCAGATGACAACTTCGACGTCGCATCCGTTGCATCTATACCTTCTACCGCATCCGCTACGCCCGTTAAACCCAAGGCCAAAAAACCTAAAGTCGAGAAAGGAGAGAAAGTCGAGAAAGTGAAAGCTCCTCCTAAAACCAAAGCTTCTATTAAAGAAAAGGCCCCACTTAAAGATAAAGAGGCGAAAGGAAAGGGTTTGATTAAGGAAGTCAAGGAGACGAAGGAAAATAAGGAAACGAAAGATACTAAAGTTATAGGTAAAGATGGCAAGGAGAAAGTGAAAGCTGTGACGGGTGATGAGGCACAAGAGGTATTGTTGGAATATTTGAGTAGGGAGAATAGACCTTTTAGTGCGGGGGATATTAGTGGAAATTTACATGGCAAGGTATGTATTTCTCTCTATTTTCGTCTCGTTTATCTTGTCGCAGTACCTCATCCCATCCCATCTCACCTCACATTCCCTTAATCCTTTCCATCTCATACTACATCCACCCCACCATAAAACATCCGAATACTAACAACCAACACCCCATCAGGTAACCAAAACCCTCACCGACAAACTCCTCAAAGAACTCTGTAACTCCGGCCTCGTTAATGGAAAAGGTACGAATGGCGATGGAAAGGGCTCACAGTGGGTATACTGGGCCCTTCAAGATCCCAATTCTTCTCTCTCCCCCGAACAACTCGCAGAAATGGATTCTCAGATTGAAGATCTGCAGGGTAGATTGCCGGAATTGAAAATGGATGCTAGGAAATTGAATATACAACTTGCGGGGATGAAAAAGGAAATGGGGGTTCAGGAATTGAAAGATGAGATTGAGAGATTGGAGGAGGGGAAGAGAGAGAAGGAAGAGAGATTGAGGGGATTGAGGGAGGGAAGGGAAGTTGTGAGGAAGGAGGAGGTGGAGAGGGTGGAGAGGGAATTTACGTATTGGGGAAAGATGAGGGGGGTTAGGAAGAGAGGGTTTGAGGGGGTGGAGGGGATGTTGTTGGAGGGAATGTCGAAGGAAGATGTTTGGGAGAAGGCCGGGATTGAGGGGGATGGGGAGGGGGAGTTGTGATTTTGAGGGTGGATCGCATGTTCAAGACTTGAAGGAGGATATTTGCTTGTTGTTTTGCTTGAAGGTAGATTTGTTTGTGTATGAGGATAGGATGAGCATAAAGACCAGAGATGCTCTATCTGGAAAAATCTTGAGGAACCAGGACCTGGAGGGAAATCAAATGGCATCCGTGGATCATGAAGTCGCACGGTGTTTTATACATAGCTGGTTTTAGCATCGTTACTGTATATATATGAAGCCAATACAGGAGATCAATCTTCACATCAAAGACATGAAGATTACTATTCTACAAACCCTTGTTAAATAAATAACAAGTGATCCATCCCTTCTCGCTTCCAAAGCCAAGCGGTTTAAATATCAAGACGGTATTAAATCACCTAGTTATATATATATATATTTTGATCCCTTCCCACCTTTCTAGTCCTTTACATACTTATTTGATTTTCTTCAAGTACCTAGGTAGATTAATGTTCTTCGAATATACAAACCTATCCGAGTCGCGGTAGATACAGTAGATACTAAATAGTTTCGATACAAGTTATAATAAATGCTAAGTGGGATTTATATTGATATCTTCTTGCTATCTCTCGGGTTTCGCTTGTTACTACTAGATATGTCACTTGTTGAGAGATGTGTTTTTGGGATGTGCTTTGAGGATGTATTTCTTCTGTTTTGTTTTGTTTTGTTTTGTTTTGTTTTGTGTAATAGGGATGGATGGATGGATGGGCTTTGGAGTTTTTTGTTTTTGGGTTGTGGGGGGGATTAAAGAGGTGATGAGGATGTGCTGGGAAAGTAAAATTGGGAGGAGCAGCTGGAATGGGTTATAATTATAATTATAATGATTTTGATAGTGATAGTGATTCTGATGCTATAAGTTTGTTGATGAGTATCTTTCTTTATACTAGGTAAGTAGGTGAATGAATATATTGATTCAATGTACCTAGGTATTGGATTAGGTAGGTAGGTAGATTATCTTAGATGGTAAATGATAGATTAGATATCTAGTGATTTATATATAGACCGTGAGGAAATTTTGATTGTGTGAATTCTGTTTGGGTAGGTAGGTAGGTAGGTAGGTAGTGGAAGATGGAGATGGGATGGAGATGGAGATGGAGATGGAAATGAAGATAGAGATAAGATAGAGATAGAGATGGAGGAGATAGAAATAGAGATGGAGATAGAGATAAAAATGAACATAGAGATAGAAATAGAAATAGAAATAAAGATAAAAATAGAAATAAAATAAAAATAGAAATAAGATAAAATAAAATGAAAATAAAAATAGAGATAAAGATAAAAATAGAGATAAAAATAAAAATGAAGATAGAGATGGAGATAGAGATAGAGATGGAGATGGAGATAGAGGTGGATGAAGTATAGAGATGAACGAGATTCAATTTGTAAGTATCTAGATAATAGAGTTTGTTATTTATAAGAATACTAAATAATAAAAGATAAATATGAATGAGAAAATTGAAGGGAGATCCATTGTTTGAGTAGATGAGATTTGGGGTTGGGGTTGGAGAGGGAAGTGTCATATGAGGAAATGGTGGTGTTATGAGAGTGAGAGTGAGAGTGAGATTTGGATTTGGATTTTAGATTGTTGGGATGTTAACCTTATAAATGAGAAGAAAGGAATGGGGGTGAGCTGGAAGAGGATGAGGAGAGAAGGATTAGGGGGTTGGAATGATGTAGGGAAGTGTACTAGAAGATGGTAGGGGAGTATCTGGATAAGTATTACTATAGGTAGGGAAGATTAGGGGGTGAGAAAGTAAGGTTGGGGATGGTTTTAGTTTTTGGGTTGGATTAGATGTTCGATTGCTTGTGAGAGTTGGTTGTTGAGATGAAGTGAGTATCTGAAATGTATTCGATGTTTGAAATATACTCAATGTTCAAAATGTATTCAGTATCTGAGAGGTATTCAATGTTTGAAGTGTACACAATGTCCAAAATGTACACAATGTCCAAAATGTACACAATGTTTGAAATATATTCAATATCCAAAATACATTCAACATTTGAGAGATTTTCAATGTTTGAAGTGTAAACAATCTTCGAAATATATTCAATATTCAAAATCTACTCAATGTCCAAAATCTATTCAATCTTCGAAATCTATTCAATATCTAAAATGTATTCAATGTTTGAAGTGTAGATCCAATGTTCAAAACACATGCAACAATCAAAACCCATCCATTTTCCCAACAGTGCTCAGCAACCCAAACCTCCTCATTATTTAACTGCGACTCAGACAATCAAATCTGAATCTCTATACCGAGCAATGGGGAGGGAGGGTATGTCAGTTGCAAAGGCAAGAAGTATGGATGATATCGTCAAATCGTGACTGTTCTTTCCCATTCAAGATATCAATATCCCCCCCCCCCAAAAAACGGAAAGAGTGATAGAGATAAGTCCTCTATTTAATGTTAATTTTTCTTCTCTTCTCTTTCATTTCTCTTCTTTTCTTTTTGAATCATGAATCGCAACCCCGTTGATCAAAGCACAATTTTTTTTTGATATTGTCTCAATATCAAAATGAGTTACGCAACCTTTTTGGCCACTGTGGCCACCATTTTCACTGTTTTGGCAGTACTTTGTGCTGCCCCTTTCGCTTTCGACAGAATGGGTTGGCGATTTCCTGGGGCTCCGCCGCTTCCTCTTCCGCCGCCTCCTCCCCCTCCCCCTCCCCCTCCCCCTCCCCCTCCCCCTCCCCCTCCCCCTCCCCCTGCGCCTCCCGCTCCCGCTCCCGCTCCCCCTCCTTGCGATGCTCGTGTTCTTGCACAATTGCAACGCGATGTTCAAATTATACGCCAAGTCTTGACTGTTCTCGGCTTTCTTGCTCTCCGAGAGCAGGACGACGCGACAGATGAGATGATCGACATCTTCCAAAATCTCACCCTCGGTTAAATACAACACTCGACATCGACACTATTACTATTACCTATCCTTATCATATCCTTATTAATCACAAATATAATTATCACCAGCGTCAAGTTTGCACTTCTCCGCAGTGTTGGTGACTAGTAACCTTCGGGTGAAGCCAAGACAAACTTTGCAATCATCTAGTTTTTGTTTCCAGAACTAGCATCCTTTCTGCAGTATAGCTCTCTGAACTGCAAGAATACGGCTTTGTTCTCCGGTGTCAACAGTGAGTCAAATTTGAAGTCCTCACCACCCTCGAAAGCAGAACATAACTCTCCAGCCTTCGGCGAAACCTTTACTTCATCTTGAGCTGTTTTATCAGTCTTAACGCTAACTCTCCATTCCAGCAGAGTTCTGAGTAGTCTTCTCCGCGTTTCTGCTGTGGGCGGAAGATGTCGACTCCACAATTCCCCCTCCGGCTCAGATCCCAAGTCCATCCATCTAGTGTAGAATCTTCCCCATCCAAGACCTTCGCAGTACACGATATCAATCCTGTATTCCGTAGGACATCTCTCACATCTCATCACCCCAAAACCGACCGCATCCAAGAAAGAACGGGGCGATAATCTGATATGCGTACATATCGTCTCTGCTGGAGAGAAGTAACTTCGAAACGCAGTGTGTTTTTCACCGCAATCAGAAATGAATACACTTTGCAACCGATGCATCAGATGCCCTTCAACAATACGACATTCTTCTCTATATTGTCGTACATACTTTTCCCAGTCAGCCATCCTCACGCTCGGACTGGACATCATCGTCACCAGTTCCGTACACGCGGGATTCTGATGCGCTCTTTTCAAGGCCATCTTGACCGCAGTCGAACCAAAAAGAGTACTAACTATACTACTACATCTCCCCCAATCCTCAGACACACAAGCTGGAAGACGCAACCCATCGTACCGACGTGTTGTACTCTCAGCACTGTAGGTTATATCGCAATATCTGAGCAAATTTTCCATATTGTGCAGTCGATTGCAGGCAGAACAAGCAATGCAGTTTGGGAGATCGAGGACTATAAGATTCAAGAGTGCAAGTGTGTGTTCATTTGAGGAAGCGATTCTTGAGAAGTATTCACCTCCGAGTTTTTCTTTGAGTTGTCGACAGGAAAGGGAAAAGATTACTGCGGATTCGAGAGGGAGAAAGTCCATGATATGGAAGAGGATGTCTACTGGTATATCTTTTAGGGTGGAAGATCGTAAGGCATCGGGTCGCGCTTTTAGAATGGAAGCCGATAAGGCATCGGGTCGCGGTGCAGGAGTGGGTTTCTGAGGCTTTCGGAATAGGACAAGGAGCTTTCGAAGAGGATTCATTGTGAGAGATTTTGATTAGTGTGTTACACAACGGAAAGCTTTGAGGATAGAGGAATGACTTTTTATTATGTAGGAAAGTATGAGCGAAGAAAATGGATGGGTGAATCATACATATCTGTTCTCTTATTTTCAATGACGATGAATCTAGTCTTAGTCTTGAATATAGTTGTTTACACGTGATAATTAATCAACTGTTACTAATTTAGTCACTTATTAGTTTCGAAACTATCATAGACTATACTATCTGGCACTTGGAAAAGATATACCAATCAGAGATCACGTATACTCGACCTCTCAATATAAGAATGCCGACGAGAAAAAGAACTCTCAAGCCTGTTGGAAATAGAGTTTCAAATTTCAGAGAAATCTTACCATTTTATATCCTTAGCCATGAATAAGCTGGGATATGAGATATGATATGATATGATATGATATGATGTGATATTCACCAACTATTCCTGAACTTTCGGAATGATGGGATATAAGAATTAATCATCTCTACCTACCTACCTAGGCAGTAGGTAGGTATTGCTTACATCCCTCTATAACCCGCCTCTTCCTAACGAATCGAAAACCAGTAGTACCGATGTCTATTCTCCATTCTACATTCTACTTTCTACACACGACTTTCCGCCCCGTGAATCAGGAAAGGGGTTTCGAATTGGTGTACCTATCCATAGTTACTCATATCTATGAAATGAATTTACATACTAGGTAGTGTTGAACTCCATGTACTATGTATAGATGTAATATCTATGATATGGAATAATCCATAAACATTAATATCAAAGCAAATTAAATATCGAGTAAGCATCGGAGTAGAGAACTTCTCCTTCTTCTTCTTCTTTTTCTGTTTTTGTGATATATATCTACTGTGGATATCTGATCCGGGTTGATCGATTTCTCTGCTTGAGTATCTAGTGCTTTCATATATGATGCATGATACAGCATATTAATATATCATAGAAGATACCTAGTATCATCTATTTCTTATAGTATTTGTAATAGTAATACTGTATTATATGGTGTTTGATATTCTTGATAGATGTTGAGAGTGAAGTTAGATATGTTGATTTACCTACTTGGTGTTTGTTGTGTGAGATTGTGTGTGTGTATAGGTAGGTATAGGTAGGTAGGTAGGTATGTATGTATATCGCGAATAGAGAAAGCAGATGGAAAGTAATGAGATGAAATGAAATAAAACAAAACAAAATAAAACAAAAGCAGACCAAACAAAAGCAGAGATTCAGACACCTACCTACGTACCTATCTACCTATCTAGATACGATATACAATATACAATAATTATACACCAGCTTACGCGATACCGATATCGAGACTGCTAGAGTACCGCCACTTTTGTCCGATGATATAATCTTATAATCTATAGGTAGGTATGTGTCTACTCTATATCTGCTTTGTATAGATACCTAGGTATATATATATATATATTACATAGATACCTAGGTAGATATCCATTGTAAAACTCAACCCAACCCAACCCAACCCAACCCAGTCTCACTTGATCTGGTCGGATCTAGGTAAGCGGTATATGTTTACATAGGTATACTATTATCAGTACCGATGTCAGTACCGATGTCAGTACCGATGTCAGTACCGATATCGAAGCGGAGAATTATCTCCAGAGTTAGGTTGGGTTGATGAATGTATGTGAGTGGATGTGTGGATGTGTGAGTGAGTGCATGTATGTATGTGTGATACTATCCACATGAACATTCATTCATTCATTCTTTCTTTCTTTCTCGTTTGTCGGATTTTAGAGCTGTAACTATTACCTAGGTACCTAGGTAGCTGGAGGTGTTTGTTTATTATTCTTGGTTGGGTTGGACTGGGGGCTTGATGGAGGGAGGGAGGGATGGATGGGATGAGACATAGAGATAGAGGAGTGGATTGTGTGACATGTGATTTGTGATATGTGATTTGTGATAGGATATCGGTACCTAGGTATTGTAAGTTATTACCTAGTAGGTATATACTGAAGAATGCTTTGTAATAGATGAGATCTATGGATGGGATGGATGGATGGGTAGATATGTTGCTAGAGCGGCTGATGGAATGGGATACCCGTGGACTGATCGGTAGGTAGGTAGGTACGGAGATCAAAAGATGGGATGAATGATGAATGAATGATGAGGCGAGAAAGAGATGGAGATTGAGATGGAGAAAGAGATGGAGAAAAAGATGTGGCTGATGATTCGAACTCGATGACATCCATCCATATTAATGATTCTTGGCTGTGTGGTTTAAGGCTGGGATGGGAGTCAACTTTGCTTGTTTGGATATGTACTAGGTACACCAGGTAGGTATGTAAAGAAGTATACTATTTAGGTATATATACCTATACATAGATTGAATGATTACTATTTATCAAGTACTGTACTTGGGAGTCTTGGGTATCCAATGCATATCGATATCGCTTCGGAGAAATCGAACTCGTTTAATAAGGTTTAAGGTTAGATCAGATCGGATTTATATCATCTGATACTCAGGTTCCCGCCATTCTTGGTGCTTGGGAATGGATGGATGTGTGGATGGATATTGGATGATGAATGAGTGATGTTAGTAGGTATTCGGATACGATGGGATGGTATTTGATGAGTATTTGCATGGGTTTGAAGCTTCTCTCATTCATGTATGCGGATGTGTAGATAGGTAAGTCGGGTACCCTACTTTCGGGCCACCCCCCTTTTGGGCCACTTTTTACACCAAAAATACACCAAAAATGGAACTTATAACTTTCTTATTTATGAATAGAATTCAATAAAAATTTATATATATATAATTTAAATCGATTTAAGCTTATTCTAAAAATTTTAGATTTTTAGGATTTTTCTATATTGAAAACTAGAATTTCAAAATATTTTTTTTAAATTTATATAAAAATCATATATAAATTTAAATTTTTTATAAAATCTTTAATAAATTTCTAATAAAAATTACTAAAAATAAACTATAAATTTTACTATAAATTTATAATATATTCAATATAAGAGATTCAAAAAAATAATTTTTTTTTATAAATAAATATTTATAAAAATACTTTTAAAATGATAAGAATTATTTATACTATTTTAAACTCATTATATATCATATTTTTATATCTATTAATTTTTTGAATTTTTTTTGAATTTCTATATAGATTCAAGTTTAAATATTTCAAAAATATATATAGTTTTCTTTAATAATTATTGTTAAAAAGTATTAAAGATTTTATAAAAAATTCAATTTTGTATATGATTCTTATACAAATTGAAAATCGATATTTTGAAACTTTAATTTTCAATATAAAAAAATCCTAAAAATCTAAAAATTTCAGAATAGATTTAAATCGATCTAAATTATATATATACAAATTTTCATTAAATTATATTACATATTGTGTCACGGAATTCACCGTATAGTTTAACTTTACAATCACTAATCCCGGTATTCCTTTAAAATACTTATTTCTATAATTATTAATATTATTTCATTCATTTTATTTATATACCCTACATATTTAATTAAGTGAATATCTTATCTAATTAAAATATATAAAGTAGATATAATTATTAAAATTATATTTTAAATTAATCTAATTTATTATTATTTTATATATTTATTTCTAAATCAAAATAATTATTAAATATAGTTATTATCTTTGTAATAGTTATAAGCTTAATTAATATTTATATTATACCTTTATTATATATATATATTTTTTAATTATTTTGATTTATATATACTTTTTTCTATACCTTTTTATAATCTTGTTATATTGAAATTCAATTTCTTAGAAATTATTTGATTTATTATTTATAAATATTAATCAAAATAGTTTTTAAATCTATAATATTTTTATATATCAAAAGATATTTGAAAAAATATTAAACTATTTAATTCCAAATCTATTTTAATTAGTTTTAAAAAATTCTTAAAAAATAAATTTTTTTTTTATTAATTGATTTTTATTTATGATAAAGATTAGTTTATTAAGGATCTATTTAAACTCATTATAATCATTGATTTTATAAAAAAATATAATTTAAATAATTAAATAAAGCATTTTTTTAATTTTGATATTTATAAATAATCTCAATAGAAGGATTTAAAAAAAAACATTAAAATAATTTTATTACTATTCTTTAAAGAGCCAATATTTAAACCTATAAGATCTAAAATAATTATTTTTTAAGATATTTTAGTTGAGTATTTTACATTTCAAGGAAAATATTAATATTAAAAAGATAAATATAATATTATATATAAATCATATCAGAATATCTATAAATAGATTACAAAAATAATAGATATATTTTATTTTATAAAACTCATTTTTAAAAACAATAATGCTAAAGTTTTATTACTTAAAATAATTATTTAGAAGCTATAGAATAAGTTTATATTTATTATAATAATTATAAAATCTATTATTGTTTAAAAATATCAAAATATTTTTTAATAAACAATTATAAATAGAATTAATTTAATTAAATAATATAATAAATAAATTAAAACTTATATGATCGCAAAGTTATATTATATCGAAGTGGAAGATAATTTAATAATTATAAATTTTCTATAAACTATGAAAACATATATACTCTTTACTTGAACGAGCACTATACTTATTCAAATAGAGACTAATAATTAATTCAAAATTCTCAATTACTTTTTAAAGTAATTTAAGAATATCTTTAATAACTTAATTTATTAGAACTTTTTAATTTCTAAAGGCAAGAGTATATTCTCGATTATCAATTTCGAATTTAAATAAAATCCTGGTAATCTATAAGGAAAGCAAAATAATACTAAAAAAAAAGTCTTTAAAAAAATAAATAATTAATACAAATATTTTTATAAATTAGAATCTGATTAAAAAAATGGAAAAGTGGGTGGGAATTATTATTTCAAAATATACTAGTTGGTGGAATTTATATTTATTAAGAAATGCAATTCCCGAAATCCGATTTTATTAATAGAGAAGAAATGTAATAATATATAAGAAAAAATTAAGAATAATTAATGATTAAATATATATAAAATATAAAAATAAAAAGAATAAATCAATTCAAAAAATAATAATTATTAATTCTATGATTTATAAAATTCTGAATTAAGAATAATTATCTATCTTATTCAAGATTCTATTAATTATAGGATTTATATTATTATTTCCAATTTATTTTATTAATTTTCTAATAGTATTATATTTAATAATAATAATATAATATATTTTATCAATAATATTAATCTTTTTAATAAATATAAATATACACTTTTATTAATATTAAATTATGTTGAGGTAAAAATATTAAAAATATAGGTTATTAAATAAGATACTTATATAATCAAGAATATTCTCTAAAGACCTTAGGGTTTAAAAGGTAATCTAATTCTTTTTAATATTATATATATTTCTGGATTTTATATTAATATTATCTCAAAAACAAAGTTTTTAAATACTAAAATATGATTTTTAGGAATAAACTCTATATTATAAAAAAACAATTTTGAAAATAATTATATTATTATTCATTATATTTATAAAGATAATCTTTTATTTTTAGAATATAAGTCATTTTCCTTTTATTTAATCAATCTAAATATGATATCTATAAATCTAAATTTTCTTATATATCCCACACTTAATTCTAATATCAAAAACTATTTTATCAATCAAAAGATTTATTTAAATTTCAAGAGAATTTCATAGAATTTTAATATAAATAATCAAAATATTTGAGTAAAAAAGTTTTTAAATATCTTATTTTCTTAATAAGAAATATAAAGATTAAAGGACTCTTTAGAATTAAATATATTGATTATTTATACATATATATAAAGTAAATAATATTATAAGTTTCTAATAAATCCCAATTATTATATTCTTTTTATAAAATCTAATAAAATTTATTCAATTTTTTATATATATATATTAAAATATTTTAGCTTTTAATAATTAAAGATATATTTAATAGAAAAATCTTTAGTTTTTTATTATATTAAAAGACTTATTATAAAGTATTTAATGCAATCTAGAATTTCTTTGTTTAGGTATTTAGAAAATATAATCTTTTAATAGTTTATATCAAACAGAATAATGATATTTTAATTATTAATATTATAAAAAACATTATATTCAAAAATTAAATTAAAACTAAAGGTATAAAACTTAAATTATCCCCACCAAATATATATAAATCAAATAATAAATTGAAATAAATAAAATAAGAAATAATTATCAAATAAATCAAAATATGGATTTCTATAGGTATATTTGATTTTTTATAAATTAAAATAATACAAGCTGCTATCTACCTATATAATATTAATTCTTTTAAAACTTGATTCTTCAAATTTCCAAATAAGGTGCTGGATATTTAATTTCAGGAATATCTACAATTATTTACCCTAACAATTATGAATTATTTAATTATTAATCTTTACTCAAATTAGAATAGAATATATTAATATAGATATAGAATATACCCTTTTGATAAAGAAAGAAAATTAGGTATAAATAAAAGAATTTATAAAATTAATTTTAAAACAAATATTAAATATTTTATTGGATATATACCAGATTCCTTAATTTATTGTATTTGGATATTTAAGCTTAAGCAAATTATTATTATTCGAAACATTATTTTCTTTAAAAAAAGAATATATAAAATAAATCAATTAAATAAAACTATTGATATATATATAAATCAAGAATTATAATAATTTATATTAACTTTTGATATTTAATAGATAATTAATGTCAATAATATAATTATTAATCAAAAGAACAATATATTAATTTTTATTATTATTAATTTTATTAATACTACTATATATACTTCAGATACATCTCAATATAAGCAAGATTTGGGAATATTTCTGGGAAATGAAAGTTTATACAGAAATACTGAAAATAATAGTATATATAAAATTCTGTATTTTAAAAAAACCCTAAATATAAAAGACTTAATTCAAAAATAAATAATTACTATTAATCAATTATAGAAATCTATAAATTCTACTTCGATATTAAATAACTATAATAATCAATCTGAAAATATAAAATATGAGCATATTGGTAGTACTACCTAAATTATATATAAAAAATACAAAAGTAATTTAAACATTTATTCTACTAATACTATGAATACTTATATTATAAAGAAAATAATATCACCAAAAAGATTACCTCCTTTAACACACATAATCAATCAATTCAAAAAAAATGAAATTCTACTTCTTTCTAATTAAAAATCTAAAAAACAAAGAATTATAAGGATCGAAATCCCTTATTTAACTCTCAATCCATTTAAATATTAATTTTTTGATTTTGATAATGTAATTTTTAATATTAATATATCTATAAATTATTATTATTAAATTTAATAATAAAAGAAATTATAAAATAATTTTTTATAAATAATTATATATTTATAAACATTCTTATTATAAATTTATTGCTGGAAGGTAATTCCCGTATTGAAGATTTTTATTCAACATTTTGGTCTAGTTATTCAAATATGAATATATAGGGGAATATTCATTTATTTATTACCATATATAATATAATCGTCTCCACTATACAAATAAAATTAAGCCCTTTTAATATACCTAAGAAAGGAGCTTTAAAGAAACTATTTAACTTATATTTATTAAAATTATCCAAATTATTTTAATATTATTATTATTCAAGAATTATTTTTTAAGAAAATAATTTAAATATAAATATAAGATTGAAATTAATAATTTAAAAGATTGTAAAATATAGTATAAAATCAATATATAAAATATATTAATTATTTTTATATCATTATAATAAATATTTATATATAAATACAATAAGTAAGAATTCTTAAAACAATATTGAACAAAATTAGTTATTCGTAGTGATCTTCAAGTGAAAAATACAATCAAATTAACTTATACTACGATATTTACTAGAAAATTATTCAAAATTGTAATGGCACTAATAACAAAATATAATTTGGAAATAAAGTAATTTAATATTATTAATATATTTGTTAATATTTATAAAAATCTATTAGGTATATTTGTAGTTTATTATTTATCAAATAGATTTAAAAAATCAAATAAATATATAATTCTTGATTATATATTATATAATTTCCAAGATTTTCTTATATTATAATTCAAAGATTTTAATAAAATATTTAAAAATCTAGATCTAAATTAATATAAAAAGGAACTCTATCTTTTTATAAATCTAAATCAAATTATTTTAATACTATTTTTTATAAATAATATATAAATTATATATTATTATAAGAATATATTAATAGCTAATAATATCATTTTTAATATCAAGATTACCTACGAACTAAGAGATTTAGATGATATAGAGTAGTTTTTGAATATCCAGATTATTTGTAATTAGAAAATGAAAAAACTTTGGTTAGTATATGATATCTATATTAAGAAAATTATAAAAAAGTTTAATTTTAATAATGGTAATATATATACTCCTTTATTAATAATAAAATTTGTAAAATATAATGGAAGTATAACTATTACATTTATATGAATTTATTAAGAGAAGGTAAAATTAATACTATATATTATAATTACAGTTAGAGTAGATGTTACATTCACAGCTTTGCAATTCAATTACTTTCTAACTAACCTATCTCTGGATTATATAAAAGCAATTGATTATTGTATACAATATTTTTGGAATATAAAATACTATTTAATTAGATATAGTTAAGAATAGATTTTATAGCTTTTATCCTTTTCAGATATTTTATTTACTAACAATAAAGAATCACAAAAATTATTTTAAGATTTTATAATCTTATTATTCAATAAATTAATAATATAAAAAGCTTTAAGGCAAGATATAGTTATTATATTTATTACTAAAGCTGAATTATTTGGTGTTAAATATATATTGAAAGAAATATTAATTACATTACAATTCCTTAAGAAAATTAATCTTATAGTCAAACAATCAATTATAATTTTCTGTGATAATTAGTAAACAATTAAATTAATAATAGGAGAAAACAAAAGAATTATTATTAAATTAAAATATATTGATATATAGAATATATAATTATATTAAGAATATTCAAAAGGGAGTTTCTATTTTATATATTTGCTTATAATAAAGATGATAGTAAATAAATTAATTAAAAACTTATTATAACAAAAGTTCAATTACTTTATATTCTTTTTGAATTTATAAGACTTGAGTATTAGGATTAATAAAATCAAATAGGAATTTTTCCTTTTATTTTATATTTTCTTTTAGTATATTTAAAATCGAGTTTTATCAAATCAATTTGTTTTCTTTTATTAATTAGCTTGTTATTAGAATTAATTATATTATTCTTTTCAATAATATTATATTTATTATCAAAATCATTATTATTATTAATATTAAATACTATCTTATCTTTATCTTTTAAAGCAAAACAAGCAGGTTATAATCAAATCTTTAGATTTATTGTAAAGTCTTGTATTTCGATTTTTGTATACTTAGTCGCAAGGAATTTAGGGGTAAAAAAGAGTCTCTGTTTTCTAATCGAAAAGGAAAATAATGATTTCGATAAAAAGAATGGATAAATAAATAATTATAATAATCAAATAAAGGAAAAAAATATAACTTATATTAATAATAAGAGAGAATTAAGATTAATAAATTTATTATTCTTTTTAATTATTATTAATATAATCATTATTATAATATAGGCTGATTTCTGGTTTGGGATAGTTCTCTAAAAAATATATTAATAAATTATAATAATATAAAAAGATCAAAATATACCTTTTCAGAAAGTATTACAAACTCAGGATTATAAAGTTCTAATAACCGGATAATCAAAAATCTTAAATATATTAAAAGAAATATACAAATATATATAATACACTTTCAGTATCAAAAAAAAGAAATATTTCTCTACTTGAAATACTTGTTATGCTTTTTATAATAATTAGAGAGAAAAGAATAAATATATTTTATACAAGAAATAGAGTTTTATACACCCTTATTCCTAAAATCATATCTAAAACCTCTCCACTTGCGCTCATTATAAGCTTTGCGAGTAGGTACCTGTAGTTTACTTGATTTAAATATAGAAATAGATTTATTCAAAAAGAAAGGGATTTTTAATAAGGAATTCTTATTATTGGAAAAAAGGTTAGAAAAATAATATTTATTCTTATTATCAATAAAGAAATTACTACAATCTATAGAACAAATTATTATATAATATTTATTTACTTTAATTTAGTAATTATAAATAACTTTAATTTTCTTTAAAAAATTATTATTAAGATTTTATTAAAATTTATTAAAAAAAAGTTTTATTTATAAAATCTTTTTATTAGAAAATGATCAAACCTTAACCAAAAATAATAATTCAACTGGAAATAATAACTAATTAGAAATATACTAAGTACTGGATTTATTAAATCGAATATTACCCTTCAGGATAATATGTAGGGAGGTGGTGGTATATCGATTAGAGATATTAATAAAATCAGGGAAATTTTTAATAGGAGAAGGCATTTTGAAAGAATATATTGAATTATCAAATATAAATTTAAGAAAGGAGAATTATCTCCTTCTTATAATTATCTTGATTTATTATATTCTCTTAAATCTATCAATTTCTATTTAATTTTATTACCATTACAAAAATATTGTATATACAAATCGATCAAATCAATTAATACAAATATTTAGTAAATAATAATCAATATAACTCAGATCTTCTAATATACATTAATCTAAAGAATTAATTCTTTTATTCTAATATTATTACTTTCTTACAAATTGCTTATATTAATAATACAATTTTTTTTTTTTTTATAAAAAACTCTATATATTTATATACTTTATATTCCTTTATTTAATAAATAAATTTGCTTAATAAATAAATTTATAGTAACTATTCAAATAAAGCATTTATTAATTCTTACATTACTTACTACCTTAAAATTTTCCTTTATTTACTATACAAATCACTCAGTATAATCATTAAAGTATTTAGCAATCTAAAGAATATATTACGGAATTTACTGTATAATTTAACTTTACAATTATTAATCTTGGTATTCCTTTGAAGTATTTATTCTTATAATTATTAATACTATTTCATTTATTTTATTTATATACCCTACATATTTAATTAGATGAGTACCTTATTTGATCAGGGTATATAAAGTAGGTATAATTATTAGAATTATACCTTAAGTCAATCTAGTTTATTATTACTTTATATACCTATTCCCAGATCAAAGTGACCATTAGATATAGCTATTACCTTCGTGATATATTAATAGAAATATTAATAAACCTAAAAAATGATTTTTGATATAAAAGGGTAGCCCAAAACCCTATTAGCCCGAAAGTAGGATACCCGACTTAGATAGGCGGTATGTAAGTATTCTGTAAAGGGCATGCTTCAGATATGCAGACCGATAGACAGGCAGGAGAAACATCAAAATGCCATCTCCCAAGGGATCAAACGTATGAATCATTGGTCACAAACCCCCAATTCCCATGATGGGAATTCATGGAATGGATTGATATCTGTGATGAATGAATGAATGATGAATGATGGATGGTTTCGTATCCGTATGGACATTCTGAAACACTACACCCACTGCGCTATCAGCGGCTAGGAGATTCTGACCTACCGTCGCAAGTGATGGGTTACTTGGGTGTCCGATTAGGTGGGAAGATGGATCGATCTTTCTATTCTGGTCTGGATGCCATGTATGTCTTACTTGATGAAGATGGAATGGGATCCTTTCTGCATGGGTGATCGGCTTGCGACATAATGGTGATGTATGCATTTTGGAAGGCTACTTGCGTGCTTGTGAGTTTGGATGGATGGCAGCTGATAAGAGACACCTTTTGGGGGAGAGAATGATGGATGTTGGATATTATGGATCGATGGAATGGGATGTGTATCTAGTATCTATTGAGGTAGTATATACTTATTTGGGAATAATTGATGAGATTAATTCATGTTTTGGATCCTTAGTTGAAGAGGTGGTTGGGTGTGTGATGATATTGTTGCTGGAGATTAGAAGTCACGGGGTCGGGTTTACCATACTCATACATACCTGCCCTGCCTAGGTACCTGGTAGATAGACTTGATGTGTTGTATTGTATCAATGTCAACTAGGAAATGAAGTGAGACTTGTTTTTGTTTTCCTGCTCAAGCGCTTTTACGCACCGGAGTCCTGTTTGGGACGGTGAGATGGTTGATGAGATGTGTAGGTACTAAGTAGGTCGACGCCGCCACCCGGGACATTTTTATGTGAATCATCATTCTCCAGGGCTCTGTCCAATAATCAAGTCGGATGGAATTTTTATGAGAATCTTGGTGGTTGTTATATATCATTCCTCTGTTATTCTCAGGCTGTGATGAAGTACATATAGTATCTCATGGCCAAATAAGTCTTGCTTGGATGTTATCGGGAATGATCCAAACCGTCGACCAGGAGAAAGCAAGAAAGGCCCAGACCCAGATCCTCGGTTATCAACCTGTACCCCCATCCTCCTCCTCCTCGAGCTCCTCCAAGACTCCAAAGTATATTCTTGCGCAATTATCAGGCGGACGGGGGGTCAATGAGGGAATATCTATTGCGCTATCTCTCATCAATCTTGAACCTTATACTCATAGTTCATACTTGGAATCTTTAGGAGACTTCACCAACAAGCGGTCTGACATCTCCTGGACATCTCCTGGACATCACCTTCGAGTCTCCGTCCCTCGCACATGCAATTTGTTAGTCCAGAAACATCCATACTGGGGATACGGACGGCGTGCCACCATAACCACACTTTTTACATGACACCAAAACGCACGACCATAAGGTTACCCAAGCCACGCAAACTCGAAACTCGAAAGTCGAAACTCTCCTCTTTGTCAGTCGGGTCAATCGAGAATCGAGAAGCGAGAACAATAAGAAAGGATTGATTCATCATTCCTCTGTTAACTTTCCAGGTTACCACAAGGCTTGTTTTCCCCAGAAGTTACTATTAGCAGTCAGAAGTTATTTCAGCCTCGACACTTTTATTAGATGCCCAGGTGGATTGAATACTGCAGGTGGTACAGCCATTCTATGCTTGCACAGCCACCTTTGCCTCATACTTGCCTCATACAGTCATACTAGGCACTCTGCACACCTCATATTATACATACCGAGTATTTCGTTCATATTGTATCATATCTACGAGTATCTGGGTATCATTGATCTACCTAGGTAGAATCTATCTGACTATCTATCTGACTATCTATCTGACGATTTATCTATCCATCATACTTGATCATCCACCATCCATGAATTGAAGATACAATACCTACCTACCAACACTACAAATCACACTATCTAATACCTACATTATCTACCTCCCTCGTATCTGATTTCTTCAACATCCAGACAACCCAGAACAAGACAAGGACTCGAAAGAA
This sequence comes from Botrytis deweyae, assembly GCF_014898535.1. Classification (NCBI taxonomy): domain Eukaryota; kingdom Fungi; phylum Ascomycota; class Leotiomycetes; order Helotiales; family Sclerotiniaceae; genus Botrytis; species Botrytis deweyae. The sequence goes on along the minus strand of NW_024066224.1, from coordinate 392,357 downwards.
TTAGAAATTCAGGAATAAGAAATCTATCAAAAACAAGAACTTGCTTACTTATTAGTTATTGCTTGTTATTACTACTACTACTATTACTACTATTACTACTATTACTACTATTACTACTATTACTACTATTACTACTATTACTACTATTACTACTATTACTACTATTACTACTATTACTACTATTACTACTATTACTACTACTACTACTACTACTACTACTTAATCACTACCTAGTACTTGACTACTTCTACCTTCTTCTTTCCACTATCAAAACCTTTCCTTATCCTCTCGCCTCTTTTTTTTTCTCCACGAGGCTAAGATAGAAAGAGAAATCCAAAGCTAAAATCAAGTCAAATCAATCAATCAATCAATCTACTCTTAATCTTAAAACATCCTTCTTTTCGTTCTTCTTCACCACACTACACACGACCCTCGATCAATAATCCCCCCCCACCATCCACCATCCACCATCCACCCATCCACCACCTACCTCACCTTGTCTTGTACCCCGCCGACCGCATCCAACTCTTTTAAACAACAACATAAATTTTCCAATCATATCTACATTCCATTTTTCTAATCTCCATTCCCATCCAAAAACATTTCGGGCATGGATACAATGTTGGGTAACGGAGCGCCACAACCGCCGCAGCCGCAGCATATGCGAAATGGCAGCAGCTCCAACACTCAATATCCTCGTCATATGAGCACCGGTAGCTTAAATATTCCAAATGGTCAATCGGGTCCGATCAATGGTGGTTCTGCTAGAGCAGATGGTGTTGCAAGAAGTCCTCCTACTAGACAAAGTAAGAATTGAAAGCTTCCGGGGACTTGTTGCTGATGACGTTGCTAATGCGGCTTTGCATAGATACCGGTCATGTTCCGTGTAAATTCTTTAGACAAGTGAGTAAAGTTCATGCTTCTAATCTACGAGAAGTGATCGAGTTGCTGACGGTTGAGAATTGTTAGGGTACTTGTCAAGGTATGTCATGTATTCTGAAGCATCACCACCGGAGCCTTCGACTAATAAGTAATCTATAGCTGGTCAAGCTTGTCCTTTCAGTCACGATCTAGCTAGCACAACTGATAATGTCTGCAAATACTTCTCAAAGGTATTACACTCTATTCACAAAGTCAAATCAGGATTCTAATGTTCTGCGAAGGGTAACTGCAAGTTCGGACCTAAATGCGCAAATATACACGTTCTCCCCGATGGAAGACGAATCAATTATAATAAGAATATGCCACCGATGGCTCCGGGACTAAACATTGGAGGACGAATAAACCCAGATCCATATCATGGACAAGGCTCGGCTTTAACCACTTCCTTTGCTCGAGCTCAAGGTGTACCACCTTCACCATATGGTCAACCTTACTCACCTTTTGCCATACAAGAGGATGGATTTGTTCCCATGATGGGCAGGCAGCAAGGTATTGATATCGGTATCCCTACGATCGAAGCGAGTTATGCGTCGCATCCCGGATCAAATTATGGATCGCCTAGAGATGATATAATGGATCGATTTGGTGGGGGACTTTCGCCAGTTGCAGCAAAAGGTTTGAGTGTGTTGGATGCTCCTTTGCCAGCTTCCTTCGATAGTAATGGCGTTTCGTGGATTGCAAGACATGGAAAGATTGCATCCTCAGTTCCTACGACCTTTGGTATCGATTCTCCTCCAGCATCATCAGTCGGTGGGGGAAAGCCATCGGATGCCTTGAGAAACCTGCATAGCTCTGCATTCGGAGATGATACCAGAGATCGATTCCATGGCATTGCATCATCTCCACCATCCGAAGAATACTTTGGCAAGCGCACTATGCATTCTCAACGATCGACCAAACCAAAGATGATATCAGCCAGTCTTCCCAAGGGACGCGAGGAGCAAGATTGGGGTGAGGCTTTTAACTTTGAAGAAGATTTACTGCCAGAATCTCTTAATGATCTCATGACACCCGCAGAGAAAGCTAGAAGAAATTCTCGGGCTGCGTATGACGAATCCAAGCCATCTCGAGGATTCTACGACGAGATCAGATCTACATCTTACACCCCAAGCAATGACACCCCGACAAAATTCGGCTCTCCATCAAACGGAAGTCCTTCAAGGTGGAATGCTTACTTTCAATCAAAACCCAAGGAAGAAGAAATTTCTCGAGCGTCAGTGTTTGGACATGTTGGCTCTCCTCTTCGCAACTCCCTTCTTCATGAAGGAGCAAGTCCTGGCTCTAGAGCAATTGCTCGACCTAATACATCTGGTGATGCATCTTCATTCATTGCGTCTCCTCCTCGTCATACCCCTCTGTCTATGATTTCTCAGCAACTCCAACGAACTCGTCTTTCCGGAACTGAACCTATTGGTAGCGGATCCAGCCTTCTTTCATCGTCATCAGCGCGCACTACAACTACTCCTACAAGTTCAAGTCGATCACCTTTTGCAGCTGATAGACAAACTAGCTCAAGTAGTATTGGTGGCAGTGGCAGATTCACAACACCTATTGATGAGGAACAGGGTGATTTTGTCTTCAACATGGAAGGTATGGATGATGATGAAAGAAGTCAAAAGAAAAGCAGTCCTTGGAACATCGCAGGAAGTGACAAGAGCCCAAGTCTAGCCGCTATTGGTGGTGGTCGAACCATTCCAACAAAAAAGCCCAACGGCAGTGGTATCGATGGAATGTTTGGTGAACAATGATTTTGACTGTCAATTTTGGGGTTCAATTCGCAGTGTCGATTAACTAACTAACTATTGGATCTTTCGAACTTCATCATACATAAATCGAATTGCGATCTTCACTTCTCTTGTACCCTTGGTTATTCGGTTCACATCTACACATCAGCGCTCAACATTCGACTTATTTGCACACACATCTCCGAACATATCACGATTGTATCATAGAGAGTTTGACCATGGGGTTTCTTATAATACAACTGGAGTTGATCACAAAGTTCATTCGCTCTCTCTGCGATTTTGCATAATAGGGTAACGACGGAAATTTGGGAAATATGGGAGTTTGTTTTGTCTTTTTCTTCATCTGGGAAGCGGGGAGTTCTTTTATGAGGTAATATGATCAGAGCAAAAGGCAAAAGATCATTGCAAATACTGCATACATACTAGAATGGTTTTGAATGATTGGAAGAAAGAATGGCAATGAGAGTTTGTAGATTATGATATGATGAGTATTCTTATTGTGAGTGATTGTGAGTGATTGTGAGTGAGTGATTCATTGATTCTGATTGGCTTGTATTTACGAGTAAACAAAATAAACCAGATATGCAACAGCAACAGAAGAGAATACGTAGAGGGTGGATAATATAATAAGGTATCCAATAATTGTATGAGCTGAACTTACACATAACCCAAAAATGGAAACCAATCAGGTGGTGATTTCAGAATGAGCTTTGACCAGCCTCAGGTTATGACACATGACTAAGCGTCTTAAGGTTGCTTCCATCGACGCGGCTCCATAGCTACCTTGCCATCTCCAAAAGCTTCGAATTACAATTATACCAACTTCTTCGCCCTATCACTCAAACAACCCATTTCCTCTCCAAATCTTACGACGGAATAAACAAACTCACCACTTTAACAATCAAGATGTCAGAACGCGACCTTCAAACAATTATTCAAAAACTCAAATCCCCATCAACATCCTACCAAGAGAGCTCGTCACTCCTCTCCAAAGCCAAACTAACACTTCTCAAATTAAATGCCTTGACTCCACAAGCAACAACTTCACCTTCGATATTATCTCTCGCTCGCGAAGTCTTTGAAACGGGAGCTCTGGTTTCCATTCGGGCCAAGGATCCAGCTGGTTTCACACGTTACGTTCATCAATTAACTCCATACTACGAGCTTCCCGACGACAAATTTAGCGCCAAGAGCTCGGGAGAGAAGAATAAGATTACAGGATTATATCTTTTGTTGTTGTTGACACAGGGAGATTATGCGGGCTTTCATACGGAGTTGGAGGGCTTGGAATTGAGGGAGGATGGTGGAAAGAGGGTCGAGGAAGATAAATACTTGGGATATCCGATTAAGTTGGAGAGATGGTTGATGGAGGGTAGTTATGATTTGGTTTGGAAGGCAATGGAGGGTGGTAAGGTGCCGAGTGAGGAGTATGGAGTTTTCAGTGAGGTAAGTTGGTTTTGTTGTTGTTCAATCAGCCGCAAGGTTGGATGTGCTGTTGCTGTGGATTTTAAGAAGCTTACTAACTAACGCTTTACGAATAGATCTTGATTAACCAAATTCGCTCTGAAATTGCTTCGTCTTCCGAAACAGCATACCCATCCCTACCTATTTCATCCACAAAGAACCTCCTCTTCTTACCATCAGAAGGAGCAGTAGTCCAATTTGCGCAACACAGAGGATGGTTGATTGAAGATGGAAGGATATACTTCCCTAACCAAAAGTTGAAGAATGGTGTGAATGTGGAAGCTGGAGGGGTCGCCGAGGAGAAGGAAGTTAGTATGACAGCTATTGAGAATACCCTTGGTTATGCTAGAGAGTTGGAGACGATTGTATAAGCTGGATATTGTGTCTGGCTGTGCATGATACTTGAATGATGGGAGGAATGGAGGGGTGGAAGGGTAGAAAATGATATGCATAGATGAGAGAGCATAAGGAATCATGAGTGTAACTTTAGATAGCGGGCATGGCATAATATCCATATGACATTTCGATGACTTGATTCATGCTTGCACACTCTACCTTTAGGACTGATTGTATCAAAGGTTGTCAAGAAGTGGCTTTTGAGAGATTCAAGAAGTGATTTAATACAACCATACCTCAGCTTCAGTGCCTTCTCTATGCAAACGAGGTAATAAACTCTTACCTTTCAACAACTTGCATGGGCATATACAATTTATGATTTCATCGGACCTGTCAGTCGATCTCCCAACAGTAATTACATGGAATTAGATGCTTGCTTACTAGACATATCCACTTGTCAATTCATTGCACTTTGCGCCAAAAGACGTGACTTCGCGAATCGAAATTTTGACAAAGCGCGTCTCCCTTGAAAATACCGGGGTAACCTTCGGAAACAGCAATATCATCGTGCCACGAGCCACGAGCTAAGAGATTAATAGAAAAGAAACTAGGTATCTAGGACTCACAACTTTCTTGCTCATTAGTCTTGAGGTCTTGCTCGAGTTTTTCCGAGATTGATGACCAGACTCTCAATCGATTAATTTCTCAAATCATCTTCAAAAATCACCTCCGGCAAACAATGGATTCCCCTACCAACACCACCTCGGATCTGGATACGGAGATTGAAATCCATAACAGCAAAAGAGATTTTCATCACCCGTACACGCCCTATCCGATCCAGGAAACTTTTATGCAAACGGTGTGGGATGTTTTGGAAGAGGGGAAGATTGGGATTTTGGAGAGTCCGACGGGGACGGGGAAGAGCTTGAGTTTGATTTGTGGGGGGGTGACGTGGTTGAGGGGGTGGAAGGGGAGGATTTTTGAGGGGGTGGTTGAGGGGGGTGGGGACGGCTTAGCAAGCTCGACAGAACCGGAGTGGGTGATTAAGGCGGCGAGGGAGAGGAGGAAAAGGGAGTTGGTTTCGAGGAGGGAGGAGATGGAGAGGAGGTTGGAGAGGATTAGAGAGAAAGAGAGGAAGGAGAGGGATAGGATGGCTGGGAAAGGTGATGGGAGGAGTGGGAAGAGAAGGAAGATCGGGGGAGATGAAGATGGGGGTATGAAGGGAGAAAGTGCTGGTGGGAATGAAGACGAGTTTCTATTAGAGGATTGGGATAGTGATGGGGAGGCTGGTGGTAGTGGGAAGAGAGGAACGGGAGATGAGACTATTTTCTCGAAAGAAACGTTGGAGTTGAAGAAGAGCGTTGGGCTGTGGAGTAAAGGAGTAGAAGATGAAGATGAGGAACCGGAGGATGAGATAAAGGTTATATGAACTTTGATAATTTCATGTTCATTACTAACAGGTAATAGATATTCTACTGTTCGAGAACTCATTCTCAACTAACTCAATTTATCAACGAACTCCGACGAGTAGAATTCCCACCATCTATACCTCCATCAGACACGCCCTCGAAATCACCAGACGAAAAGAAAGAACCCCTCCACGAACACCTCAAGCATCTAACCCTCGGTTCCCGCAAAAATCTCTGCATAAACCCCAAAGTAAATAAACTCAACTCCGTAACCGCAATCAACGAACGTTGCGCTGAACTCCAACAATCTTCAACCCCCAAAGAACACAAATGTCCTCATCTACCCAACAAAGATAACAAACCACTCGTCAACACCTTTCGCGATCACACACTCGCTACGATCCGCGATATCGAAGATATGGGGTCTCTGGGGAAAGAAATCTCAATCTGTCCATACTATGCTTCGAGAGCTGCCATCAAACCCGCGGAAATAGTCACATTGCCTTACCCGTTACTTTTGCAGAAGAGCGCGAGGGAAGCGCTGGGGATTAGTTTGAAGGGACATGTGGTTATTATTGACGAGGCGCATAATTTGATGGATGCGATTGCGGGGATCTATGGGACGGAGATGGAGTTGGGGGAGTTGAGGTTGGCGAAGGAAATGTTGGGGAATTATTTTAGAAAGTTTGCGAAGAGGTTGGGGGGCAAGAATAGGATTTATGTGGCGCAGACGATTAGGGTGGTGGATAGTTTGGTGGGTTATTTGGTGAGGATGTTGGAGGGATCGGTAGGTTTTGTTCTTTGTTTCCCATTCTCCTATTTTTGGAGGGTTTTTTTGAGTTTGAGGGCTGTGAAGAAGGAGAATGAGATGAATGAACAGGTGCAAGATGGCTAACAAATAAATCAGGCAATAGATGGAGTAGTCTCTCAAAAAGATCTCCTATCCGGAAAAGGAGCCGATCAAATCGATCTCTTCAAACTAATCCGCTATCTCCAAGAAAGTAAACTAGCACGCAAAGTCGAATCCTACACCGACCACATCCGAACATTACAACTCCAACCACAAACCTCCATCTCCACATCCAAACCCAAAGATCCCCCCAAATCAACCCCTATTCTACATACCCTAACATCTCTCCTCCTCGCCCTCACCCACCCCACATCCGAAGGCCAACTCTTCTTCCTCAAACACGATACCGACATCACTCTCAAATTCCAACTCCTCAACCCGGCCATCCACTTCGACTCTATCGTATCCTCCGCCCGCGCCGTCATCCTCGCAGGTGGAACCATGTCCCCCTTCTCAGATTACACCTCTATCCTCTTCCCCTCCATCCCCGCCCACAAAATCACCACTCTCTCCTGCGGCCACGTCATCCCATCCAGCAACCTCTTCGCGAGTGTCGTCTCCAAAGGCCCCACGGGATACCCCTTCAAGTGGACGTATGAAAACCGCGCGAATGCAGAGATGATGGATGAGTTGGGGAGAGTCTTGGTGAATGTCTGTACAGTTGTTCCTGGGGGCGTGGTGGTTTTCTTCCCCAGTTACAGGGTTTTGGATACGATTCTGGCGAGGTTTGCAGTCGTGAGTCAGGGTAATAGTAGTAATGGTATTCATAGTAGTAAACCCAAATCCATCCTTCAGAGATTAGAAGAAAAGAAAACGGTAGTGCGGGAAGCGAAAGAGGAAAGTGTGGAAGAGATACTGAGGCGATATGGAAAAGCGATCGAAGAGGGAAAGGGAGGGTTGCTTTTCAGTGTTGTGGGGGGAAAATTAAGCGAGGGGATTAATTTCTCGGATGAGTTGGGGAGAGCGGTGGTGATTGTCGGATTGCCGTTTCCGAATGCGAGGACGGCGGAGTGGAGGAGACGGTTGAGGTTTGTGGAGGAGAGTGCGGTTAAGCGGTTATCGGGCGATTATTCGATTTCCTCTTCTCTGACACGGTTGGGAGATGGGGAGAATGAAAATAAAAATGGGGAGACGGGAAAGAGGGAAGGCAATGCGGAAATGGAAATTCAAATCCCGAAAGAGGTCAGAGAAGAAATCGCCCACAAAGCAAAAGAAGAAGCGAAGGATTTCTTTGAGAATGTATGTATGCGAGCGGTGAATCAGAGTGTGGGTAGGGCGATAAGACATCAAGGGGATTGGGCGGGGATTTTGATGGTGGATGAGAGGTTTAGGGGGGAGAGGGTGAGGGGGAAGTTGGCGGGGTGGATTAGAGAGGGGGTTAGGGGGGTGGGGGAGGAGGAGCAGGGGTTTGGGAGGGTGCTGGGGGGGTTGGGGGGGTTTGTTAGGGGGAGGAGGGGTGGGTAGGAGGGGCAGGGGAGGGGAAGGGTAGGGAAGGGGGGCGGGAAGGAGGGGATAGAGTAGATTAGATTGGGTTTTTATCGAATGGGAGATAGATGATAATAAAGATTTTTTAAATTATATACTCCGTCTCTTATATATATATACATATATATATTAAAATCTATACAACCATACGTAAAAGCAATACACGATAGATACTATCCAAGTACAACAAATCAAATCGAACCCAAAAGAAAATTAAACAAAAATCTATACGATAGAACAAATAGCATTATATTATATTACGAAGAACACCTAACTATATATAAAAATAAATAGCGATTCAATAATCTTAGCGATCTGATAGTAAATTATAAATTATAAATTATAAATTATATTAGTTAACCTTATAAGATTACAAAATTCAAGATGAGCTTGACTAAGGTTAAGTAATCTGAGATTAGATTTAAGGAATCGGATTTATGTGAATTGTTTATGGTTTTTTTAGTGATTTCTTTAGTGCTTTTAAATAAAATTTATGTGCGAGTATCTACCTAGGTAGGTATGTAGGTACTTAAAGCGAGGTGAATTTTGTGGTTGGAAGTAGGGGGTGGTTGGGAGGTAGGGTCGTTGATTTAATGCTCGTTAAGGTTACCAGCCTCGGTACGTGTAAGCGTGAAGCTCGGAGATGATCGGCCGCCAGCGATTAACGCCGCGACTAACACAAATAACAATCATCTGGAGATGATGAGCTTTCACGATAGTGGGAGAGTCACATTAGACCTATCGGTATGCTTGAAAACTTCAAGACGGTAATATCAGTATGGATAGCCAAATATTAAGTTCGACTAGCAAGACGAGTGATGGAAAGGTGCCGAGAAAACGCCTACGACTAAGTTGTGGGGAATGCAGGAAAAAGAAAGTGAGTGCAAACAGTACACTTTCATTCTCATTATGATGAATTATGTCCTAATTGGCTTTCGAGAAATAGCTTTCATGTGATCGTAGATTACCTTGTCAAAGATGTGTAAGGACCGGGCGATCGGGACAATGTTCATTCGAAACCGGACAGCCCTCTTTAACGATGCATAAGCAGCAGCAAGCTCAGACTGATAGCGAAGAAGTTCAAAAACTCCGGTCCGAGGTGACGCAATTGAGAGTGCTGCTGTCTAAGATTCATTCTCAAAATGAAGCCACTATTGTGGCAGAGCCTGTGACTGCTACTGGTGTCTCGGAAATTAGCGACGGGATGCTACCAGACAAGCGTTGCGAGGAGACTTATGGATCCATTATACCGATGGATAATGACCTTATTCATCCAAAGGCGAGAAATCCTTCTAGTTACTACACTCAACACCATCTATTTCGCTTCTTTGAAGAGGTGAGATTCTGTGTATCATAATAATTTCACAAAATTTGCTTATATCACAAAACAGATTCCTGAACTCTTTCCGTTCATGAAAGAAACGTATGAAGAATTGTTTGCACCTCATGGGGTTCGTATTAGAAAGGACAAAGCCACTCGGAATGATTTATTACAAGCTCATAGCCATTTTACGGCAGAGTGCCATTTGGAGGCCATTCTTCCAGCAAAGGACGTAACAGATTTTTTAGTACAGTCTTACCTCGAACATTTCGAGCAACTGCATCGCATCGTTCATATTCCCACTTTTAACAAAGAATATGCCGAGTTTTGGGTACCTGGTTGTACTCGTCATTCTACCATGACGGCGCTAATCCTCTCTATGATATCAATCTCAATATGCATTCCTGCCAGCTACAGCAGTCTCACACCTTCCCATCACCAAATAGCTCCAGGGCAGTGGATCTCCGCGTGTGACAAATGGTCAAGAGAGCAAAGTTCAAATGGCCGTAAGCTTGTGCACTATCAAATCGGCTGTTTGTTGTATCTCGCAAGACGAATGCACATGATTAGGAAGAAAGAGTGGTTCAAGGAAACGAGTTCTTTGCTTCAAAATGCAATTATGGATGGGCTACACCGAGACCCGACTTCAAGTGGAGATACAATCTTTACGCGAGAGATGAAAACACGGATGTGGGCTGTTATTCGCGAACTCGACTTGCAAAACTCGTTTGAGACTGGAATACCAACTCTCCTGAACACAATTGATGCTAAAACTGGTACCCCTGGAGACATTGATGATGACGAGTTTGACGAGACCTCGAAAACACTTCCAGTCTCAGAACCATTCCACAAACATACCCGGACATCTTATCAATTTCATAGTTCTCATAGTTGGGAGTTGCGTTTAGACGTATCTCGCCGACTTTTTGCGACAGGATCACCAAAAGTATTGAGCTACGATGAAGTCTTGCAATTAACCCATCAATTGACCCAGGAAATTCACTCCCTCCCAGCTTGGGATGAAGTCAATTCAGGGGCAACAAGCCATGTCTGCTCTCCTATTCTCGCTCATGCATTCCTACATTTCCAGCTTAGTGAATGTATTATAGCTATCCATCGACCATATCTTAAGAGAGAAAATCGCAAGTTTTGGCTTTCTGAAAACATTTGTTACCAGATGTCGCGAGATATACTTTTACTCAATTTAAAAATGATAAGCACGGGAAATCAGAGTGTAACAATGCTCCGAGAAGATCTTTTGTTGGCTTCATTAACGCTCACTCGTGTCACTTTGCTACAGCCCAAAGGTCAGCTTACTCGTATTTCTCATGTCGAGATTTAGCATCTTGAAAACAAAGTGCTGATGTTTCGTTTCAATACTCTCTCTTCATCGGAATTTGTACCATACTAATGAGAGAATACAGGCTCAAGCAGTATTATCATGAGCGATTCCACTAATATCATTGATTTCCTCAAGCAATGCCTTCCTACTATGGGCAACAGATACCTTTATGGATTCCACAAAGAGCCTTGGTGTTTTCTGACTATGGCTACGGCTATTGCATTACTCAACATACATGCAGGAGAAGGTAGTCCAGAGACCTGCAAGCTCGATGTTTCACAGAGTTTGTCAGATCTACATCACAAGCGTATCGAAAACCAACGTCATATATCCATTCCTATCCAGCAGGATTCCATTCCACGAATGTCCGCAGAGCACATCAATCCCGGTGGACAATCTGCTGCGCATAAAACCACAGAAGTTCCGGCGTTCTCGTGGTTGAACATTTCTGATGTTAGTATGATGTCTTAATTTCTGTTGAACACTGATTGACTTAAAAGCAGTTTGAAAGTGATGTTTTTGATCTGGGAATGGACCTAGATAGCATGTGGCAGTTTTAGTAGTCTATTAGTTCGTGCATACGATACAACTAGCAGCCAATTGAGAACAAATCAGACTACAGAGAATATGCATAGAGCTCGGGATAGACCGAACTAAGTGTGTGTGTCTTCAACGCGAAGTTTTGTCGATGTTTTCGTGCGTCAAGATTCCTAGTCGGCATCTTCAACTTAACCCCGAGCACGCGAGATACCTCACAAATGGTTATCGTATCCAACATGTTCAGCTTAGCCAAACCACTTGGAATGTACGAAAAGTCAAGCGCTAATCCCAAAAAGATAAATTGTAGCTGCAATTGCCATAATTTGGAGATAGCACCGATTATCACCGAAGACAATGCCCCACATTGAAGAGTATAAGCTCGGATATGATCGGTCTTCCGAGCCTGTGATTGAACTTCTCATACTATGAGAACAACTTGCCACGGGAATAAAAGAGTATGGTACCATCAATGAAAAAGATCTTTTTACTATATATATGGCTATATCCTTCGATATACCGGTAGCATTTACAACTCAAATCTAAATATTCTTCAAAGTATCATTTAAAAATCCAAACAACCCATCCACAATGTCTTCCTTGCCATCTCAACATCGCGCTCTCGTGCTCGAATCAGTAGGCTCAGACTTCCTCGTCAAATCTTTGCCAACTCCCCTCCCGACGCCTGGAAGCGCCGTCCTTCAAATTCACTGTACGGGTGTTCTCTCGTACCATCGCGAAGTATACAATGGCGCACGCCCATATCCATTTCCTCTTCCTATCGTTGGAGGCTTCAGCGCTATTGCTCGCATCATCGCACTTGGGCCTGATGCTGTTTCTCTCAAGGAAGGTCAATTAGTTTATGTCGATTGTGTTGTGCGTGGACGTGATGATCCCAGTACTCTTTTTTTGAGTGCTATCCACGATGGGTTTAGTGAGGGCAGTAGGAGTTTGATGAGAGATGTTTGGAGGAATGGTACATTTGCGGAATTCGCGAGCGTACCTTTAGAAAATTGCATTGCGCTTAGTGAGCCGAGACTGTGTGAAGAACTGGGATACTCGTTGCAGGACTTGACGTATCTGTGTTATCTTCTGGTTCCATATGGCGGATTGAGAGATATCAGATTGGAACCAGGGGAGACGATTGTGGTGTGTCCGGCAACAGGGGGATTTGGTGGTGCTGGGGTGCAAGTGGCGGTCGCGATGGGAGCGAGGGTTATTGCTATGGGGCGGAATGGAGAGGAATTGAAGAGGTTGAAGCAACATATCAAAAGAGGGACTCCAGGTGCAAGCATTGAAACTGTCAACATGACAGGTGATGTGGATACGGATACGGCGGCTCTACAGAAACTTGGCACAATCGATGCTGTGTTAGATATTTCTCCACCTGCAGCAGCTCAATCGACACATTTGAAAAGCGCAATTAATTCGCTTCGAAAAGGCGGGAGAGCTAGTCTTATGGGTTCTGGAGAGTACCACATTAACGACTGGAAAGTCATGGGGGATAACATCACGTTGAAGGGAAAACTGATGTATGAAAGAGATGACATGGTGCAGTTTGTGAAGATGTTGGAGAGTGGGTTACTTCCCAGAGGAAAGGAATTTGTAGATGTGAAATCATTTAGTTTGGAGGGGTGGAAAGAAGCTTTTGATACGGCTGCAGAGTTTACTGGTGTTGGTAGACTTGTTGTGATGAAACCATAAGCTAGTTCAGCTATCCAGTTGCACAAATTGTAACTCGTCAAGGTTTTTTCTCTCTCGGTGAAGATGGGTATTCCGAAGTACGAAGCAAAACAGGTTAATAGCGAATCCCCCCTTTACTCGTTGTCATATCGTCATATTATCGCTAGTACTTATAGACCTCTTAGAGGTAGACTTTCATATTATAATATTAGTGGATTGAATATGAAATATGAGCTTAAAGTTAGAAAATGAAATTGAGACTATAGTAAATCAAAAAATCGATATTTTAAAGGCTTAGAGATCGATTCAGAAAAATCCTAAAAATCTGAAATTTTGAATGTAAATTTTGAATAATCTGAATTATATATATTCCAATTTTCAATAAGTTCTATTTATAAATAAGAAAGTTAAAAAGATCAATTTTGGTGTGAAAAGGTGGCCCAAAAGGGGGGTGGCCAGAAAGTGGGGTACCCGACTTAAGACCCGGTTAAGCGACGGCGCCCATAAATGGCACCACCACACCTTAGGGGATACACTCCTCTTTGGGTTATCGGGTTGTGACTCCTGCTCATCCAGTCACTCGACGTTTCTTTCATCGTCAGTACGTTTAACGCTATACGTATTTGTTCTTGAAGTTCATGACTTGGTGTCTATTGGTGCTAAGATAATCAAATGGTAGACTATCACATGACCATGTACATTATCAACGTACGGGTTAAAGTCACGATAAAAGCAATTAGATATATCATCACCCGTACATGCCAAGGGTCGATTTTTTATCTTCTACTTGCGAGATAATACGCCACGCCAGTAGTACTGACAGGGCTATTCTCTAATAAGGTCGAGATCCGGAGGGGCAGTCGGTGATTCACTACCATGCTGGTTAAGGACGTATTATCTCGTTCAATTCCAGATTGATCGTGGTTCGGAGTAGCTTACTAGGTCTGGTTATATTCACCATTCTTAAGACCCGACCACCGCCGACGTTGTCTAGTACTGAGTATTTTTATAAAAAGGGTGAGCGTGTAGGTTTAGCGCTTAAGTGTGAACCCTGAAGGAGGCCTAAGATTATTTTTAGTGTTTTGGCCAAATGCAAATCGGCCTCGGTTCTAATTAAAGAAATTATACCCATCGTCAGACCGTGGTCACTGTAATAGATAGAGGGCGCAAGCTCACATCGTCTAGCATCGGCCATTCAGAGGCCCCCATGCGAAGTTTCAGATTTCTGATCGAAGAAAGTCCGAATAATGATGGACAGTGGAAGACAATGAAGAGGACGTAATGTTCAGTCCGAATGATTATTGATAGTAGAGGACAATGAAAAGGACGCAATGTTAGTTTGTAAACTTTATGAGTAGAAGTAGAATTTTGATATATAAATAGAGAATAAGAAAGAGAATAATAAACATCTTACTACTCTCAAATCACTTCACTCAAAGGAGCTTTTAGTAAATTACTTCAATTATTCGTTTATATTTTAAAACGCTCGCTTGTATAGCATCACCTCATACCACCAAGACTCCGAGTTATCATGCAAAAATCCGACAGAACCCGGCATGGTGCATCCAGCAGCTCCGGTAGTAAACTTCATACAAAGTTAGAGTCTATTAAGACTAAAATTAGTACTCGCTCACACTCTGTATCCCCTAAAAATGTTGAAGATATTCAACCATCCAAAACGGGAAAAACAAAGCTTGGAAAAGCTAGCATAAATGATCACAACTCTCAACATTCCAATAGCTCATCGAGTGGTTCCGACGCTGAATCTTCTAGAGGGAATCAGCACCTTACTGAAAACGAAAAAATCTTGATCAAGAATCCTTATCGAGAAAGTTCTAGACCACGACCACTTCACGATCCATTGTTTCCATTTCCAGTTGCATCTTCAATAAATGTTGAAAAGCTTTTGAGCATCCCTACAAGCGTTTATGGGAAAAATGTTGCAAAATGGGTGAAGAAGCTCTTCAAATTGAAGAACTCTCCAAAGATTCTAGAGACACCTAAGTTTACTCCTATTAGACCAAGTGCACCGACTATAATAGCATTGTTCTACCCTGATCCCGAACGCGAAATGAGAAGACCAGTAGAGGTGTATCTCAAAAGAATCGAAAACCTTGCGAAAATGGGAGAGCAAACAATCATCTATGTATGTCCTACTATAGCTAAAGCAGTGAAAGCAATGCGGAAAGATCCTCATTGGTATGTTATTTCGGAATACGAGACAATTTGGGATATACCGACAAATAGCTATCAGTATAACAACTTCAAAAAAACACAAACGGAACTATTCAAAAAGCTGGAAGGGGAGAGACCAGACTGGAAACTAAATGCAACATATAATCATGCTCATCAAATGGCAGCATACAATGCTAAAGCATTTGTTACTTATGATGCTATTATCAGGAATCCGTTTGGTTCCGACAGATGGATCTATATGGATGCTGGGCTATTTACTGAGACCGGTCCAATAGACTCTCAGGGTGTTTTATGGGGAGATGTTATAGCGAAGCAACTAGATGCAAAGAAATTTGATCGATCTATTGGAATCTCTGGAGACACCGGGATAGTTATAGGGCAATATAGAATATTCGCTGATCACGGAGACCATGGAAGAAAAGATATAAACCATGAGTGGTTCTCTAATCCTCGGAGAGTATGGCAAAGCCAACATTTCGCAGGGGGCGCTTATGCTGGGAATTCATCAGGTATGCTAAACTTTGCTGTTCGATACATGCAGACAGTAATCGATATGGATGCCAATGGTTACTATATTGGACGCGAGGAATGGATCTATCCTATGCTAGCTGTACGGTATCCAAACACTATCTTCTGCGTACCATGGGTTGCAACTCTAGACGTCGGAAAAAGACCAAATTTCCCCATGTGTACCTGCTACTCAACATATGGCGATACTAAGGTCCTTCAACGCCTGCCTGCTATTGAAGATCCCATATCTACCTTGCTTTGTCATGGGTATGAACCAAGAAAGCCAAATCTAGATGGTACAGGGCCGTATAAGAAGCTTGATAAGAAGTGAGTCTCCCATTTAATTTTTAAGTAAGTATAGAGAGGCTAACAAGATTCATAGAACTATTAAGAAAATTTCATGGGAAGAAAGAATGGCAGGGAAAACAGGTTTCTTCGAAGGAACAGGGCCATGGTACACACTTCAAGAAAAGAGATTGGCTAAAGATCTTGAGATCAAAAAGAAAACGAAGCAGAATTCTTGAGGAAGTGTCATATTAATGATGAATGAAAGATGGTCGTTGTAAGGAGTGTATCCTCGCCCGGGTAGGTTAAAGCTACCGAGGGGTTAACCTCACGCTTATAAGGTTACCCTAACTCTCCGTAAGCGAAAAAACAGGCGGAAATTGAACTTTTTGAATCTATCTCATTGTCGTTTATTTATTGAATTATCAATTTAATTCAAAATAAATATTGAAATCTAAAAAACTATACGTAAATTTGAGCCTTATATCTTCTATATTAAAATCTTTTAGACTTAATATTGTATGAAAAAGAGATTCGAATTGTTGAAGTTCTTTCGAATGTCATCAATTCCCGCTTGTTATTTTGCTGATGTAAAGTCTAAACGTATTCCCTGGTACATGCACAACCCCGCAGAATGCACGAAATTTTTTCCCTGAATTTTCCCCCTCCTTATTCTTTACACCAATATGGAGGGCTCCTATAATGAGAGAATTGAGTTGGCTATACTTGATTTGAATGTTCAGACTCATAAAAACATTACCAAAACAGCTTTGAAATACCAGGTTAAACCCTCTACTCTTTCTAGGAGGTATAGGAGGGTGACTAGATCTCGTGGGGAGGTGTCCTCTAATTTTAGGAAAAGGCTTACGACAGCCAAGAAGAGACTTTAATTGGATGTATCAAGAGATTGAGTGCTAGGAAGATACCTTCTACTAGTCAGATGGTTAGGAATATGGCTAAGGAAATTATTGGGGGGAGTAAAGGGAAGAATTAGACAGCTCGGTTCGTAAAGAGATATAAGTCTGCGCCCTAACATTTCGGAGACTTCAAGAAATGAATTTACATAAGATTACATTTCAAACTTCAATTATTCAACAACCTTGAACTTCAATACAATTGTCTATAGAATCACTCTCTATAGTAATATAGGATTCATTTCCCTTAATTTCATAATCTCTAGTTTCAATTTGAGCCTCTTACAGCTTTAATCCCTACAAACTTCGAATTTGAAGACATTTAAACTTTATGTCTTTTTCTTGAAGCTAATTGATCCAATCGATATTCCAACTTTCTAATCCTATTCTCCATCTCTAAAAGTTTATAATCCTTAATATCGAATCCCTTTATAATCTTACAAAATAAGAATCATTATATTACTAAATTCCGAGATTTATTTTGAATTGTTATATGTTTATATTTTTTGAATATCAAATGCTTTATAAGGAGTTTCCTATAAAACAAAAGATGATTCTATATCCAATTGAACCAGAGGATTATTGTCAGCCTCAGAGTTGAATAATAGAACTCCGTTATTACTGTTTTCAAGTAAAAGTCGACTCATAAGAGGTTTAGTCATATTCTTACATCAAAGACCGCTCGCTTTCCATCCAGCTGTGATATTTTAGAGTGTTAAACCTTCTATTCTAGCTTTCTGATGGCAGGAAGGAAAGTTTCGCTTTCTAATTAATTGAGTTTCTTTCGATATGCGTTTTTCAAAGACGAGAATACTGATACATCGAGTGGTTGTAGTATATGTAATGTAAAAACGATAGTAGAAATGATAATCTATCTTAATAATTAATTCTTTATTAGCTCGGTATACTAAATGACAATTCTAGATATTACTATTATACGAATTATATAAATCATTTAGATAAGTATCTAAAGCATAGATAGATATGTAATCAGTAAAGAATACTCAAATCCCTACATTCATAGTACATTCATTATAGTATAGCATATTCATCTCAATAGGATATAATATCTCTCGCTTAATTACATGTCGCTTTTCGTTTACCGAGTATTGTTTCTCTCTCTCTTCTCTATATATCTAATAAGGTACTCAGACAATCATGATATCATATATCTCTCAGCTTAGCTAGAATTTCTAAAGTCTGCTTTCTTGATTGATGATTTGTTAAGTTAGGGTTGTATGATGTATGGCGAATGAATGGTGGATGGGGTATAGATTACTGGATTTGGATTTGAGAGGCTGGATTTGCGAGGCTAGATTTAAGAGGTGGTATAAGGGATAAGAGATGAGAGGGTTTCTGATTTCTGGATGATGTATGATAGGGGATTTGGTTTATTTCTTCTTGGGGGATGAATAGGGTGTTTTGGGCGCATTATGGAGGGTCAAGTAGTAGGTTAGTTGGGATGGAAAATTGGTGTTTGATAAGGGTAGATTGTTAGATTGTTATGAACTAGAAAGCGACGAGTTTGATTGTCTTGTAAGCTTAGTTTATATAGCACTGGTGGATAGACAAGATTGTTCGAATCACATACTGAGAGAAGGAGTCTTTCTGGGACTGGACAAAAGAATCCAGTATAAATATGATCTTTATTATCAATCAGGGTATAAAACAATAGCAAAACTATATAGGGTCATCGGCATATGGAGGAGGCGCTTCCTCATCATATTCTCCAATATTAGGAAGCCCAGCATTATTAACCAATCTATCCGCTGCATTCAATCTCTTTTGTTCCTCCAATTTCACCACCCACAATGCCGATCCAACTGCTGAAGTCAGTAGGAAAAACATCGAAAGCACAGGTACAAGTTGTAATAGTAAAGCAACTGTTCCAAACCTATTTACTATTAGTATATCTTCGTTTCCAATATGGATATAAGAATAACGAACCAAGTATATTTCCACTTCCTACTACCAATTTCTCTCTTTCTTTCCTTCTTCGTCAAACCCCGTAATTTAAAATATCTCCAATGATGTAAAGGACCAGCTCTCGCACCCGTCAAGACCAAGAAAGCAGGTGTTCCAATCACGGGTATAAAATTAAGAGGAAGGAATATAACAAATTCCGCTATTTGTCGAAAGGAAAAGGGGGAGTAGACTGCGGATGCGGTTGGCTTTCCGAGCATTTTAACTTCATTCTGGGCATCGTGATTGAGCATTCGAGAAGGAGAAACGAGATCGATGAGTCCTTCTTTGATAAGTGTTGCCTATTTTGGATTTTGTTAGTCCTGCGAATTGAAGAAAAGAGAAGTACATACATCGAAAACGTCAACCAATGTTTCATCTACCAATAATGCTTCAAACAATAACGCGATCAATACTTGTCCCTCCCCGAGCACAAGAAAAACAGCATTAAACCAAGCTCCTGGTCCATGCCATATCGCCAGAAAAGCTACTTGCGGTAAATATGTAAAAGTAAATAGAAGACCGAGAACAACAATGGATGTTATGGTGAGGGGAATCAATCGTTTGCCAAACAGAGGATAGAATTGGCGATCGGAGAGAAAATATAAGATGCCTTTGAAAGGATAGAGAAAGGATGCGCTGACTACAGTTTTGATGGGAAGGTATGCGAGAGAAGGGTCGAAACGAGGGTGAGGCATTGGATTGGATTGGATATGTGGAATGTGGAATGTGGAATATGAAATTGAGAGGAATTGATTTATTGAATGCGCGTATGGTGTTGTCTATGATAAAGTAATAATAGTTTCCGCGAACCCGTAGAACGTTGCTATGACGCGCAAATCTAATCGTGATTATGTAAGCGATCAATGCATTATGGATCGCCAAGCATGGGGAAGTCATACACTACTGCGAGGACCGTTGAATGTTGGCGGGGCAGCTGCAGAGATCAGAAGTATCATCAAGAGCATCAAGTTGGTGTTGAACGGGTTTGGATCGATTTGTTTATATTTGCAGAGTGCTTGTTGTTTATAGGTACAAAGAAAGAGTAGATATGCTGAGAATATGTAAGTTATTTCCTTTTGTTTGATTGAAGAACCAACAAATTCTACAAACAACATCAACATCCTTCCCCTCTTCAACCCAAACAAGCGAATGCTCACCTCTAATATCTTACACATAGGATTGAAACCACGATCCGTCTTCGTCGCGCAATCCATACACCCGATGCATCTCTCGTAAAACGAATCCTCAAATCCCATCCCAATCTCCTTCATAATCCCGATATCTCACCTCACGGTCTCTCAAACACATCTCTACATCTAGCCTCCTCTCTCGGACATCTAGAAGTGGCATCTCTCCTTCTCTCTCTCGGTCATGAATCCTTATCCATTTCACTCAATGAAGAACATCAAACTGCGCTCATGCTCGCTGCTGGTGCCGGCCACACCGACATTGTAAATCTTCTCTGTTCCCAAGGTCCCTCCGTATCTGGTATTCTCAGAAGAGATATCCGAGGTCGAGATGCAATCATGTATGCCAGTCGTGGAGGTCATGATACTTGTCTACAAATCCTCTTGACGTGTGCAGCGGTGTACAAAGATCCGGAAGCAGTACTTGCAAATGCTGATGTGGACGGAAACACGGCATTGCATTTTGCAAGTAGTAATGGACATATGCTGGTACTAAGAACATTGTTGGCGGCGGGTGCGAATGCAGAGATGAGAAATGTGTGGAAGTGGACTCCGATTGCTTACAGTGCTACGATACAAGCGGAAGTTTATTTTAAGAAGTTGGTGAGTGAAGTCGAGAAGAGGAAGGAGATGAGAGTGGAGGTTAAGAAAAGTTCTATCCAATCTAGTTTTGGTTTTGGTAGGGGAGAGAAGAAAGGGGCGGGCGTCAGGATTGTGCAGGTTGATGATTGATTGATGCACACACAACTTCGTGGGGATAACAACTGGACCCTGATGATTGATGAGTTAAGATGATAACGATCATGATGATCTATATGGATGGGAAGGCAAATGGGTGCATATATGGGATTTGGTGTTTGGGATTTTACATGTTGCCTGCGCTTTCTGCATGATGGATTTGTAGAACACGACCTTTTGCGAGACTCTCCTTTGACAATGTGTGTACATCGTTCGCTTATGATTACTTTGATCTTTAGATGTCATTTTAAATACAAGAAGTTTCACACAGATGCCATTGTTGGCACGTATCAATGCGGCAATACAAGATTAAGTTGTCTTTTCATCGGGATGAAGAATTAGTGGGCAGAAATTTGACACCTTTCTAGTGAAAGAGGCGAACGTGTGTGGAGCAGGCAGCAAATGTCCAGTAAGATATATTTCTAAATAAACTATCGAACTTCAAACAAGGGAACCAAACGAAATCATTCCATCAAAAATATTCAACATACACCAACATAAATTCCAAATCCACTCACAATACCGAAAGACAACATACATAACATCCACCAAACCAAAAACCGAACGCCACTCTCATCTCTACTCAAACCTTCGTCCTCATTCCAAAGACCAATAACGAGCACCCACACCATCCATACCGGTAAAGCTATCAACCATACCCCTCTTTCTCTTTTCTTGCCATTGTTCATCTCACCCTTTACAACCACAAAACCCCCAAACTTCCCACCAACGCCAAAATAGCAATCGTTTTCAGCCCCATGTTTCCTCTCTCCTTCACAGCCCCAGAGTTGGACGTTGTACTTTCAGCAGTATTGGCGCTGTCGGTTGCAGATCCTGTGGGAGTGGACTCTTCGGAACCGCTAGATTCCACAGAGTCTCCAGATCCACTCGTCTCGGCTGCTTGTCCTCCTGTCTCCGTAGGGTTGCTACTGCTGGTTGTAGAAGCGAATACTGCGCAGGGGTTGGTGATTTGTTGATCTGTTGCTGTGGCGCTGAAGGCTGTTAGGCTGCGAGTGAGTTCTAGTGTTTGTTAGCTGGGTGCAGTTTAGTAGTCACTCCATCTTTTTTCATGTTCTTGGTGGGTATGATTCTAATGATCTGGCTTTGAGGTTTGATGTGAAAGACGCGTGAAAATAGCCCACCTTCTAGATTCAAACAGTCCGGTGCATTGCTGCTATAACAATCTCCAACACTGGTCGCAAAGGCGCTTAGGGAACCACAGCAAGGCTCGTCAAAACTAGCAGTTTGTGTTGCGCATGCGGGGAGTCCGCTGCCGGTGATGGGACATTTGGCATCGAGGGACATGAAAGATGACTTCGTTGCAACAAGACTGTTAGTAACAAGACAATTTCTAAAAGAACAAGACATATGGCCGAGATCAACGGAAGGAGAAATAGAAACCTACAATAGGACAACCAAACACAGTCTGACCTGCAATATCACTCGGAACAAACGTAGGAAAAAGTCCTCCCCCATCGGTTATACCGCCAATTTCTGAAGCTGCTGCTGTAGTAGTCATATCTGCAGAGATTTCTTAATGTGCAATAAATTCACCTTTTGCCATGTACGTCTGGAGGGACATTTATCCTGGGCTTATATCATCGCGATGGTAATATTGCATTCCTGAAGTGAGGCGTGTGGAATTTGATGGAGCAAGGGAGGGGAACGCGTTGGAATTTTTGGTAATGTGGTAATAATAATTGAAACGGATACGTGTAACGTAGTGCTGAATCCTGGTTTTTAGGAAGTTGATAGTAATAGGATTTGTTAAATGTCGTTTCATTATGTCCTGGTAATGTAAATGTAAATAATATGTCATCGGAAAACTCGGGAGGGGAATTCTTCAAAGTAGAGGGGTTCTTCAGTTATATTGATGGTTCCCATCCCTAGATTAAAGAAAATGATACTTGAATCCCGCAATTCAATGATTCTCAATTGCTTCTTAGTGGATTCAAGTCATTTTGAGGAGTAAAAACATTCTTAAGATCCCGTGTTTTTCTGAAATTTCGAGGGTTTCCGCTCTTCTCGCCATTTACTACGATTCTGGACTTCCATCTCCAAGGGCTTAATTTACAGATAAGTTTTCTTATAGTAGACTCTGGTTTTTTGTATAATTCCTTACGGATGGTAGTACCGAGTTCATTTGCAGAAGTTTGATATGAGGATCAGGGAAAGCAATGCTGAAACGACTGTATGTTTTTGGTGATAAGCACCAATCATAGTTTGCTCCTGTCTCGAGATATCCTTTAAAGAAGATAGCTTCATTCTCCAACATCTCAATTTCTTTACGCCTTGTTAGAGTTATTGTTCATCCACGTCTTGATCCATTTTTCCAACCAGATATTCTCGATCTTCCCCAAGTTCCGGAGCTTTTCACTCTGCTTCTGCGCTCTTCCAGTTTCCCACTTTTTACCTTCCTTTCTTCTTTCCTCTGCTCTGTAGAAATGGGTTAGTTTGATTGCCGGGTTCAATTCTACCAAGCGATTAAAATGCGTTTCCTTTGCGTTCGTCTCTTCTGTGTTGTGAAAAGATTGATGATCCGCGGTCCCTTCCACCTTCTGAATCCAGCTCTCGAAGCTTATTCTCTCAATTTCAGTTTCGGTACTGCTGCCTGAAGAGAGTGCTTTCATAACTGTTGGTAGAAGATTTTCCCACTCTTCCTGGTATGAATTGAGTAAATTGAACACTTTTGCGCCGTCGATCTCTCCACCATGCTGTGAAACTTGGCAAAGTTCGATGAGTATCTCAGATAAAGCATCGACAGGTATCCAATCAATCCTGTCCAAATCCAATCCCAGAGAGTCCGGCACCGCACCCACAAAAGAGGAGGAAATTATCAAGCTTGGAAACCATTCATCTCGACTCCATACAGATGGCCCCTGGATAGGACCAGCTATCTGACCAACACGTGCAATGTTAACTTGGAGTTGAATTTTCTTGCTCGCGTAGTCTAAGATTCTTTCTGATAGATATTTGCTCTCACCGTAACCCATAGACTCCGACGCCGAGGCATCATGAATGACTGCTTCTGGAATTCTACTGACTGAGTCTCCGACGGAGGTAAAGTTGGATACTGCACTGACGGAGGAAATATACGTAAGTGATGGCGACTTCGAAGCTTCACTCGCAAACTTGGCCAAGTTGACAACTCCCAGAAGGTGTGGATGATATGAGGATAAGTTGATATGAAAATTGACCGGCCAGGCGTTGTGGATAATTTGCGTAACATTTTGCAAAAGACTATTGTAGACTTCATCCCCGAGCCCTAGCTTAGACTTTGAAAGATCGGCTGAAAGAAATGTAACACGATCTTTGGGAAATTCTGTAAGCAGGTCTCGAATCCTGTTTCTTTCAATCTGCAAGGATTTGCTGTCGGTGGATCGATTAAGACAGTAAATATGCGCAGTGGTAGCTGTAGTCAAGAGATTTTGCAAGATATAAGAACCTAGCCCGCCTGTCGAGCCTGTGAGCAGAATACCTCCGCTTTTTATTGCAGGTAATGAAATAGGACTATTTTTCAAAGGATGAATGGTATCGATTAAGTTGCAATATTCCGCAAGTAAACACTCAATATTCTTCACGCGTGTTTCTTCGGCGATTAGCAGCGGGCTCACATCCTCTTCTTGTTTCAAGGAATATTGCAAAGTTCGGGCGAGTGAGATGAGTGTTGGATTTGAATAGATATCGTTGACGACCAATTGTGGAAGATTGAAGGCCCGCTTCAAGTTCCGTATGAATATCAAAGCTTGTAAGGAATCCATACCGTTTATGAAAAAGTTGTCTTCGTCGTCAAAGGTCAAGCCTGTAAGTGTCGAGATAGTATTTTCCAGATACGAGATCAGATTCTCGAAGTTATGAGGATCCACGTGTGGGATTAAAGTCGTATTGGACTCGATCGAAGTTTGGTCGGCCGTTTCATAAAGTGCATCAAGCTCTTCTTTGTACTGCGCCAGGGTAGCTGCTCTCATGATAGTACCTTTGGGTGTTCTGACCATAGGACGATCCGAAGGAACGAAAAGGATATGAGATCTGGCTATTCGCGCATGCGTTGGGCATGTTGCGTTTGCCTCTTCGATCGAAGGCCATATAGTCTCCACCAGGTCAAATTTACGCGCGGGCGTAAATTCCTCTTTACTCGTGACTTCTAATAACAGCGAGGTTTGAAAACGTTGAGAGCCGGCTACTATCACCCCACTTATCTCTCGGTGATTAGATAGAATGTGTTGCTCAGTAGGAACAGGGTATGTTTTCTCTCCATTAACGAGAACGATAATATCATCAGATCTTCCATAATGACTCCAGCGGTTCGGCTTCGAGGAGTGAGGGACAAACAAATCGCGAGTCTGGTATTCTTGAAGATCAGGAAATGTCTTGAAGATTTGCTGATGATTCTCAAAGTTCTTTTCGCGGACAATGAATAATTCGTATATTGTGTCGTTATAGGGGCGAAATTCTACACCCGCGTTGGGATGTATATGAAGATATTTCCAATCTTCCCGTGTCGTTTCTTCAGTTGAAGAAATCAAAGGAAGACTTGCACCTTCAGTGGTTCCATAAAAATTGATGAGTTTTACTTGAGATGCCACGATATTGCCACAACCAAGAGGTAAATCTCCTCCAGAATACACTACAGTGTCGAGGTTGGTAGAAATATGCTCTAAGAGCTCCGGTGACTTGCTAATCTCCTCCAAGATTGATGGCACGACGAAAGCAACATCAATTTTATTGTTTTTCAGTGCCCCGGACAGAGACGGTGCTGAAGGTATTGCAGCTTGCAATGGGAGGATCACGGAACTTTGGAATGATATTCCATTAACAATCACATGCGCAATATAGGCGGCCTATATTTGCGTGTTAGTCGGTCGGCGTGATATTTGATTCGTCATCAAGAAGGAAAGCACATACATGAAAAGGAGGAAACATAACGAATATTCGATTTCCTTCGTACATTTTATCTATGCTTTCGAACCCTGCTGGAGGACTCAATGATAATGACGTTGCGTAGGCTGCACAGAAACCATTCGTCCAGCTGATGGGCTTAGGAAAGCCAGTTGACCCCGAAGTGTGCATGACGAGCAATGGCTCATCGCATACTTCATCGAAGGTCTTTTCATATGGATAGTGCTTTGAGGGACGGGTCAAAAGATCTTCAATAGTTGGAATCTCCAGTGTTTGCAGTGCAGAACCGGCAGCAGCTAGAATTGCTGTCACGGATGGTAATGGTCGACCAGAGGTAATGAATGTTTTACATTTTGTAACCTTTATGAGATCAAGTTGAGCAGCGACGCTATTTCGTGGCGATAGAAGGAGCACCTAGAGAAAAATATTCAGCAGGAGATCAAGATTTATCTGTATGTCTTCTTACCTTATAACCGGCTTTAGCAGCTCCGAAGATGAGCGATGGATAAATAAAATTGTTGGGGCCAATATAAGCTAGAGTTTCAAGCTCCTTTGCCACCCCAAGATTATCATGCAAGCACCATGCAACTCCATTAATAGCATTAGCAAAATCCTTATAGGTGACTTTGTGAAATCCTTCATCGTAAGTCACTGGCGAGGCGGGAAACTCGGCGTATAGAGCTTGCGGCTTTGTTTTGGCCATATGGTCAACGATGTGTACAAGAAGAGTCTTCGCTTGAGGCAAAGGGGCTCCAGCTCCATTGATCGCGTGTGAAGTCATGATGTTGGATGATATTTTGCGGTACAGTGGTCTTGATAAAATGCCGAAGAAAAATAATAGATTACAGGTAGCTTTATAGATAAATGGAAGATATATCAGCAGTCTAAACAATTGAAAATAAGAACCAACAATTGGTATGTAAATCTCGTAAGCTCAAATTAGAAGAACCATCTAAAACCAACAACTTTGATAGGTAAGTGTATACAGCTCTTTAAATTCGTGAGACATTATAGTCAGACTTTTAATGATATCAGATGAAATATATGAACTAATGCTTGAATTTTCCAGCCGTTTAGAAATTGGATTCCGACAAGAGTTATAGACAGCTTAGAGGTTTTCTATTTTTCTTTCTTCTATTCTTCTCAAAAAAGTCCTTTTTTAAATTAAATATATTCTAACAATATTCAGTGCCGCACACGAAACTTCTTAAACACTTGTATTCGATCGGTGGGGCATCGCCATGTAAGATTCCAGTCCCTGGAAGTCTGTGCCGTACCGTATCATTTTACATGTCCCAGTATCGGGATAAGACCTGATTGAAGTGAGGGGAAGGGTCAACTCATCAACCACTAGGTAATCATCATGCATATATGGAAGTCTTCTCCGAGCAGTATAAGCATTCTAGAAACAGGCATTTTTTCTCTCTTCGAATTCTCAAAAAGATTGTTTTATACATGTCAAGGAACAATTACCATGATTGCTTTTGGCTGCTACCCTGGTATATAGGCTAGATGGCCGGACGATCCCCAGATTAAGGGCTAGCTTTATAGGCTAGAACTAGCTTAACACGTACTTCCAACAGAGGTGGAGTTTGTAAATTTGTATCTTACATTTGTTTTCGATCGTTGTCCAGAGGACATATGAAAGACACACTAGGTGGTGCAATGTCCGGCTATTTATTGGTAACAATGATCTACGGAGTACTAACATCACGAACACAAATGCTTTGCTACCAAGGATTTTCCCAGGACGAAACCTGCAGATATGAGTTGGAAATCAAGAAGGTAGAGATTTTGCGAAACTGACTGAATGTAAGTATATATAAGATTTCAAAATAACTTCTCGAATTTTGATGACAAACTTTACCTATAAACGTAAGTCTATATAGGTACCGGTATACTTTTAGTCAGTCACCTCTCCTATTTTTAAAATTCTCTATCTCGCCAACCTCACCGAAATAACAGAAAAATAATTCTTCCCATAATAAACCTCGGAAATCTCCAACTTCTTATCCGCACCCCTTATCAACCCCGCAAACTCTTCCAGGGTCCTCTCTTTTCCACCCACACTAATCATCATGGCAATATCTTCTCTCCTCAACATCTTAGTCTTGTATCTCGTATCACTGCTATTCCAAACCGGCATCAATTTCTCGTTAATGAGTAATCTTGCTTTGGGATTATGTTCAAGACCGGGTATCACGGCTTTGATCATCTTGATACAGTCATCATCTGGATTATTATGGAGACAGCGGCGTAGGATAAAAGCATCCGCATCGGTTCGTGTTTGAGGGGTGTAGTAATCGTGAGATTCGAATTCGACGCGGTCGTAGAGAGATTTCTCAGTTGGAGATAAGGAGGCAATGCGTCGAGTTTGATCGGCTGTTACTTCAGGGAGATCTTGACTGACGCATTGGAGATGCATAAATTTCTAGATTGTTGTTAGTTATGGGTCTACGAGTAGACGAAATGAAAGCTCATACCTTTGCCAAATGGACAACCAAGTGTCCGGCACTACCGCCGATATCCACGATCTTGTTAAACTTCTCCCATGGAAAGATGACTGAAAGGTCTTCAATCTCTTCAATTGAAGAAATGGCCATTGATTTGGCCATACGTTCTCTATCAGACTTGGGAATCTTCTCAAAATATTCGTACATGGGCATTCCGAATCTAACTTCCCAAGCACTTCTCTTCCCCGCATCAATAGCATCCGAAAGACTCGAGGATGCCTTGAAAACACCATTGAAAAAACTCCCTAAACGAGCAGAAACCATTTCATCTACCATACCTGCTGATAAAGGAGTATGACAGAATACCTTTTCGTCAATTTCTAGAAATATTTTATTGGCGGCAAGAAGACGCATGATACGAAGTAGGGTATCTGCAGGTATTTTAACAGATCTAGATAAATCTTTGACATGTATCGAAGCGCTCGCAGTATCTTTCCCATTGGTTGGAACATGTTGAAAGACATCGTGGAGAAAGGCAGTCTGAAGAGCTGCGAAGTCTGGAGGGGCGAAAAGTGTTCCGGGCCATCGCATAGGACCTACGAGATCTGCTCGCATATCATCTAATGTATCGATAAGTTTTTCGAATGCCTCTATATCTTCACTGCCCTTTTCTCGCGCATTCTGAACCTCGGACGCTAACAGTTTTATAGAGGAAGCGAGAGATTCGAGTGATTTCTCTGTCATTGTGATTGATGTCTCTGTGTCAATTGAGATGTTTTGCAACTGACCTTCATGAAAATGATTCTACTGGTGATATATACTTGAGAAGAATCCGATGACTTTGGTATTTCAGTGAAACTTTTGTTAGGATGTCTAAGCTCACGTAACAAGAGACTGAAAAACACAACATAATTAATAAGCTTCTGCGTTACACTTTTAAGACACGTTACTCAGAGTAGTGACAAGATTGCCAAACGAGGATTCCGACGTTTCCCAAAAACTCCAAAATATCTACAAAATCTCTGATCACGTAGAGTAGCCATCTGGCATGTACAACACTGCGACGTGTTGATGGTACAATCATGGCGGAAAGGTCGAAATCCAGTCCACTTTGTCATATCCATGGGAGATATACATTGACATCTTGAGAAACAAATTAAGATAACACTGCCTCTGCTGCTTCAAGAATAGCATATCCGTAAAACTCGAAATACCTATGCTCGATCCGGTAAAAATGGATATCATCCATATCGCCATGAGTTCCATGTGGATAAGTCTTTGCGTTACCACTCTCTTCTATATCGTCCTTCTCTACCTGTATCGAATCACTTTCCATCCACTCGCATCATTTCCCGGTCCCAAACTTGCAGCCATAACCCTCTGGTACGAGTTCTACTATGACTTTTTCCACGGCGGGCCGATATATTTTCAAAATCAAAGAAATGCACGAAAAATACGGATCCATCGTACGGGTAACCCCTGATGAACTCCACGTTAACGATCCCTCATTCGTCCCCGAATTGATGCCAGCAGGTGGTCGTCGCCGCAATAAATGCGTACGATTAATGCAGATGTTTGGGCTTGTGAAAGCGAGCGCTGCAACGATAGATCATGATTTACATCGAATGAGACGGGGCGCTATGTCGAAGTTTTTCTCCAAAGAGTCGATTCGGAGAATTGAACCGATGATGAATTTGAATATTGAGAAATTGCTTGTGAGGCTTCGACAATTCCAGGAGACGGGAGAACCGATTAATTGTTTGCCGATGTTTGGAGCTTTCACTAATGATCTTATTTCGGAATATGCGTTTGGGTTTAATCCAAATTGGTTGGGGGCGCCGAATTTCAATGCCGCATTTTATCATATGGTGAGTTGGTCGAATTTATAGAGCTGCGAACTTGCATTCTAACTGGGATTAGATGGATGGCTTCCATAAATTTGGTCCGTTGGCGGTGCAGTTCTCATGGTTTATTCCTATGATAAATGCCATTCCAAAGACCTTGCGCCAGAGTATGAACCCTGGGGGAAACAAATTCCTTGAATTCAAGCAAGTACGTGAACATACGAAAGAACTGCAATGCAATTCCTACTAAGCCCTATAGGAACTGCTGTCCAATATAGATAAAACCAATAGAGCCAAGGCAGCTTCTCATCAGGAAGGAAAGGAAGTCAAGACATTGTTCGACGAAATTACCGCCAGCAAAATTCCCGAAATTGAAAAACAACGATCAAGACTTCTTGATGAGGCTCGAAATATATCGATTGCTGGAACGGAAACAACTTCATTGACTTTGAGCGTAAGAATTCTTGGATAATGCAAAATGTCCTACACGTTCCTAACAAGCATACCAGGCGTTAACTTTCTACTTATTGTCCAATCCGAAACTTTTGAAAAAATTACGAGCCGAGTTAAACGCCGCCCTTCCTGATCCTTCAATTGAACCGATTCTCAAAGAGATGGAACAACTTCCGTATTTGAGTGCAGTAATTCAAGAGGGTCTTAGAATAGCAATGGGTACCAGCAATCGACAAACAAGAAACGCACCTGACCAAATTATGAAATATGACGATGGGAAGAAAGTCTGGCTTATTCCCCCCGGTGTGAGTCATTCAAGCCCAGAGATTTGATAATTCATTGACACAACCAGACTAACGTAGGTATGGCCACCCCTTTAATCCACCTCAATCCAAAAATATTCCACGACCCTCTCGTTTTCAACCCAGATCGATTCATCGAAGATCCAAGCCTAAGACGCAATCTTATGTCATTTTCGCACGGTTCGAGACAATGTCTTGGTATGCAACTTGCATATGCTGAATTATATCTCATGCTTGCATCTCTGTGGCGAAAATTTGGATGTAAAGAGGATAAAGGAGATGAGGGTTGGTTGGAACTCTACCAGACAGATAAGACGGATGTTGAGATGGCCGCTGATAGATTTGTTCCGTATCCTAAGAAGGGGAGTAAAGGTATTCGTATTGTTGTTCGAAAGTAAGAAATTAAAGAAGCATGGATTGTGGACTTGGATTGCTTTTGAGGCCATGTTAAGTGTGTTTTCTTGTTACATTGAGGGAGTTTGATTCATGAATATATCTGATTGACCTAATAGCCGAGAAGAATTCCCTAGTGCTACTGCAATAATGCCATAGTATAGTCTTCAGAAGCTATTCCATAATTAGGCTGTAGAGAGCTTAGGCTACATGAGTTCTCCAAACTCATTTTTAAATTTAGCGAAAAGACTGATGATCTCATCATCATCCTCATCCTATTCTCACTTGCACATCATATTGTAACGTATCATCACTCCGATCCTCCGAATTTGGTTCAACGCAGAAGTTTCCATGCTCTATCTCTCATCTTATTAGCTGGGTAGGACGCCGGAGAACATAAATTGTCTACAGGGGTATTGCACCAGTCTTGAATTGCTGATTTGTCTTCCATTGTCACTTGCGAAATATCAATAGCTGAATACAATGGGAGAAATGATGATCCTGTCAATGCAGACGAGGGAATGCCACAATATGACAGTTAATTCAAGTTTTGGTTTCTGGTTTCATTGGATGTACCTAGATATCAATTACTAATCACTCATCGATTGAAATGCAATCATGACGAGAAAAAGAAAGGAAACTAAAAGCCTGTTTCTCTGTGCAAAACAAAATGATTCCGCCGTCTCCATGCCCGACACGATTACCAGAAACCCCCAACGGCAGACCAGCCGAACGCCAAATTAAGCACTATAAAATCATCGCTACACCGAACCAGCAGAAGATCATCTGCTGAAGCAATAAAATTTAATCTCGTCGCTACCCTTTGATTATATTAGAGGGTATTTCTTTTCTTCGTCTTATGATCTTTCGAGACAATAGAAGATCCTTCTCTTACAGCAAGTGAATTGGTCTTTGCTGTTTTAAAAGACCCATCTTCCGATCTAATTGTATTTTGCCTTCTTATTTCGAAAGACATGTTGTCTGCCGGAATAATTGAGTCTGATCTTGCTGTTTGGAATGATCTTCCCCTAATCGAACGCGACTCTGTCGCTTTCTCCTCGTCGACTGTAGCACCTTTTCTTTGTCTCCTCAAAAATCTCAACCAATTTCTTTTTGAACCTTTGTCGTCTGATTCACGGTTGCTAATCTCAGATTCTGAGTTTACATACTCTGAACCACGTTCGCTAGTTCCAGATTCCGAGCTGGTGTAGTCTGATTCACTGTCGCTAGTTTCAGATTCCGAGTCATCGGATCCATATTCTTTAGATCTTCTACGGACTGTCAACTTCGACCAAGCTTTTGAGATATCCTCATGCAACACCCAAATAAGTAGTGCTAGAGTTACTGGCAAAGAAATTGCCCAGTAAACCAGAAAGAGCTTTTCACCTGCAGCGAAGTCTCCGCCCATGGAGAAGATAGATGCCACGACAGTCGAGGGAACCACAGCTGTCGCGATTTTAGTCAATTGACCAGCACTTCGCGCCTGTCTATTAGCAGCCATCGTTTGTTTGTTAGCCTCGAATGTCTGAAGTCTATTTGCGTGCGCTTCGTTTAATGCAGCACGTTGAGCGTACTCCTCCATATGCTGATTGATCTGTATCTCAACGATCTCGAGATCTTTGTCCAGTAATCTCCAAATGTTACTCTCTTCTTCAAGCTCTTCTGTGTTACTAGCTTTTTCTGTCTGACACCTGCCGCTGGAAAAATGAGAAGGAGAGACCCGTCCACACTGAAATGCAGACACAATTTGCACAACGCATTTTCTAGCGTAACGGATCTTTGTTCTTTCAAAAATCAAATCTTGATATCCTTCAACAACCCTACGGTCGTGGAGCTGTATGTCCTCAATCGACCCGTCATTTTCCCGGCTAGCGTACACAAAGAAATAAGAAGAATGACTTAAACGAGCTACGTTGACTTCCCACGCTGCGCGTACGAAATTGCGTGCATATACCGTTGCTGAAAATGGGTTTTCCGAGTATTCATAGCCAGATCCCTTATGTGCTGCTGTAAGGAAATCATACATACATCCACGATTCGACGCGATAGTGTAGGAATTGGGTGGATCCAACAAAACTTGCTGATACCAAGGGTTCTTAGGTCTAGTATTGACGAGATGGATTGCGTTTTGAGCAGGGTCTTGTAAATGAGCCTTTGCGGGTAGAAGGTAGGTTTTTGGTGAATCAACAAGAAGAACCGCTAAGAATGACCCGTCAACCATTGATTCAGGTCACCCAAGATTTGATGTGACTTACTAGTCCACGAGCTGTCACCAAGCTGCTGTCCCCAGTATGACATCACACTATGAAAATGAAGAATGCCTCCCATCTCTTCATTCAAAATTGGTCTGCGGAAAAAGTTTCCAGCAAACAGGTTATAATCGCCCTCATAATCCTCATGATCGTCTTTTAAGAGATCTAAAGTCGAACACCTTGGAATTGCGGTCTTCCAGCATTTCGAATTTTTAGTTTGGGCATATGTTCTGTCCAATAGTCTCAGGTTAATATCTCTGTGGTAGTGAGATATGAAAAACGCGGGGGGGATTTCAAGCATAACTCCAAGTAATTCTGCGAATCTTGGATCAATATCCTCCAAAATGATTAGCCTCTTTTGCGTCTCCGAGCTGCTTTGGTCGACGCGAGAATTCATAAAATAAAAGCGGAGGTCGCGAGCGGATTGAAAGTGCTGTGGCTGATTTTTTGATTGCAAAGAGCTTCCTTCTAACTCGAAAAGGCAAACTCTAGGGACACAGCGAGGTATTTCATTGTCCATCCAGGCATGATTTCCCACAGTTGACCATCGAAGGCGATCACCAAGCTTCCTAGCTTGAATTCCGTATGATTTTGCTTTTTCAAGCATGTACGGATCTCCAGCCCAGCACTTCTCGGCTTCTATGATCGAATTAGTATATCCTGCTAACAAAAAAGCTCTAGATTTCAAACATACTTTCAGGAATATAGAACTCAGGGTCCATCTCTGCAAGTGAGGAATGTTCAAAACAATGCTTCTGATTGCCAAGCGGCGACAAGCGGGTGTGACAGCAATAATATATTCATTATTGAGCCTCATACCAGGGAGTTGTCACAAGTTTTGAATTATAGTGGTTGCATTACCAAAAACAAGCGACTCGAACTCCAATCGCATTGTGCAATGCCCACGTTTCAGCACGCGACAAAAATGCTGACTGCAGGACTTGCCTAGCCCCCACGATCATCCAACACCAATCGTGAAGTACACGATCAAACAAATTGCGACAAAGTCATACTAAAATATCAAAACTTCGTTTTATCGATCTTTTACACCATTTTCACATGGCGAGTAAGATAACCACAACCAAAGAATATCAACAATAATTGAAGTCTGCCAACACACCCAAGTCACAGAAGAATATCCACGTAATCTAAGCGCTTACTCAATATGACCATCTTCATCTTATCAAATTGGAGAGAGAATTCGCGATTAAAACCCCGAAGAACAAAACAACTGCAATCGCAATGACGAATAACAAACTCCAGCCTATTCAATTTCTTGAGTCATGACTACATCTATTATCCAATAAGCACCTACCCAGTCTCAAGCACATAATCTCGAGACGAAACAGAGC